>NW_026068002.1:6719803-6876504 GCF_014885135.2 Alexandromys fortis
ACACACACACACACACACACACGATTGAGAGTCGACATCAGGGTAGGACATCAGGTTATCAGGTACCACAGGTGCTTGGGTGCTAAGGTTGGCCAGACATGAGTTCCTGAAAGTGTCATTTGTCAAGAAAACAGAATGCGCCAACCAACCCCCTCAGACTTTCTGGGACCCCTTTCAACCACACAACAGCTAGGACCAACGTGGGAGGGAAGCCCTGGGTCTGGAGCTCTGGGCCGAGGGCAGGTGGTCCCGCCTGCTCTATACTTAGCCTGGAGGAGCCAGTCTGGGCTCTTGTCCTCCAGCTGTGTCATCAGAGAATATTTTTGGGATTGGCAGCTGCAGGCGCCTCAGGCACTCAGGCCCAAGCCTGGCCAGCAGTTGGGGACCTGGCGGCTGGAGGTGGGAGGGAGGAGGGGAAAGAGGCCCAGGCTGTGGGAGGGGGCTGGGAAGAGAGGCTCCTGAGAGCAGGAAGCCAGGCCGCGGGCAGACTAGGCTCCAGGGCCCCTCGCTGCACAAGCAAACAGGAAGGACTGCCCCCTGAGTTCTGGGCTCCGGGCCCGGGAATCGCCGTGCAGCAGGGCTGCAGCTCGGGTCGAGGAAAAGGAGGCGGGCGGGCACCGGAGTTCCACGGGTCCCCGTGCTTGCTCCACCACGCTCCGACCTCGGCTCCCGGCCTTCCCGCGCGCCCAAGCGGGCCATCTGCTGCGGCCGCGATGAAGTCTGACTCAGGGGATCAGGGAAGCCCCCCGTGTTTCCTGCGCTTCCCGCGGCCCGTGCGGGTGGTAAGTGGCGCCGAGGCCGAGCTCAAATGCGTGGTCCTGGGGGAGCCGCCGCCCACAGTCTTGTGGGAGAAAGGCGGGCAGCAGCTGGTGGCCTCGGAGCGCCTGAGCTTCCCGGAGGACGGCGCCGAGCACAGCCTGCTGCTGAGCGGCGCTCTGCCCACCGACGCCGGGGTCTACGTGTGCCGCGCCCGCAACGCGGCCGGAGAGGCCTACGCAGCGGCCGCCGTGACCGTGCTGGAGCCCCCCGCTCCAGAGCCGGAGCCCCAGTCCTCTGATCACCCGCTGCCGCCTCCGGGCACCGGGGAGAGCGCCCCGGTGTTCCTAACAGGGCCCCAGTCCCAGTGGGTGTTGCGCGGGGCGGAGGTGGTGCTGACGTGCCAGGTGGGAGGCCTCCCGGAGCCCAAGCTGTACTGGGAGAAGGATGGGATGGCCTTGGACGAAGTGTGGGACAGCAGCCACTTCGCGCTGGAGCCGGGCAGCGGCGCGGGTGGCCGGGGTGCGAGCCTGACGCTGCGGATCCAGGCTGCCCGGCTGCCCGATTCCGGGGTGTACGTGTGCCACGCCCGCAACGCGCACGGTCACGCGCAGGCCGGTGCGCTGCTCCAGGTGCACCAGCCCCACGAGAGCCCGCCCCAGGACCCGGATGAGCCCCCCGTACCCGTAGTGGAGCCTCTCAAGTGCGCACCCAAGACCTTCTGGGTGAACGAGGGCAAGCAAGCCAAGTTCCGCTGCTACGTGATGGGCAAGCCGGAGCCCGAGATCGAATGGCACTGGGAGGGCCGCCCTCTGCTCCCCGACCGCCGCCGCCTCATGTACCGCGACCGCGACGGTGGCTTTGTACTTAAGGTGCTCTACTGCCAGGCCAAAGACCGTGGGCTCTATGTGTGCGCAGCGCGCAACTCGGCTGGCCAAACACTCAGCGCAGTCCAGCTGCACGTGAAAGGTAGAGCGCTGCTGCACCTCCCCGCCCCCTCCCCGTGCCCTCAGAGGTCCTCCTTGCTCTTGTCCACCTCTCCGTGTTCTGGGCGAATATTGAATTCCCATCTCTTACCTGCCTCCCACCCTCAGGGGTGCGGATTTAGACGTCTCCAGTACACTTGTGAAATTCTTAGCACACTACGCAAGCAGATGTTGAAAACCACTAAATTTAGGGATAACTATGTGTAAACTTCCCAGGCCTACGCTGCCATCCTTTGCTCTTTTAGGCATCCTTTCCCAACTGGATTCCCATCGATCGCCTTGTCTGTAAGATAAAAGGAGCTTTTTATGGGTGTAAATAACTAAGGCTAAATTAGTAACGTGCCAGTCAATGAGAACAAGAGAGCTGCTGTACTGAAAACACACATTTGGAGTGAAGGCTGTGTTCACAGCTTCAGGCCCTGATCTGTTGGGAAGGCCCCGTGCAAACCTCGCTGGTGCAACTGCTCCTTCACAGGGGAGATAAACTTGCTAGAGGAAAAGTTCCCCGGCAGTCTCTATTTTTTCATTAATCTGTTTATGTTTGAAAGAAGATGAAAGCAAAGGGGGGGGGGCTACCTAACATGGTTTCAGTACTCATGAACAGAAAAAGCAGAGAAAACAAAACATGCTCTAAAGTCACCCTGGAAGCTGAAGTTCTCCCTAATAGGATTTGATCCCAGCTCAAGGGATTACTCTGTCACTGGTTGTGCCTAAGCTTCTCCTTCCAAGAAACATGTTGAGAAGTTCCCTTGAGTCCTGCCTGGCACGTAACCAAGTGTGTGGTACCTGAGCTGTGGCAGTGTCCTCACGGGCACAACTCAATGTGCTCAGACTTTTCAGGCCAGTGCAGAAGTGGACTACCCTCAAGAAAGTTAGGGAACTTCTCCAAGGGGCACGAAAACTTGTTTCCCCAGCACAGCTTAGCTCTCTGGTGGTTTCCTATTTCTGAAATAGGCTTTTGCAAAGCTTAGAGTGCTATTAAGGTAAAATTCAATGCAGACCCTTGCAGAATTAGGGGAAAGTTGGAGAGTTAGGGAAGAGTTTGAAAGTTCACTGATCTAGCTCAGCTGTGCCCTCCCTCTCCCATTTAACACACAAGCAACCTGCGGTGCTCAAGGTGACATAACTGCTGAGCATCAGGGTCACGCTGGAAATCAGGCCATCTAACTCTGCTGGGAATTTGGCTGCCATCCTCCTTCTGGGAAGAGCAAGTAATGTATATTACCAGTCCTCCTCAGCTAGCTTCTTCTGAGCTTTCTCTGGCTCTCCTCTATTCTACAGAGCCCCGCCTCCGGTTCACAAGGCCCCTCCAGGATGTGGAGGGCCGAGAGCATGGGATTGTGGTGCTGGAGTGTAAAGTTCCCAACTCCCGAATCCCCACGGCCTGGTTCCGAGAGGACCAACGCCTGTTGCCCTGCCGCAAGTACGAGCAGATCGAGGAGGGCACCGTGAGGCGCCTCATCATCCACAGGCTGAAGGCAGACGATGATGGCGTCTACCTGTGCGAGATGCGGGGTCGAGTGCGCACAGTGGCCAATGTGACGGTCAAAGGTCAGCTGGCCAGTGGGAGGAGGCTGAGGCCGGTGGTGTCTAGCTCCTGGGCTGATGGGTTCCCGTCCGCCTCTCAGGACCCATCTTGAAACGCTTACCCCGGAAGCTTGATGTCCTGGAGGGAGAGAATGCCGTGCTGCTGGTGGAGACCCGAGAAGCTGGGGTCCAGGGGTGCTGGAGCCACGACGGGGAGGAGCTGCCAGCCACCTGCCAGAGCAGTTGTGGTCACATGCATGCCCTGGTCCTTCCAGGGGTGACCCGAGAAGATGCTGGCGAGATCACCTTCAGCCTGGGCAACTCTCGTACCACCACCCTGCTCAGAGTCAAATGTGAGAGTACTGAGCCCCATAAACAGCAGGATCAGGGCAGGAGGGTAGCCACTGTCTGGGTCCTGGGTTGGCAGTGTGGGTTTACAGCAGAAATGTTGTTGGGGGCTTGTGCAGGGCTCAAGTGAGAATCTCGCCTTTGTCCCAGGTGTCAAGCACAGTCCTCCTGGGCCCCCCGTATTGGTTGAGATGTTCAAAGGCCAAAAGAACACAGTCCTGCTGACCTGGAAACCCCCCGAGCCGCCCCCAGAGACGTCCTTCATCTACCGCCTAGAGCGGCAGGAAGTTGGGTCTGAAGACTGGGTCCAGTGCTTCAGCATTGAGAAAGCCGGAGCCGTCGAGGTGCCAGGGGACTGTGTACCTGCCGAGGGTGACTACCGCTTTCGCATCTGCACAGTCAGTGAACATGGCCGCAGTCCCCATGTTGTGTTCAATGGCTCCGCTCACCTCGGTGAGTTAATCCTTTGCCCCTCAGTGTCTGTACCCCCGGTCATGTCCTCCCTCCTCTGACTCTCTGACTAATGGTGTTCTTCCATCTGCCAGCTTCTGTCCTCTCTGGCCCTTTCTGGTTCTAACAGCCATACCCTGTCTCTCCCTGTCCCAGTACCCACAGCTCGCCTGGTGTCAGGCCTGGAGGATGTGCAGGTGTATGATGGGGAAGATGCCGTCTTCTCCCTTGATCTGTCCACCATCATCCAGGGCACTTGGTTCCTTAATGGGGAACAACTCAAGAGCACTGAGACGGAAGGCCAGGTGGAGCCTGGAGCCCTGCGCTACCGGGTGGAGCAGAAGGGTTTGCAGCACAGACTCATCCTGCAAGCTGTCAGGCACCAGGATAGTGGAGCCCTGGTAGGCTTCAGCTGCCCTGGTGTGCAAGACTCTGCAGCTCTCACTATCCAAGGTGGGTACCGGTAGACACCTAGGCTGCGCCTGTTTCTCGTAGCTGGGCTGGAAGAATAAGGTGCCTTCCTGATGGGCTCCTATTGAGAGTTCCGGTGTTCAGGAGGCCACTTTCAACTTGCAGCATATAGAGCTTGACTTAGAGTGTCATTTCTATTCTTTGGATTGCCTTACTTTGCAGTAATTCTGTCACGTTGGGTTAGGGTATAGCCCTGTGGTACAACAACGCCTAGCATGTGTACGGCCTTGGGTCCAGCTCTATAACACCAAAGAATAATCCCATTTGAGAGACGTGGATCACTGCCTGCTTGCTGTCTGCTTGTCTGATTGCCAACACTGTCTCCTGGTGTTTACCTTGAGCCAGGCACAGCATGATCCTTTTGATAGCCCTATAAAACAGGTTCTTCTGTCATTTGTACTTTGCCTATGGGAGGCAGGCACAGAGAAGTTAAATGGCCGCTAGGATCCCCACCCTCCCATCCCCTCATCCCCACTCCACCCCACACGCCATGCTTCCTTTGGAACAAGGAAGGGAGGGAATGTATCATCACTCAGGATTGAGGGAGGGGTGCTAAAAATTCAAGGGCCATTGTAGCATTAAGCTGTCTTGTTATTGCTAGAAAACCAGAGACCTTACAGTGGTAACTTAGAGAATCATAAGTAGAGAGCAAAGGCAGAAATTATCAAGAGCAGCGTTTCTACATTAACCCAGGACCACTAACACCAGAGGCACCAGGAGAGACGGACTCTTTGACACTTCATAGGTATGCTGGGCCGTGGTGGTATAAGCCTTTAATCCCAGAACATGGGAGGCAGAAGCAGACGGATCTCTGCCAGTTTGAGGCCACCTCGGTCTACAGAGCAAGTTCCAGGACAGGCTCCAAAGCTACACAGAGAAACCCTGTCTCAAAAAACAAATAAATAAATAAACAAGCAAATAAATAAAATTCTGAAAAATCAACAAAAAATAAAAAAGAATTCTGACAAACAAGTAAATAAACAGATAGAATTCTTAGGTGTAATAAAACCACTACTCTTAAGCAGTGACCTAAAAGCCTGACTTGGCTTGTCCTGCTTTCTGTTGCCATAACAGAACTGGTGATACTGGGTACTTTTCTTAGCTCACGGTTCTGGAAACTCAAAGTCCAAAGTTGGTCAGTTCCATCTGTTCAGTTTCTAGTGACCCCTCCCTCCAACCTTTCCCTAAGTCGGACCATGACGAGGGGGCAGAAAGGCTGTTAGGACAGCAGGAAGCAATACTTGGGGGGAACCAGCTTTGCGACAGTGTACCCAAGAGCTGACGGGTCCTGGGGACTCCTCCCACCAAGCTCACCACTGCTCATCACTGCTGCTTCCTGGTCCTCCTCCTCTCCTTTCATTGTTTGTTTTGTGCTTTTTGTCATTCGTGGTGGTGGTGGTGGTGGTTGGTTAGAGTTTGTGTGTCGCTGGAGGGTGGGTGGGTTTTGGTTTTAAGAAGGTGTCTCACTATGTAGCCCTGCACCACCACACCCTGTCCTAGGCTTTCCCTCTTAAAGGTTCCAAACATCGCCACCCTGAGGACCACATTTCCATCACATAGACCTTTCAGTGATAACTCAGATCCTATCCAAACGTAGCAAAGCCCAATACTTTTTTTCCCAAGTACAGGAAATTGAACTTAGTACCTTCTGTGTGTGCTTGACAGATGCCTGGCCTATGTCCTCTTCCCCTTTGACCTCAGACCTGCTTTGAAAAACCTTGACACCTGGGCTTTAGTCACTGACAGCAGCTGTCTTCCTATGTGTTCACCCCTACACAAGCACAGCTACTGGGGAGAGGATGCTTATTCAAACAGAATAGACCAAAGTGACCAGCTTTCTCTCCATGCAGAAAGCCCAGTGCACATCCTGAGTCCCAAGGACAAAGTGTCGCTGACCTTCACAACCTCTGAACGGATAGTGCTGACCTGTGAGCTCTCAAGAGTGGACTTTCCAGCAACCTGGTACAAGGATGGGCAGAGAGTGGAGGAGAATGAGTCACTCATAGTAAAGGTGGATGGGCGCAAACACCGACTGATCCTGCCTGAGGCTCAAGTCCGAGACAGTGGTGAATTTGAATGTAGAACCGAAGGGGTCTCAGCCTTCTTCAGCATCACTGTTCAAGGTCAGGAACCATGCTGCTGAGGCTGATTCTGGGGGCTTTGTAACCCCTGCTCCTGGTTTGGTGGCGGTCCCCTTGTAAGGAGGATCTGTTATATGCTTCATTTTGTGGTATTTGGGTGTGGCCTAGGGCCTTGTGGGTGCAAGGTGAGTACTGCTTAGATTTATCCCTGGTCTTGCATTTACGTCTTTAATCTCTCGTGTATTCACATCATCAAGCACACTTGCTCACCAATGCATGCACACCCTCTGCTGGAGTGGGTGAGGGAGCTGAATGCACCTGAGGGAAGAAGGGAGTGGCTGGCGTTTATTGAGAACCTACTCTGGGGCTAGAGCGGTTTTGCACCGATGCTCTTTTGTTTAATTTCCACAACTCATAAAGGTATAATCTCAGCCAGGCAGTGGTAGCACATACCTTTAACCCCAGCACTCAGGAGGCAAAGGCAGGCGGCTCTGTGAGATCGAGGCCAACCTGGTCGACAGAACGAGTTTCAGGACAGCTAGGGCTGTTACAGAATGATTATGACTTCACTGTCATCACATAGCTAGCAAAGATGGTGCCTCGGAATCACACCCAGGCTCAGATTTTTCCTACTACTCATGGTGGTCGAAGTATGCAGAGGTATTAAGTATATTGGTCTAGTGGTTCCTATCAGACAGGTGCATGCAAGACTCTTTTTGCAAATGCACATACCCGGGACCCCTGAGATATCCAGAGTGGAGACATCCAGGTCTGAGCCCGGGGGAATCTTCTTTTTAGAAAGCTGACAGGAACTCAGCAAGGTGGCACATGCAGGTTTGAGGCCAGCCTTGGCATTGTGAGGTACTATATCTTCAAAGAAGGGAGGAAAGAGCCGGGTGGTGGTGGCCTAAACTTTTAATCCCAGCACTCAGGAGGCAGTGGTAGGGAATCTCTGTGAGTTCAAGGCCAGCCTGGTCTACTGAGCTAGTTCCAGGACAGCCAGGGCTAAACAGAGAAATCCTGTCTGGATAAACAAAGCCGCGCGTGCGCGCGCGCGCGCGCGCACACACACACACACACACAAAGGGAGGGAGCTGACTCTCAAGGATGGTGGCTTAAGAGCTACTGATCTCTTTGCATAGAAATCCTGCTTCAACTCCATTACCAGGAGACCTCGTAACCCCAATCTGATTATGATCTGTGTCAGGGAACCCACTATCCATGTTAATCTGATTTCTGTCACTGTAATGAAATACCCTGAAATTAAGAAAAGGTTTGTTGGGGGTTTCCGACCCCAGGACCAAGTGGACCCATTGTTAGAGACCGTGATGAAGGTGCTCGATGACAAAGGCAGGGTTGGATGTGGCAGAACAAATTGCTCATCTTCATGGTCAGGAAGTAGGAGGGGAAGGGGCTGGGATCCCACCAACCCCTTGGAAGTCGGGCCCCAGTGACTTAAGGTTTTCCTATCTGATCACGCCACATCATCATGATGGCACCAGACCGGCCTGCAAGCACTTAACACCTGGGCCTTGGAGATACCGCCTAAATACAAAACACAGCATTGCCCAGTGGAGTAGTTGCTTGGCGCTGGCTAAATCATCCTCCAGACCTTCTTCTTGTCCTGTCCTTGTGAAGGACACAGTAAACCCAGCCACATGCCTGTGATTGTGATCTGCCTTTGGCCTCTGTTACTATTGGATGCCACTCAGCTGCCTTTGGGGATCTTTGGATCACTCCGGGCCATTTCATCTTCGGTCATAGCTAAGCTGCCTTGCCGTCAGGGTCTGCTGCATGCCAGGGCTTTGGTAACCCCTCTGCCTTACCCCCAGTGTCCTCATCTCCTGTATAAGGGGGTGTTTATGACGCATCTCTCTTCCCCATCCAGACCCCCCGGTGCACATCGTGGCCCCCCGGGAACATGTGTTTGTACATGCCATCACTTCCGAGTGCGTCATGCTGACCTGTGAGGTAGACCGAGAGGATGCCCCTGTGCACTGGTACAAGGATGGGCAGGAGGTGGAGCAGAGTGACTTCGTGGTGCTAGAGAATGAAGGGCCCCATCATCGCCTGGTGCTGCCTGCATCCCAGCCCTCCGATGGGGGCGAATTTCAGTGTGTCGCAGGAGACGAACGTGCCTACTTCACTGTCACCATCACAGGTGGGACCAGCTAGAGCAGCTAGTACACACACTCCTGCATGTCACACTTCAAGCCTCCGCTAGCCTCCCTACGTGGTCTAGTCCCAAGCACACCAGTCCTGGATCCTCATCCCCAGCGGAGCCCTGTCTTCGCCATCTTCCAGGAGCCCCCGCTAAGAGAGTTCCTTGGGGACAGTAGTTCTGTTATAAAGCAGGTGATATGAGGTGTGGAAGGGGTCAGAAAACTGAGACCCAGTCTTCTCCCACATTTAATTTTTATACTGTCCTTGTCTCCACCCCCGAGAATGTGAACTGCTCCCACAGCTAAAGTTGACACCACAGTCCCCATTATGCGGCTCCCACACAAAGCTTGGTGAGCTTTGGAGATCGTGGTCCTGTAGTTCTGCCCGTGGTAGCTGTGTTTAGGATTATGTAGCTCTAGCTGTGACTGCCTACAGAGTGACTTCTGCTTCGACACACGGCAGACTTTCAAAGCAAAGCAGACAGGCACGAACCAGGAAGGGTAGCAGGGCACCCCAGTCCCACCTCGTCTCGCCTAGCAACAGCTGTCTCTGTCCTTCAGATGTTTCTTCGTGGATCGTGTACCCCAGTGGCAAAGTGTATGTGGCAGCCGTACGCCTAGAGCGAGTCGTGCTGACCTGTGAACTGTGCCGGCCCTGGGCTGAGGTGCGCTGGACCAAAGATGGGGAGGAGGTAGTGGAGAGCCCAGCCCTGCTCCTGGAGAAGGAAGACACCATCCGCCGCCTGGTGCTGCCCTCCGTCCAGCTTGAGGACTCCGGAGAGTACTTGTGCGAAATCGATGACGAGTCGGCTTCCTTCACCGTCAGCGTCACAGGTGTGGGCCCACCCCAGCCCCCAGAGTCACCAGAGGACAACCCTGAGTGTGAAGGGTGTTGAGTAGCTATTTCCTCACATGCCCGCATCCTGGTGTCAGGGAAAGAAGTGTGGGTTGAGATGCATGCACCAGTGCCCCTGTTGGAAAGAACCTGGAACCCCAATCGGAAGAAACAGGCCCTTCTCCAGTGTCAAGGCCATGTCTAGCTGTGCTCCCCCAGCTCACTGACTAACACCATCTGGGTCGGTCCCTGGGCTTCTGGTCAGAGAGCTGCCAGCCTAGCTAGGAAGACAGTTGTTAACCAGGGGTCACAAACGGGGAGACCCTTGGTCCCTGTGCAGCCCACAGATACATTTTGTTTGGCCTGCAGAGTCATACCCAAGTCAGGACAGTCCAAATAACAACCCGGAGTTATGCGTCCTCTTGAAAAAGCCGAAGACCCGCCGGCTCTGGTCCCGTTTCCCCCCATGGCGACGAACAGCTGGCACTGAGTAGCAGCTGCCCCATAGTATGGGGCTCCCATCCCTCTGTTCCACCCACCCTGACATTCCTTCTGCCTCTCCCCAGACTTCTTGAGCTATTGTTTCAACCCGAATTGGCCCCCGCAGTTGGCGACCCCTGTGTTAAACCAATAAACACACCAATGAACACTCCAAGACACCTGTGATAACTGATAAGCCTGCTAACAGAGCAGCCAGGCAGGGAGGACCTGGGAGAAAGTCACCCAGGGTGACTGCAATAAAGGCTGGCTTACATATACTCAGCAGCATATGAACAGACATGCATTTCCTTCCCAAAGGGCACAGCATAGCAAGAAGTCAGACACATGTCAGGGTAGGCTGTCAGGGACAGCACAGGACTACTAGGGCTTGCAACTGCTATCCTGGTCAGGGTAATGAAGATATTTACTTACTTTACTGCAGCTGAGTTATGGGTAGGCAGAGAATATTCTAGGTAGATAGACATACAGGATAGCTAGAAGTGATGGTGGTGTATACCAGAGACTTTGGGATGGTAGTGGGGGTTTTAGGCAGTTCTGCGCATCACAAAAGAACCCCAGTGGCCACACTGGACAACCACCCTATTGTTCATGGCCCTGTTACCTTCTTCCCTGGCTGCCCAAGGAGTCATTCTGAGGCCGAGGCACTCAGGGACCCCAGTTAGAGGAGTCCTCAGTGGCAACAAGGCTGTTCACACATTCTGTTTGAGAGCCAGCCACCTTAACTTTCTCGTTCCCAGCCCTGGCCAGACATAACAGCCACAGCCATAAAGTAGCAGGTGCTCCGCAGGAAGTTCACACAGATACTACTTCACCTCCAGGCCAGAGTGGGTCTGGTCCCACACCCAGTGGGTTCTGCTGTTGTAGCTTTCCTCCAGCTCACTGCCTCAACCTGTTCCACAGCCCAGGAAGCTGCCTCCTGTAATCTTCTGGCCTTGCCATGATTGGATCAGACACTTTGTGAAAATCCCATGTGTGGAGGGGTGCTCCACCAGCTCAAGGCTGCGGTGTGCTGTGGTTGGGTCCCTCCATGAGCTTCTGAAAAATTCCGTGTCAGGAAAGCTAGCAGTTCTCCAGCCCGGCCACTAGGGGGCCAGGTGTACTCTAGTCTTTGAAATTTGATTCCCAGGGGAGCAAGAGGGCATGTTACTGGAGCAGGCTTGGGCTTGCTGACCGTAGAATAATATTGACTTGGTTTCTTTTCTGTGGAGAAGTGGTCTGTGCTGGGGATGAGATCCCTGGAGCAGCGTGTAGCATCCTTGGGGAACTTTTAGACGAGTATTAGCAACTCTGGTGTACAGGTACAAAAGGCTTCCCTAGTGACTGCTTGCCTGGGCTTGGGTTCCCTCCCACTGCCGGGAGCAGGAGAGCCTGTCTGGAACAGAAAGTGCTTCCTCCTGCCCCCAGGAGCTGGAGTCATTGATTAATCATTCCAGGCCTTAGTTCTTCCACCTGGAAAATGGAGACAGCGTAGTACTTTTCTCCAGACATCACTGTGAGGCTAACCATGCAGAGCGCTTAGCGCCATCGCTAGAACATTAGGAAGGAAGGATCTGTTCTAACAGACTCTGACCGTCCCTTATGCACAATTTTGAAAGCTCCCAAACCCTCAAAAGGCCTGTTAAAAGGTCAACAGTAGTCTGATATGGTGGTATACGTCTTTAATCCCAGCACTCGGGGAGGCAGAGGCAGATAGAACTCTGTGTGTTCTAGGCTATTCTGGTCAACACAGTGAGTTTCAGAGCGGCCAGGGCTATGTAGTAAGACCATTTCTCAAAGAAAAAAAATGAGAAAGGAAGAAAGAAAAGTTTGGTAGTCAAATTTATTTCACTAAAACTGAGTTTAATTGCTACATACTTAATTGCTCCTTAATTATCTGGTTTATCTGGTAGGACTAGTACATCTGTATCTTTCTGAGATGTGACTGTTATCTTTTAATATGTTTTGCTGAGGGAAAATACATTGCACAGCAAAAATGTTAGCGGGAAATAGTTATAAGGGTGGGGGCAGGGCCTGAAGGTGTTTTATAAATGAGAAATGCATCCTTTTTAGACTCCAAAATACTCTGAATTCTGCAAAGGGCTGACCCTAGGGATTTCAGGGGGACAGACCAGGGACCTGTTGTTACTATTACTACGCTACTCAGTACTCTGGACTGTTATTGCCGCATGGGCAACACGGCCCAGATCATGCCAGCTGGTGACACTTTCGTTTGCCCTGCTCCACAGAGCCTCCTGTGCGGATCATATACCCTCAGGATGAGGTGACCTTGGTTGCTGTGAGTTTGGAATGTGTGGTGCTGACGTGCGAGCTGTCTCAAGAGGATGCTCCTGTGCGCTGGTATAAGGATGGGCTGGAGGTGGAGGAGAGCGAGGCCCTAGTGCTAGAGAGTGACGGGCCCCGTCGCCGCCTGGTGCTGCCTGCTGCCCAGCCGGAGGACGGGGGCGAGTTTGTGTGCGACGCTGGAGACGACTCAGCCTTCTTCACTGTCACCGTCACAGGTGGGTAGCTTATGTGGGCATTTCCGGGGAGGTAGAGATAGGGTGCTATGAGGACAGACATCAACCACCCTTCTTCCCTACTCTTAGGGGGACCCCTGTTTTCCTTTCCCCATACCTCTGGTCTCTTCAGTTTTTTTAATATTTATTTATTTATTTATTTTGTATACAATATTCTGTCTGCGTGTATGCTTGTGAGCCACCATGTGGTTGCTGGGAATTGAACTCAGGAGCTTTGGAAGAGCAGGCAATGCTCTTAACCACTGAGCCATCTCTCCAGCCCCTGGTCTCTTCAGTTTTAACCATTAGAGAGATCAAGCTGGGACAATGATCACAGGCCCCAGCCCAGCGATTGGGATCATTCCTTTATTTAGCAAATGCTTATCAAACAACTACTATATGCTTGACACCATCCTAGATGCTGGGTACAAAGTGAGCCAGTGAACTACAGGAACTCATTGGGAAGGGATAGACAAGAGGGGGAGCAAAATAAATGGTTCATTGCGTAACCAAAGATAAGTGTGTCAGAGGAAGAGCACAGCATTGGAGGAGATTGGGATGGAGCTTGGGAGGAGTGACTCGATAGATGTGGGTATGAGTTTGACCTGCCTCCGAGACCTTGGGCAAGTCCTTTTCCTTGTAGGAGTTCTCAGGTCCTTAGCTGTGAAGTGTATCGGAGATTCAGGCAGCGGCCTTGAGTCAGAATTATGTGCCGCTTTCTCTGCCTAGCTCCACCAGAAAGGATTGTGCACCCGGCAGCCCGATCCCTGGATTTGCAGTTCGGGGCTCCAGGACATGTGGAGCTACGCTGCGAAGTGGCCCCAGCGGGGTCCCAGGTGCGCTGGTACAAGGACGGGCTAGAGGTAGAGGTGTCAGAGGCTCTGCAGCTGGGTGCCGAGGGGCCTGCCCGAACCCTCACCCTGCCCCACGCCCAGCCCGAGGATGCCGGGGAGTATGTGTGTGAGACCCGAGATGAGGCTGTAACCTTCAACGTCAGCCTGGCTGGTGGGTGTGCTGGGGCCAGCCTGGGGCGGGGAGGCAGGGGCTGGCTTAGGCTTACCTTCTTTCTTTCTGCAGAACTGCCAGTGCAATTCCTGGCCCCGGAGGCAGCCCCGAGCCCGCTCTGTGTGGCTCCAGGAGAGCCAGTGGTGCTGAGCTGTGAACTGTCCCGAGCAAGCGCACAAGTGTTCTGGAGCCATAATGGGAGCCCGGTGCAGCAGGGCGAAGGGCTGGAGCTGAGAGCTGAGGGTCCTCGCCGAATCCTCTGCATCCAGGCTGCAGACCTAGGTCACGCAGGTGTCTACGCCTGCCAGTCTGGGGCAGACCCAGGGGCCCCAAGTCTCAGCTTCAATGTCCAGGTGGCTGGTGAGTACAGCGTGGAAGCCTTAGTAGCACCCCGTACCCGGGACTCCCCCACTTTCCTAAAACACCACATTTATCCCCTTGCCCAGTTTCCCCAGTTTGCCTCCCTGCCCTCCTCGTTGCCCTCCTAGTGACCCCTAGCTCTGACCCCACAGAGCCCCCGGTGCGGGTAGTGGCCCCCGAGGCAGCCCAGACGAGGGTTCGAAGCACCCCAGGCGGGGACCTAGAGCTGGTGGTGCACTTCTCCAGGCCAGGGGGCCCTGTGCGCTGGTACAAGAACGGGGAGCGCCTGGTGAACCAGGGGCGGGTGCAGCTGGAACAAGCCGGGGCCAGGCAGGTGCTGCGGGTGCGGGGGGCACGGAGAGGGGACGCTGGGGAATACCTGTGTGACGTACCGCAGGACAGTCGCATCTTCATCGTCAGCGTGGAAGGTAACAGTGCACCCCTCACGCCCACTGGTTTCTGGCACCCACAAAGACCACCTCCTGTCCTGGGCTCTCCTCCTCTACATCTCACACAATCTGCTGTCTGTGGTTCCCACCGATGTGTGCATGACATCACCCTGAGAGAGCAAACTCCTTTTCCCAGGACCCTAGCATACTGTGTGGCCCAGTAAAGAACAGGGCCTCTAGAGTCAACTTGTTCAGGGCCCAACCCAGACTCTGCTCTCTGGGAATTGTGTGACATTAGCCAAGATGTTTTACTTCTCTGAGCCCAAACTCTGAGCTGGAATAGCAAATAGGCTTCTTTGACTGTTAAGTGTTGCAATAAGGCCCATAGTAAATGATGTATTGGTACTAGAGACTTGGGAAGAGGTGCCAGGCTGGGGCTGCAGGGAGCTTACGAAGGAATTGTTATTCTGGTCTTTGGGAGAATCCCCATGACCAACACACAGCAGAATCTCACTCAAGCTGTAGTCATTGGTGGGAGAATGAGAGCTGAGTCCTACGGAACAGATGAGGAGAGAGGGAGAAAGAGGTACCCAGTTCACTGCCTCACCCCTCCTTCCAGAACCCCCACCAGTGAGACTAGTCTCCGAACTGACCCCCCTGACGGTCCACGAGGGCGACGACGCCACATTCCAGTGTGAAGTTTCAACACCAGATGCCCAAGTCACCTGGCTACGCAATGGAGCCGTGGTCACTCCAGGGCCCCAGCTGCAGATAGTCCAGAATGGTTCAAGCCACACTTTGATCATCCGAGGCTGCCAACTCAAAGACACAGGGACGGTGACTGCACGAGTGGGAGCCACGGACACAAGCGCCAGGCTCCATGTTCGAGGTTTAGTGCCCACTGAGTGTATAAGACTCCATTCCCTGTAACCCCCTCCCCGTCCTGGCCTAGCAGTGAGATAGCCAGCGCCAGCCATCAGGGCTCCATGACCTCCTCTTTCCTCCTCTTCCAGAGACGGAGCTGCTGTTCTTGCGGCGGCTACAGGATGTGCGAGCTGAAGAAGGTCAGGATGTGTGCCTTGAGGTAGAGACAGGCCGAGTGGGTGCCGCTGGAGCCATTCGCTGGTTACGAGGTGGAGAGCCTGTTCCCCTCGACTCTCACCTGACCACCGCCCAGGATGGCCGTGTCCACCGCCTCTCCATCCATGGTGTCCTACTTACCGACCAGGGTACCTACGGCTGCGAGAGCCACCATGATCGCACCCTGGCCAGGCTCAGTGTGAGGCGTGAGTGCCCTGTCTTCTCCTAATTCATCACCCACCTGGCTGGCCCAGAGTCCCCGAGACCCCCCACCAAAGTGCCCCTTTCTGCTAAGGACAGTCTGCCCTGGCCATCCCAATCAGGGGTTAGAGCCTGAAGCCTCCCTGCTTGAAGCAAAGCATCTCTCTCTTTTTTTTTTTTTCTAATATTTTCTGGTTACCTCAGAAGTCCGCATGGACTTTGCTTTCTGCCTCCCACTTCCAAGATGGCTTTGTTAGCAACATAAATGCTATACTCCAGAAAGACGCTTTCTTCTGTATTTATTCTTCGGAAGAATGACTGGCTAATAGCACTTTTCACCCGCCACCCTATGCTGGAGCCCCCCCCCCACTACTTAGCTGCATGACTGACCCCACACAAGCTCTCTCGAACAAGTCTCCCTAAAAATGGGGCTGACCTCTCTACTCTAGAGACTTGGAGGAAGTTAGCGGAAATGTCAGGTCTTGGCGATTGGCTGTCATCAGTGATACGTGTTCATTACAGTGTGATCCAGAGTGTCACTGATCTTTATCTAGTGCAATAGGGAAAGCTGTGGCCAGCAAAAGTCAGAGCAGCTGCCAAAGACTACACAGTCCATATGCAAATTATATGTTAAAGCTAGGCTCCAATCCCAATGGATCTGGCTTCAGATTTCCTGTTCCTTCCAATGTCACAGAACCCCACACCATGTGCCTTCCCACACTTCTCCCCCCTCCCCCCTAAACTCTTTTTAACATTCCTTTTGTGTGTTTTCCTTTTCCTAACCTCCATACACCTCTCCCCTGACCAAATTGTGTCTGGCCTTTCCTCCCATCTACCCAGTCTGACTTCTATAGTTAGGGTCTCCCATTGAGTGCTGGGGGTGGTGTGGAGAGTGCTGAGGGCTGAGTGAACCCCTGAACCCTGCCCAAAGCTAGAGCTACCATCCTCCCTCTCTCCTCATCTTCCCACACCAGCGCGGCAGCTGAGGGAACTTCGGCCTCTGGAGGATGTGACTGTCATTGAGGGGGGTAGCGCCACCTTCCAGCTGGAGCTGTCCCAGGAGGGAGTGACTGGAGAGTGGGCCCAGGGTGGAGTCCGGCTGCACCCAGGGCCCAAGTGCCACATTTATGCAGAAGGCCGTACTCACCGCTTGGTGCTCAGCGACCTAGGTCTGGCTGACTCAGGCTGTGTCTCCTTCACTGCGGATACCCTTCGCTGCGCTGCTCGGCTCTCAGTGAGAGGTGTGGCTAATTTCCTGTGTGTGACCACTGATCTAACCAACCGTGTGGCTCCTACTGACCACCCTGCCCAAGTGGGGAACCCCTGGACCCTTTGGCTCTGTTTGGGCCCTTCTAATGAACACCTTGCGTATGACTGCTCAGTTGCCTGTAGCCCTGAAAACCGGTGCTACATTGAGCAATCCCGTGTCTGTGTGGTCCCTCTAGCCTATCTACTTGACTACTCTTAATCCGATTCAGTGATCCCCTTTGCTGCCTAAAATGTGCCCCTTGTCGTTCTTCCACTGAGGAGCCACTGAAGAGTGCTCTAGTACTGATTCTGCCTGAGGGCCCCCATTTTTCCAGCCCTAATGATTTCCCCATTAATCTCCTGTGGCATTAATGGACCTCAGGCTGTGTGGAGTTTTTATGCATCCCGTCCACCTCCCCCAAGCCCAGTGTCTTCTGCTATCCATTCCAGCTGTGTGGCCACTGTTGTCCATACATCTCTGACTGATCCCTTGGGCATCTCTTCAGCTTCGACCATTTGCCTCCAGCCCCAGCATGTCCCCTGCTGACCACCTCATGTGACTTCCAGCTAGTCACTCATACCCCGTTGACTCTCTGACCCTGCTGTGTCTCCCATTTTCCAGCATCTCCTTTGAACTTCTGCCGTCCAGTGTCCTCTACTCACTAGTGACCTCTTCTGACCGCCTGCATGTGTCTGCCACTGCCGTGTGTGTGTGGGGGGGGGCCTCACTCCTCACTCACCCCTGTCCCTTGGCCTTGTTCTCCTGTACCCACTCTCAGAGGTCCCAGTGACTTTTGTGCGGGGGCCACAGGACCTAGAAGTGACTGAAGGTGACACGGCCACTTTCGAGTGCGAGCTTTCCCAGACTTTGGCTGATGCTGTGTGGGAGAAGGTCAGAGCCTGGCCCTAGTGCAGACTTGTGCACATAACAATAGTACGGGCAAGAAACTAACACTCACCGGACCAGTGAAACTGGCACTAGGCTGAGATTGATGGCACAGTTAATCCTTTTTAATCCTTACAACGCCCTGTGAAGGGACACTTTGTTGTCACCGGGTTGGTTATCTAAGGATTATGGTCTGCGGGATGAACGGAGTTAGTTGCTCAATGTTAGAAAAAAGGGGTAGAGCCTTTGTTGGAAACCAATTTTAGAATCCACACTCAGTGGGTCCATGAAGAGCTCTGGGCTTTCTGTGCCGTTGGTGTCAATTCTTGACTCAAAAGTCCCCAAGGGATGGCACCTTCTCAGAGAAGTGACCAGAAAGGGAAGATGTGGGATGATCCAACCCTAGCAGGGGAACACAGTGAACCCCACTGGTGAGCCTCTAGATAGCTTGGCATGCATAGAGAACACCGCCACCTTCCGCGGCGGCGGCTCCCAGAGTCTTGCTGGGCTCGGTCTGATCGGCTTTAAATGCTGTTCATAGGATGGGCAGGCACTCTCTCTAAGCCCGAGGCTCCGGCTCCAGGCGCTCGGCACGCGCCGCCTTCTGCTGATGCGGCGCTGCAATTCCTCGGACGCTGGAACCTACAGCTGCGTTGTGGGGACGGCCCGCGCCGGGCCCGCGCGGCTGACAGTGCGCGGTGGGTACCCAGGGATTCCGGGGCTGGGCACTACTCTGAGCACCTGGCCTGCAGAAGGGTGTTCCCCCACAGTTTACACACTTTTAGGGAGGGGGCGTGGCGGGTGTGTCCTGGTTCCGCCACGCCCCTGCCTCACGCCCCCCGGCTCCGCCCCCAGAGCGCGAGGTGTGTGTGCTCCGTGAGCTCCGGTCCGTTAGCGCCCGCGAAGGAGACAGCGCCACGTTCGAGTGCACCGTGTCGGAGGCCGAGATTCCCGGGCGCTGGGAGCTCGGAGGCCGTGCCCTGAGACCCGGAGACCGCGTCCGCATCCGACAGGAAGGTCTGGCGGCTTTTCTACCCTTTGTGACCCGTTGTTACCTTGCCCAGGGTTCAGGCACACTCCGCCCCATTAGGATTAGCTCCGCCTCTAGCTCGATCAGGTACCGCCCCTCGGCCCCACTACCAGGGTCTCCCGGACTTTCCTCCGCCGCCAGCTTCGAGTCCTGCTTAGCTCCTTTTTTGCTTCCTCTCTCCAATTCCACACACCGACACTTCGGAACCTCCCTGGGACCTGCTCGGGTACCACCTTCGTTCTCGAATCCTCCCGGGAAGTGGCTGAGGCCTCGCTACCTTCCCCTCCCCCCTCCCCAGGGAAGAAACACATTCTGGTGCTGAACGAGCTGCGAGCAGAGGACACCGGTGAAGTCTGCTTCCAGGCGGGACCCGCCCGGTCCTTGGCTCGGCTGGAGGTGGAGGGTAAGCTTCTGAGGCTAAGGGGACAGGGAAGGGCATCACCTCCCGTCCTGGGACTGACTGGCCGCAGATTCTAGAAATGCCGCTTTCTTCATCTCTCCTCTTCGAGGAGATCTCTTGGGGTAGATCACAGAGGGCAGCCCATTTTCTCAGGAGGAGACGGAGCGCAAGAGATTTTGAGCTGGTCGTGCAGGGAAACTGACATGTAGCACGGCGGGCTTGTACTAGAAGCGGAGGTCGTAGGCAGGGAGGAAGATGTATCTCTCCTCTCGGGGCCGTGCGTGTCCTTATTAACCCCCCCCGCCCCCCCCCCCCCCCCCGCAGCGTTGCCTCTCCAGATGTGCCGCCGCCCACCTCGCGAGAAGACTGTTCTGGCTGGCCGCAGGGCGGTCTTGGAGGTGACTGTGTCCCGCCCTGGAGGCTACGTGTGTTGGTTGCGGGAGGGGGTCGAACTGTGTCCCGGAAACAAGTATGAGATGCGCAGCCACGGTCCCACCCACAGCCTGGTCATCCGTGACGTCCGACCTGAGGACCAGGGCATCTACAGCTGCCAGGCGGGCCAGGACAGTGCTGACACACAGCTGCTGGTAGAGGGTGAGTAAAGCCCTCTGGGCAGAATCCCGGGAACAGGAGGCTGACCGGGCAGGGGGGTGCCCCCTAGAAGCTGCAGCGCTGAGACACACCTATGGGAGGTTTTCCAGGACTCAGGAAAGGACTCTTGGCCGCAGGTGCTGGTGCATGTGGGGAGGAGGGGAGGGGCGGGAGAGATCACGCCCAAGGCGGTAGAGGAGAGGAAGCCCTGAGTATCAAGGGACCTTTCCCCGAGCTTCCTAGGAACCTTCTTTCTAGGGCTTCTTCCCTCTGTTCCTGGAGCATGCTTGTCACCCACAAACACCCCACTGCTACCAGTTGCTGTCTTTCTCACTACCCACCAGTATCTGCTGGTACCTGTCCTTCACCCGCTCCTGCCCTTTGTCCAGCTGGCTTCTGCTCTGCTAACTGGGAGACAGCTCCTTCCATTCTTTATCTCTTTCACATAGGAGGTGCCCATCCTACCCCAGATCTTTGCATATCTTTCACATATTTTGCTGTGTGTTCCACCCTACCGGCTCTCACCTTCTTGGCCCCACAGACACCCGTGACAGAGGCTCTGAAAGGGTGGGACCCAGCTCTTCCCCTTGTGGGTATTCAAGGGCTGCCACAGGGAGGAAACTGGCTTTGCCCACTCTCCCCACCCCAGTCCCACATGCAGTCGTTCCTCTACAGGTGACTAGCGGACTGAACCCGACTGGGCAAATGCCCTCGGACGGATGGTACAGAAGGAGGCGTGTACCCTTATACTGGGCATGGTGGATGGGAGGAGTCAGAGATAGCGAAACAATAAAAACAAACAAACACTACCGTTCATGCCCACGCCTGTCTGTGTGCCATGGGAGGGCAGGCCATGCTTGGAGCCCCTATAGTCAGTGGCATAGCTCTGAGGTTGCAGGGCTTCCAACTTGATTGATGGGAGTACCAGTTACTGAAGACTTCTGGCAGAGGGCACATAGTTTGGCACATTTATAAAAGTTGTGAAACAGGGTGGGAGGGGACAGAAGCATGAGGTGTCTAGGGTGGCATGACAGACACCAGACATGCACCGTGCATTTAAGCCCTTCTCCCTCCACCCTCCTCCCAAACCCAACCGAGAACAACACTCCCCGCCCCTATCCCCTGCCATGGCTCTTCAGGCTGGTTGCTTTGCAGAGAGAGGCCAGGGGACCAGGGTCAGGGGTGCTGTCATTGGCTCCATGGACAATGACGAGAACCCTTAGATGAGTGGCTGGAAGGTAGAGCAATAGGGGAGGCAGGCCAGCCTCTTCCTCACAGACATGCAGGAGAGTGGCCCATGGGACCCCAGCAGTGGGACAGGAGGCGGGGCTGGCCCTGAAGAAGCCCTGCCAATCAGAAATCTAAGGCAAGGGTCCCAGTGTCCCCTCAAAGCCTACCCCCTTCACACACGCATATATGGGCAACACAGAACCCTGAGCACGTCCCAGTGGGGCTCACATCCCGAGTCCCTCGGGAGCTTGGACCGGAGCTTCTCCCTCAGGCCAGGCCTACCTAGCCTGAGACACAGCCTCCCTTCCGGTGGCTGGCCAACCCTCTCCAAGGAGGGGAGAGAGACAGTCAAAGACCACAGGGCCGTGCAGCCTCAGTAGTGGCCTGGCAGGACTCCCTAAGCTGGTAGAGCTGGTGACTGCAGAGTCTAGACAGGCAACATGACTACACCCGCACAGGAGGTCCCGAGCAGGTTGTCAGTGGCCCCCGGGACCCATACTCATAGTCCGTGTCCGTGGGTGAGGCCATGAAGGAGCTCAGAGAGCTCCCAGTCTGCCGGTCCCGGAAGCTCTGGATGTAACTCTGTGGGAGAGATAAACACAGGTGTGAGTCCTGCTGCAGAACCACCTCTCCCTGTCCCACCCAGGCCTGACACTCCCCTGGCCTGCACAAACCCAAAGCATCTCCACACTAAGTCCACAACCCTAAAAGGCACCATATACCATATCCACTTAGTGTCAGTACTTGGGACACCTGCCCAGTTGGATCCATCAGGGCCCAGGTATAGAGGTTCTGATGGATGGACAAGCATAGGCCTTAAGGTCAGTGTCCCCCAAGAAGATTCAGTCTACATACACTTCCCACCCAGGAGCTGGAGGGGCTCTGGGACCTCACCGGGGAGAGGACATCTCCATTGAAGCGTTTGATGGGCACTGGCCTGCGTCTATAGGCAGGGTCTGGGGGACCAGGCCGGGGAGGAGCCCGAGGACCTCGGGGAGGAGCCCGAGGGGGTCTCTTCTTCCTCCGCTTCTCCTTGCGTTCTTCCTGTTGCCGGATCCGCATGAGCTGCACTCGCCTTCGCTGCCTGCTGATGACCACTGTAGAGGGACGGGCACAGGAGACTCAAGTTCATATAGCTCTTCCCTGAGCCCTCTCCCTTCTTCCCCTCGAGGAGCTTCATGCTTCCACAGTCCCTTGCCTATGACCCACACTTCCACCCTGTTACTTCCTTTCCTGGTTTCTCACCTCCAAGATGGCACTTCCCAGTTTTTCTTTTCTCGCAAAGGCACGTATGTGCAACCCCCCCTCCGCAACTGTTGTTGCTGTGCCAACCCTAAGGCCTTGGGTGACTCCCAGGCCAGCTGCCATCATCTTTCAACTGGACAGCTGCTTCCTTACTGTTCCTTTCTCCGCTCGCCTCCCTCTAATGCAGTGGTTCTCAACCTGTGGATCTGATCCACTTGGTGAAACGACCCTTTCATAGGAGTTGCCTAAGACCACTGTAAAACACAGATATTTACATTATGGTTCATAACAGTAGCAAAATTACAGTTATGAAGTAGCAACAAAAATAAGTTTATGTTTGGGGGTCACCATGACATAAGGGACTATATTAAGGTCGCAGCATTAGGAAGATTGAGAACAATTTCCCTAATGTGTTCTACATCCCCCAACATTAACCTACTATTTCCTCCGCTACCCTAAGCCCTCCATGGGCATCTCACTGTCCTAACAAAATTTGGCGCAGAGGGTTGACACCATCAGCCTTCCTTGGCCACTCTAACTACAGTGGAATCCGTAAGATGAAAGTTTCGTATTACTTTGTATCACTCCATATCACTCTGCACAATTAGAATTAACTTATATGTTTGTTTGCATGTTTAGTATGTTTCTCAGCTGCCCTGGACGGACTCTCCTAAGAGCATGACCCCCGTCTCTGGTAGCATTTGTTTGTTTGTGGTCCTAGGAATCAAGCTCGGAGCCCTGTGCATGTCGGGCAAGCATGCTGCCACTGAGCTACGTCCTCTATCCTTCTGTTTCACCTCTGCTATATCACCCCAGTGCCTGGAATGGGCTTGACCTAGAGCCGGTGTCCCACACATTCTTTTCTAGTGAATATTGTTATTAAACCCTATTCTCCTAGACCCTGGTCAAGTCAATTTTCTAACTGAGGCTTTCCAATTTTGGTCTATACAGCTTCCGTCCCCTCTCACTAGTCCCCCAATCACCCCACCATCTTTGTCCACCCCTTCTTCCCATGCCCACCCTAGCCTGTGCCCTCTCACCTTCTGTGTGGGAGTCCCTCTCGGTTGTCACCCTCCACTGCACCAGAACGCCCATCAGGCTAAGTAGGGGCCAGAGTGCCAGCAGGGCCCAGCTCCGCCAGCAGAGGGGAGGCACAGGCGCAGCCCGCAGTCGCTCCACCACGTAGCGCCCCAGCAGTAGCAGTTCAGCAAAATAGTCTGCGGCAGTGGCGATGAGGGCAGCACCAGTCACAGCAGTGGCAAGGGTGGTGAGCAGTCTGGGCCAGCGCAGAGTCAGCAGGGCAAAGAGCAGGCCGCCTCCCAGAAGCAGCCCCAGTGGGCCCCACACGGAGCCAGGCTGGTAATAGGGGGCAGAGCCCAGTAGGGCGGCGGCAGCGAGCAGCAGACCGAGCAGCAGCCCCACCAGGAAGAGGCCCACGCTGCGCACCAGCATGGCTACCAGCCCGCAGAGCAGCCCAATGCCCAGTGCGATGCCTGCGCTTGCCCCAGCACTCAGCTGCGTCTCCAGAACCCGCTCTCGGTAGCACAGCAGGAAGATGACCACTGAGCCAAACAGCAACCCAGTGAGGAAGAGGACTGCCTTGAAGCAGCGGTAACCTAGAGGAGAACAGGGTCAGTGAGGGGCCAAGAAGGCGTTTCCAGGTTGGAAGTCAGAGAGTGGGAACATAGAGGCACAAGGGAATCAGAGACAGGGGTGCTATAATAAGAGAATTAGAGGTCACAAGGGCTCAGTGGTGGAGCTAGAGGTCAGGGGACCATATAGATGTTTGCTGGGAATCACTGGGAAGACATTGATTATTGAAATAATGCTTTGAAGTCTGAGGGATAGAGTAAGGATCATTGGGATCGAGTATATCAGTAATGGGGAAATAAGGGTCTTTAGAATCATGTGGTTCAGAGAGATCACTCTTTGGAGTCACAAGGGCATCAATAATGAGTCCTTAGGGTCTCTGAGGAGGACTAGTCAGAGATGAAGAACATGGAAGTCAGGGGAAAAAATTATGTACAAGGATGAGGTCACATAAGTTTACATCCCATACAAGGTGAGATCCTTGTTTGGTCATAGGGCTTCAGAGCTAAAGCACTTCTGGAAGGTTGCAGAGATAGCAGAGCTGGGTTATGGGGCGAAGAGGTCTTTGCAGGTAGAAGGAGAATCATTAAGATTATTAAAGACAAAGGGGAACACTAAGGCCAGAGAAATGGAATCACTAGAGACCACAGTCTCCCGATCAGAGTGACAGGGATCAAAGAGAACCATTGGGAGGGTGTTAGGATCCGTATAGGACTGTTGGAAATCCAAGAGGACCATGCGGAGAAGTTGTGGTTGTGAAGTTTCAGAAGAGCAGGTTATAGGGACTTTTCCACGATTAGCAGTGTATGAAGGAGAGAGCGGGTTTAGATCTTGAACAGTTGGGAAGGCAGAAGTCAGAGTTGGGTGTCAAGGAGAGGCAGGGAGAGCCAAAGAGAAAGATAATAAATACAAAAGGGAGATTTGGTCCCAAGCATGAGGGTATCGGATCCCAGAAGGTTCTGTAGTCAGAGAGGAACAGAGTTTAGAAAAAGTCTCTGAATCCCATGGTAGGAGCATCCAAAATGGGTAGGATGGTTGTGGGAGCTGAGGATAAGGAATTAAGCCGTCCAGAGCACCATGCGGAGGGAGTAGGTACACACAGAGCAGAGGGGATGGAGACCTTTGAAGACCCATTACATATCCTAAACTCTTGTGGGGGAGCATTTCTCTGCTCACTCTGCAAAAATGTAAAAGTAAGACCATCTGACCCACACCCCAAATTTCCAATTATTCTAACAGAAGGTATAGAGTCTGCCACACTGGGGCAAACTGCCAGCCATTTTGCCCAAACTAGTTATAATACTTACAATCTGCTTGGAGGCTGTCTTTGGGTCCCTACACATAGAAAACAGTCTCCACTGCGAAGTTCTATAACTTTCTGAAGAACCCACTGGGCATTTACTCTAAGCTGCCACTGACCCATGTGATATCTCTGTGGAAATGAGAAAAAGGTATACTTTTCTCTAAGGAAGGTAGCCAAGACCTCGAGAGCTGTCAACTAGACCCACACTCACCTGTTCAACTGAACTCCTGCAGTTACACACACCACACACACACCACTGTACCATGTAATCCATACTAGACTTGCGCTTCCGTTCCTCTGCTTCAGCTTCCTGAATGCTGGGATTACAGACATACCACGCCCTCCCCCATACAACTCTTCACGATACCCATCCTTATGGGAATCTGCCTTGTAGGCGATCTCCATGTGTGTGACTACCATACAGCCCACACTAATATGTATCACAAGTGTGAATATTCCAGGTCTCGCCCCCACCATACAATATGCCCTGCTGCCTGCTGTAAGGGACCATGTTTAATCACCATGCAAAATGTTTTCAGTGTCTGCTTAGCCTGCTGATCCAAACACATCTTCACTACAATAGCTACTATTCTTTGAGTACCTACTAATTTGTGCCTGTATGAGACAAACATTGTTGCCTTTGTCCAGGTGGGAAAGCTGAGACTCAGGTTAATGTACCGATTACATCACAGTGACTAACATATAGAGCCAGGTTCAAACTCAGAATCTAATTTAAAACCTGTGCTCTGTGGACTCTAGAGTCAATGATCTACAAATATACCTGGGATCAATAAGAGAAAGATATTGCCACGGGGGTGGGATGGGCTGAAAATGTTTTGAGAGACACCAGAAAAGGAACCTCAGGGAAACAGTGGAGGGACTAGATGAAGAATGAGGGGGGCTCTCACCAAAGAAGCAGTAGACGACTCCAAACAAACAGCACATGATGCAGACGAGGGCCGGCAGGGCCTGATACCTGCGCTCCAGAGGCTGTTCGCAGGGTGCACCCCAGAAGGCATCATCTGGCTCCGGGGGCAGCAGCTGGAACCGCAGAGTTTCCATAGTACCCGGCATAGTGCTGGGAATGGAAGAGGGTCACCCTCCCAGGTCAACCTGACAGAGAGGAAATTGGGGTCAAGAGTCAGTCGTAGGTCTCCACCAGGAAAACAGCGCGAGTGGGGGAATTCAGCAAGGGCACAGTGGACAAAGGAATGGTGCCCACATCAGGCACCGCTGGATGCGTCTCTGGAACCCGGAGTAAAGACAAAGGGAAACAAGTGCCTGGCTAGAGGCGGTTGGGATGGACTTAAAAGAGGGACTAGATGGGGCCAGACGAGGGTAGGGCGCTGCTGGCAAAAAAAGAGGCAGCCCGAGCACCATCTGTAAGAGGCTCATTTTGGGATTGTCCAAGATCTACCTGGGCTGGAGGTGACCTGAGCTTCCGAGCAAGAGAGGCTGTTCAAGGACCGGAGGAGCCGGGGTGGTGGGACGCCAGAGGTTCCTACTGACTGGGGTCGGGGCAAAGTCCGCCGTGTGAAGGGGGCTGCTGGGCCGGAGAGACAGGTCTCTGTGCGACGGCGTCGCCGCTCCACCTCCAACACCGGCTGGCACTGCAGCCCCACAGCCCGGGGTCTCGGAGCCAGCCCGGGAAATGGAATGGAGCAGGAGCAGGAGCAGGAGCTCGGGCTGCCCCGGAGCCGCGGCCCCATGCCCTGAGCCCGCCGGCGGCCTTTGGTGCTGATGGACAGCTCCGGCCTCTGCTCCTGACGTCACTCAGGGTGCACCATCCAGGCAGGGGCGGGCTGCTTCTGACGTCACCCGGGACGCACCAACCACGCCGGGGGAAGCAGGGGACTCCGCCCCCGGCGTCTGCCTCTCCGGCACTGAGGAGGGGGCACTTCCGGGGGTCCTTCCCCTTTAACCTCCTCCCCCTCCTCCCTCTCCGGTAGCTGACGGCTGAGATCCCACCTCGGGGGCGGGGCCCTCGCCTGACACGTCGGACAGCAGCCGCCTGGGAGGCCCGGAGGCGAAGCGCAGCTGGAGGGACAGCGGAGCAGCGCGGGGGTTCCGGCTTTCGCTGCTGGCTCTGCTCGGCGGGGAGGGAGGGGACCCGCCTGCTGGGCCCGGGCCCTCCGGATCCGCCCCCTCCCCGGTCCCGCCCCCTCGGAGCCTCCTCGGGCTGCGCGGGGGACGGGGGCCCGCTGTCGGGACGCCATGCGGGCGTCGCTGCTGCTGTCGGTGCTGCGGCCCGCGGGGCCTGTGGCCGTGGGCATCTCCCTGGGCTTCACCCTGAGCCTGCTCAGCGTCACCTGGGTGGAGGAGCCTTGCGGCCCGGGGCCGCCCCAACCCGGAGACTCTGAGCTGCCGCCGCGCGGCAACACCAACGCGGCGCGCCGGCCCAACTCGGTGCAGCCCGGAGCAGAGCGCGAGAGAGCCGGGGCTGGCGCAGGCGCCGGTGAGAGCTGGGAGCCTCGTGTCTTGCCCTACCATCCCGCACAGCCCGGCCAGGCCGCCAAGAAGGCCGTCAGGTACTGATCCGCTCCATCCGCCCCACCCCCCGGGTACCAGCCCGGACGCGCGCGCTGGGGAGGCCACCGGAGGCCGGGTCAGGCTCCGGAAGGAAGGGGCTGGCTGGCCAGGAAGTCCTTGGGCCTCGATTACTTCCTATGACCCTGCTTTCCAGGGAGCCAGGGGACCAGTTTGAAGCCTTTTCTGGATCGTGTCCGGATCTGAGCTGAGCTAAAACGGCTGCACCCATAGTTCCCCAGACACCCTCCTAGCTCCTAGGTGGTCTGTTTACGATTAGAGAAATTAGTGTTAAGGAGGATACGTGTATAAAGAGGGGGAAAGAAAAAGGAGGGACCTGGAATTTACCTGTATTTCATTCCTCGATGGGTTTCCAGGGCCACTTTGGGATGAGATGGGAGAGGGAGGAACGTACTCATCACGTTGATGTCTCTGCCCACGAATTGAAGTAATTTCTCCTAAGTAAACAGTGAATTCCAGTTGTACAACTTACCTTATACCTTAGGAAGGTGAGTTACTGTCTTAGTTCACTCCTCCAAGAAAGACATTCTCTATACCACTATGCCATAAATTCCTACACATCATTATAGGACATACTCAGGGAGATGACAGCATCTTCATATAGTAGGAAGTATATGCACGGTGTGCCAAGCATTTTGCTGTTTAAGTACAATCAGTCCCATTTTACAGGTGGCTCAAATTAAGTATCATGCCCAAGGACACAAGTTCTAGCCTGTGAAATCTGGAATTAGATCTAAAATCTCTTTTTGTTACCTGCATGGAACTTGCTATCTTCCAGTGCAAAGACCAGTATTTCATTTAAATTCTCATGCCTCGTGGGAGAGATGTTATTCTTATCCTATTCATGGGTGCAAAACAGGCCCAGAGAAGAAATAACAAGCTGAGCCTGTGTGCTATCTTGTTCGTTAACTGTCTTTTTCTCAGAACTCGGTATATCAGCACGGAGCTGGGCATCAGGCAGAGGCTGCTGGTGGCAGTGCTGACCTCACAGGCCACGTTGCCTACACTGGGCGTGGCTGTGAACCGAACTCTGGGACACCGATTGGAGCGTGTAGTGTTCCTGACCGGTGCGCGGGGCCGCCGGACACCATCAGGCATGGTCGTGGTGACACTGGGCGAAGAGCGGCCCATCGGACACCTGCACCTGGCGCTGCGCCACCTGCTGGAGCAACACGGCGATGACTTTGACTGGTTTTTCCTAGTGCCTGATGCCACCTACACCGAGGCGCATGGACTGGAACGTCTAGCTGGCCACCTCAGCCTTGCCTCGGCAACCCATCTCTATCTTGGTCGGCCCCAGGACTTCATCGGTGGAGAGAGCACCCGAGGCCGCTACTGCCACGGGGGCTTTGGAGTGTTACTGTCTCGCACCTTGCTACAGCAACTGCGCCCTCACCTGGAAAGCTGCCGCAATGACATCGTCAGTGCTCGCCCAGATGAGTGGTTGGGACGGTGCATCCTTGATGCCACAGGCGTGGGCTGTACTGGTGACCATGAGGTAGGAAGACAACCTCCCCCTAGTGTCTCTCCCCAGGAGAGCTATGGGGTAGTAGAGACACAGACCTGCGTTTCCATGTTAATCTAACATTTTGGAAAATCCCAGGGGTCCTAGGTAAATTACTAGTTCTGGGCTTCAGTAGCATCGTGAATGCTGATGGAAACAGTTACTAGGCAGGGATGTATAGGGATTAGGAAACAGTAAGAGACCTGTGCATATTATATGTATTCAGTATCAGTTATTTTATTTAGTTCTGTGGACACCTCTGAGACAGTTTTCACAGATGAGCTCAAAAAGATCTGACCAGGGTTGTACAACGTCAACTGATCAGATAGACTTAAAATCTCCCAAGTCCATAACCGGTCACAGGATTAGGAGATGAGACGCTGGCTAAGAGACAGAGGGGAGACAGTTCTGTTGTTCCCATTATGGATCCCTCCCTTTTTTTCCCCAGGGAGTGTACTACAACTATCTGGAGCTGAGCCCTGGGGAGCCTGTGCAGGAGGGGGACCCTCGCTTCCGCAGTGCCGTGACAGCCCACCCTGTGCGTGACCCTGTGCACATGTACCAGCTGCACAAGGCCTTTGCCCGGGCTGAGCTGGACCGCACCTACCAGGAGATTCGAGAATTGCAGGTACAGTCTGGGCTTGAGGGTTGGGGGGTGAAGGGGTGAAGGGGAACAGGTTCTGAGAGATCG
Organism: Alexandromys fortis; assembly: GCF_014885135.2. Taxonomy (NCBI): domain Eukaryota; kingdom Metazoa; phylum Chordata; class Mammalia; order Rodentia; family Cricetidae; genus Alexandromys; species Alexandromys fortis. The sequence continues at coordinate 6,749,716 of NW_026068002.1, forward strand.
TGGGAAATGAAAAGGCAGCGCTAAAATCCCAGGTCTTTGACCTCTGTGGAACCGCCAGGAAATTCCACTTTTAACTTTCAAGCTGCCTCAACCTGTGGAGAGACCGTGTGGGGCCCTTGGGTGAGCAGAGGTTTGCAGGAGGCTGCAGGTCCTCCCTGAGTATCACTGCCCACATAGCCTCTAGATGGATTCTGACTATATGGCTCCCTCGTTTGCTCATGACCTATTTTTCTGGCCCAGTGGGAGATCCAGAATACAAGCAGACTGGCTGCTGATGGGGAACGGGCTTCTGCCTGGCCAGTGGGCATTCCGGCACCATCTCGCCCTGCCTCACGCTTTGAGGTTCTGCGCTGGGACTACTTCACGGAACAGTACGCTTTCTCCTGTGCCGATGGCTCACCCCGCTGTCCACTGCGTGGGGCTGACCAGGCTGATGTGGCTGATGTCCTGGGGACGGCCTTAGAGGAGCTCAACCGCCGTTATCAGCCAGCACTGAGGCTCCAGAAGCAGCAGCTGGTGAACGGCTACCGGCGCTTTGATCCAGCCCGAGGCATGGAGTACACACTAGACTTGCAGCTGGAAGCACTGACACCCCAGGGTGGCCGCTGGCCCCTCACCCGAAGGGTGCAGCTCCTCCGCCCCCTGAGCCGAGTGGAGATCTTGCCGGTACCCTATGTCACGGAGGCATCTCGGCTTACTGTGCTCTTGCCGCTCGCCGCTGCCGAGCGGGACCTGGCTTCTGGCTTCCTAGATGCTTTTGCCGCTGCAGCGCTGGAGCCCGGAGATGCAGCATCCTTGACTCTGCTGCTGCTGTACGAGCCCCGCCAGGCCCAGCGGGCAGCCCATGCGGATGTCTTCGCACCTGTCAAGGCCCACGTAGCGGAGCTAGAACGGCGTTTTCCCGGTGCCCGAGTGCCCTGGCTCAGTGTGCAGACAGCTGCCCCCTCTCCGCTGCGTCTCATGGATCTGCTCTCCAAGAAGCACCCACTAGACACTCTGTTCCTGCTGGCCGGGCCAGACACAGTGCTCACATCTGACTTCCTGAACCGCTGTCGCATGCATGCCATCTCTGGCTGGCAGGCCTTCTTTCCCATGCACTTCCAGGCCTTCCACCCTGCCGTGGCTCCACCCCAGGGGCCTGGGCCACCGGAACTGGGCCGGGATACTGGCCACTTTGACCGCCAGGCTGCCAGTGAGGCGTGCTTTTACAACTCCGACTACGTGGCAGCCCGCGGACGGCTGGCGGCGGCCTCTGAGCAGGAGGAGGAGCTGCTGGAGAGCCTGGATGTGTACGAGTTGTTCCTGCGCTTCTCCAGCTTGCATGTGCTGCGGGCAGTGGAACCGGCCCTGCTGCAGCGCTACCGGGCCCAGCCGTGTAGCGCTCGGCTGAGTGAGGATCTGTACCACCGCTGCCGCCAGAGCGTGCTCGAGGGCCTGGGCTCCCGCACCCAGCTTGCCATGCTGCTCTTTGAGCAGGAGCAGGGCAACAGCACCTAGGCCCCACACCTGCTCCCTGCCCTTCCCCCGATAGCCTGGAGCCACACGCCAGCCTCGCTGGACAGGGCTGGCTGTAGCCTCAGACCCTAGGGCAGCCCACTGGTCCCTTGTCTTTTGCTTTGTGGGCCCATGGGCTCAGGACAAGCCCTGAGAGAGGTGCCCTAGAGCCATCCTTTCTTGTCCAGTCTCCCTGCCCCCTTGACGCTGCTGATTCAGGCTATGGCCTCTATGTATTTATGCCTAACGCCAGCCATAGTTCCTGGGATCTTGTCCGGGGGGCTGGGCTGTAGATGAGTTGTTGGAGGGAGCAGAGAAAGGAGGGGTACGGTATCTCCACCTTGTCCCTTCTGGATCCGTGATGAAGCCCTGGCTTTAATAAACTGGCTACATGTGGACTAATGAGTGTAGACTGGTAATTCAGAGTTTAGGCAAGATAGGCATGGGAGTAGGGAGAACTGACTCTAAGGATGGAGGAGCCTGTTTCTGTGTGTGCCTTCATTTCCTCTTACAGGGACCAAGTCACACAGATGCCCATCCTCCAGCAAGTGTATGCCAGCTCTCTCTCACCCACCCACCACAAGCAGACAGACACACAGACACAGAATTCTTTGTGACTCTTTATTCCCAGTCTTGCTTGCACTTTATAAAACCAGTCTTTAGGGAGCAAGAACTGAGAAGGCCACTCCCCCTCCGGGTAAGCTCAGCCAAGGTCGGAAAGGTCTTCCGCCCACTCCCCAAGGAGGGAACTCAAGGTGGGGCTGGTACAGGGGGAACTGGGAGCTGGGCCAGGCCTGCTGGGCCACCCACTCCCCCTGCCAAGAGGGGAGCTGGGCCTGGAGAGAGGGGAGAGGAACCAGCCCAGCATGCCTAGTTCCAAGGAGTTGCCTTCCTTCGCTAGGGCTGGGACCCTGACTATCCTGTGTCACCCTCCCCCGCAACCCCACCCTTCTGTGTCTGTCCCACCCCCACCCAGTCCCTAAATATATACAAATGTACAGAGGGGCCCTGCCAGGGTTCCATCTCCCCTGTCTTTCTCTTCCTCCCTCCCCTCCTCAGGGGCCTCTAGTCTGGTCTTCAGTCCTTCCTGGACACCCGCCTGGGAGCAGGGAGTGTGGACAAGAAGGACCCTTGTGCAAGGCAGCCAAGCCTGGGTTGGGGAGAGCAGGACCCCAGTCCTGGCCTCTCAGTGAGCACCACCCCTACCCTGAGTCCTGGGCTGCCCCAGGCCTTCTGTCTCGGGAGCAGGAGATGTGTGGGGCCTGGTTAGGATCCCAGACTCACGATTCTTCCCCACACAGCACCATCCTAGCAAGCAAAGTCTTCAAAGAGGCTTCCCGGGGGGCCATGAGGGTGGTGATGGTTGGGGAGCAGGCTGCTAGCCCCCCCACCCTCAGCACGCCCCCGGCCTGGACAGGGACTCTGTAAAATGAAAAGGGGATGGGACAGTGGTCAAATCGTGTACTCAAGTCTCAACCATGACTTTTCCTTCTCTGCAGTGCCTTGGAAACTTTCAGGAAGTGGCCCTGGAGAGAGGGTGCTCTCCAGGTTGGGAGGAGAGCAGGTGACTCACCTGTTCCTTCAGCTCCTGCAACCCCAAAGTGGAGATGCCCCCAGTGGATGTCCTCAGTGGGGTCTTGGGCCGTCGCCACACCCTCTTGAGTCGATCCCAGGAGACCTTGCAGGTCAAGGTTGGGGTATAGAAGGGTCTTAGTTATAGGACTTGGTGCCTGGCAACCCCTCTTCTAGGAGTCCCCATGCTCCAATCCAACCTCTTCAGAGCCAGACCCCCAGGTACTTCTAGAACTCTGAGCCCACTCCCCAGTCAGACCAGCCCACCCAGGAGCCGCATCCACTCACTTGGCCTTTCCTCTGTATCCTTACCTCATAGATGTAGTCAAGGATCTCCAGTAAGGTGAGGATGCTCGCCCCAATGAACAGGCCCATCTGTCCCCCAAGGTCCCCTGAAGAGCAAGAGGGCAGGGTCAGTGGGAACAGGCTGGGCTGATCCACACATGAGTGGGGGCAAGGGTCAGGGCTTACCCAGCAGGGCTGACAGGCCATAGGCTGCTCGCTGCTCCATGGCTTCAGAAGTTAGGGCCTCAAAAAAGACATCTAGGACCAGGAAGTTCTCCCTAGGAGACATGAATTGACACCTGTGTGAGGCTGCTGAATTTGAGGAGACAACCGGCAGGGGCATCCTCCTCAGTCTAGCTAGCTGATCCTGATCTAAGACCCCTATGTGCTGGGAGCTGGTGACCCCGACTCCCAAAGGGAACTAGGTTCAGCCGGGTGAGCTCTGTGGTTTTGTTGTGGCTGTTCTGCTTTGCTTTTCTGAGAAAGGGTTTCAGGTAGCCCAGGCTGGCCTGAGGAGAAAGACATAGAAATGGATCTGACACAATGCAGTGGCGGGGGTATGTGCATGGAGCTGTGGCAGCTCAGACGTGGACTGGGAAGGGTTTTCCCGGAAGTGGACCAGGATGCAACTTGAAGGATGGCAGTTAGGAAGACTGTGATCGGCATTCCTGGCAGGAGACCCAGTGTACACAAAGAGGCGCTCATTCTCACTCTCTCCTATGTCCCAGGCCTGCTGAAGGGCCCTCCTCACAAAGCCCATCTGTGGGCATGTCTTACCGTATGTAGGTCTCATTGCGGTTGTACTTCCTCGCCAGGTACCTGGCTGAGCCCCTGTTGGGGATCTTGACCATGGAGATCTCTTTGCCATAGCGAGTCAGGTTGCATGGGGTGGGGCAGAAGCATGGGCCCTCAGAGCCTCCACCCAGGGAATCTGCAACACAGAAACACCAGCTGCAGTGAGGATGGTGGCCCCCAGGCCCAGAGGCTGTAGGGACAGGCATGGAGTCTATCCTGAGCTAGTAAGTCCATTCAAAGGGCCAGATCCAACACCTTCTAATACTGGCTGGGGTCCCCCTCAGACCGACCTTAAACTACCCATGACAGCAGCACCTCCACAAATCTCTCCCTCTGTCCGCAGCTCCCTGGGACAAGGAGGTCCCATAACTCAGAAGGTGAGAGCGTATCTGTCAGAATTAGTCAACATGAGCTCAGACCCACGAGGAGTTACGGGAAGGATGCTGGGATGGAAGGAAGGTAGATGGGTGGATGGATGAATGGACAGAACAGATAGGATTCCTTGCCACCTTTGCCCTTCAGCCTGTGGTCAGGCAGGTCAGGAAGTGAGAGAGCAGAGGTATCTGTTTCTCCAATTTCCAGCCACAGATAGGCAGAGGCTGTGTTCTTCCTCTGGTGTTGCCCTGCCCCCAGCCAGTCCTCTCAAACAGCCCTAGGTGTTCTCTGTCTCTCTCTGTGTCTCTGTGTCTGTCTCTGTCTCTCTTTGTCACTCTGTCTCTCTCTCTGTCTCTCTCTGTCTCTCTCTCTGTCTTTGTCTCTCTGTCTCTCTGTCTCTCTCTGTCTCTCTCTGTCTCTCTCTGTCTCTCTCTGTCTCTCTCTGTCTCTCTCTCTGTCTCTCTCTCTCTCTGTCTCTGTCTCTCTCTCTCTCTCTCTCTCTCTCTCTCTCTCTCTCTCTCTCTCTCTCAGCTCTATGATGCTTCCTTCCTTCCTTCCTTCAAGCCCAAAAGCGAAGGCCCCCTGGTGTCGCTAATCCTGGAAGCTCTCACTGCACCTGTGGTTCCCTTTCCAGCTGCTACATCTGTTCCTTCGTTTAATTTTCTTCACTCACGCACTTGACAGGTGCTGGTGGTACGGGGGCATAGAGGAGATCATGGTATACCAGGCTGCTACCCCAGCATCTCAAGTGCATCCGCAGAAGCCCATCACATCTAGATTTCTGCAGCGAGCCCCTGGCTGGTCCCCTCTGTATCCCACCCTCTCACTTTTCTGCCTTGCCCTAAGGCCTTGTTGGCTTCCCAGAACCTCCCTCTTATACTTTCTGCTCCCTCCCTTGACCTCTGTCTCCAGCCACACTGACCTTTGGGTGCCCTAGACAAATCATGCTTTCTCTAGTCACAAGATATTTGTGACATGGGACATGCTATCCCTACTAAGAACCAACCCTTCAAATCTCTGCCAATATGTAGCTTTCCATGTAGAATCCTCCCTGCCTTTCCAGACTGGGGCTACGTGTCTCTCCCCAGGTCCTTATATCACCCTTGAGATACCCCTATTCAAGAGCTGTTAGCCGGTTAGCATCTGTCCTCAGTAAGTGTTCATGGGCAGGGCTCTTGGTTCCTCACTTCCAACTCTCAGAACATATTGACTAGGTCTAGAGAATGAATCAATCAGTTGATTGTTAAATGGGTAGGTGGGTGGATGGATGGATGGATGAATGAGCGAGCTACAGATCAGGTGAGGCCTGTGGAAAGATGGAGTTTGTTTTACCCATACTGGCATCTAGCAATGTATTTTTCCTAGGGCTTAGAGAAGTCATTTCACTTTCTCAGAGAGAGAGGGATGGAGAGAGGGATGGAGAGAGAGAGAAAGAGAGAGAGAGAGAGAGAGAGAGAGAGAGCTCATTGGCAGAACTGAGATGGAAAGCCCAGCCCTTCACTCCCAGTCTTGGATTCTCTGTTCTCTGCAACATCTCCCCATGGTCTCTCACCACTTATCCAAGTGTCTGGACCTGCAGAAGCCCTGAGACCCGCCCCCCTGATGTGTGAGATACAGTTCAACCTCAGCAAGACCTGACCCGCCCCCCCAGACATGTTGGAAGGAGAGGCGAGAGGACACAGAGGAGAAGGGCACACGGAGGGGTGAAGAGCGGTGAGAGACAGGGAAGGGGGAAGACGGCACACACCCAGTGTGTGGTCGGCACATTCAATGTAGATATTTGGCGGGCAGATGGTCTCATTGCCTGAAAGGAGAGAAGAGTGTTTCTGAGATCCACAGCCCTTTTCTTACTCCTTTACCACACACCCACGTGGGCATCCACATATATGCCTGTTTTGCACATGTACATAACAGATCAATGTCTACACACGCATACATAAAAAAGTGAAAATTGTTTTTTCATTGTATAACATGTGCATCTAATCATACACTTGCTTACACAACCATGTGTACACTCTTAAGTTCATGCACACAACCCCAAGACACGCACATACACACAAATATATACTAGCATGCACACAAGCATGCATATTCATGCATTCCCAAACGTATGAAAACATGCATAACTATCCAGACATACACCTGAGCACATGCTTATGAGTGTACACGTGTGTACATATCATATTGTACACACGTTTCGGCTCCCGGAAGCTCAAGAGCCCAGAAGCGTGGCACCAAAGACGGGCTGGAGGTGCCCACCTGGCATGTGCGCCATCCGGCAGTGGCAGCGCTGCAGCACGGCCTCCTTTTCACAGCGCAGTCGGCAGGCAGACACACTATAGGCGGAGTAGCCCTGCAGCTCAGGCTCCCTGAGCTCGCTTTCCGCCCGGCAGTTGCCCCAAGGCTGGGGCAGATAAGTTAGCTGCAGAGATGGGGCATGACAAGGTCAAGGCCAAGCGTGTCAGTCGAGGCCAGTCCTCCAGTGTCAATAGCCCCAGCAGGGCAGATCTGGCCAGCATCCCTTCAAAAAGAGATTTGCCCTGTGCCCAGGCTAGGCCTAGCTGGGGATGCTCACCCGCTGTTCCTGGCAAGACACAAAAGTCTGGAAGCCTGGGGACACACCAAACCCCAGCTGATGGATGTAGGGAGGCTCCTCCTGGCTGTGGATCTGCACCCGGATACCTGCCTCGAATGACGTCTCATCTGCACAGCAGAGATGAGGAGACCTCTTCAGAACCTACTCCAGGCAGAGAGCCAGACCCAGGCCCCTCCCCTGAGTTGGCCCTTCTCCCTTCCCCGCCTGCGTACTTGTCTCCCTCCATATGGGTAGGTATTCCTCCTGCTGGATGTCTAGCATGATCTCCAGGCCACTACCCATGCCACCTGCCCGGCTGGGCAGTGAACTCTGAGGATCCGCGTTGAAGGTGTAACACTTCCCATAGCGAGTGTAGACCTGGAGGGAGACAGAACGTATCAGTAACAGAACCGTGGTTGTTTTTTGTTTGTTTGTTTGTTTTGTGTTTGTATTTTGGAAGGTCTCACTGTGTGTAGTTCAAGCTGGATCTGCTCCTCCCCAAGGCCTTGCAGCACCCCAGGAATTCCCCTACCCAAGAGTTGTTGCACTGTGTGAACAAGAGCTCCCCATGTAGCTGACCTTGAGTTCGCAATCCTCTTGCTCTAACCACACAAGCTCTGGGGAAACAGGTGTGTACCCCCATGCCAGGCTCAGACTATTGCTATTTCCCCCCCAAGCCTTGCCCTCCCACCACTGAGTAAAGGGTCCTCCTATTGCTACTTTTTTTTTTATATATAGAGTTAGGATCTCTAAAATCTGCATCTTTTCCTCTCCCATAGCAAATTCAACATGAACTCCACCTACTTGGGTCCTCTTCATCCCTTCCTTCCTTCCGTTCTCCACACAGCAGTCAAAACACGCAAGCCAACCAAGTGCCTCCGCCAGATTTTATCTGTAGCTTGCGCATCATGCTATAAACCTCAGGGACACACAATGAAACTTATTTTATTCTTGTGTGTGTGTGCACTTGTACCCAGTGTGTACATTCAGGTGTCTCCTCAGTCACCCTCCACCTACCTTATTGTGGAGACAAAGCCTTTCACTGAGCACGGAGGTGGTCGATTTAGCTAGGCTGGCTGGCCAGCGGACTCCAGCGATCCTCTCGTCTCTGCCCCCCTCCCCCAGCACTGTGGGGATCACATGTCCCGGTGCCCAGCTTTTTACGTGAATGCTAGAGAGCGCCCTCATGCTTGTATGGCAAGCCCTTCATCCACTGAGCCATCCCCCAGCCTCAGTAAAACTTACTTTCAAACTAAACAATTGATAGCTCCTCAGTTTCCAGAGAATGAAGTCAGACTCTTTCCCTAGCCTTGAAGTTGCCCTTCAGCATGACCCTGGCCCTCTTCTGCCTCTCCACTCCTGGAAGGGTGACAAACTCAAGCATCGGATACTCCTATTCACCTCAGACCTTGGTTGTCGCGCCCTCTCCAGGAGTGGCAGAACCGGCTGTCCTGCACCCTGCTCACCTCACACCCATGCTCACTCTGTTAAATTGTTCGGTACATGAATCAAGACCTGAGACCTTGTCATCTGCTCATGTCCCTGTCCACTGACCATGCCCTCCACTAGAGAGCAAGTTGTACAAAAGCAGGGAGCCTGCCTGGTGTCCCCTATGCTCGTCCCATTGTGGGGCTTTCATAAATGTTTCCTAGCCAAAGCCCAGCTCGTGTCTCATCGAGGAGCATTCTTCCCAAAAACACCAGATGGCGCTGGTGACCCAAAGATGAAGGCACAGGCTCAGCCTGCGGGTTTTAGTGGCTGCCTAGAGTCACTGAGCAGCTGGAATGGGAGAGCTACTGAAAAAGAGGGGGATTCTAGTTCCCCCCTGCCAGGCTCACCCCACAGAGACGTGCCCCTGGGTCAAACCCATCACAGGCAGCACCTTCTCTGGAGGCAAGGGGTCAGTGTGCTACAACACTCCCCCACCCCTTTCCTGGGAACGCACGTGTTCACACCGTAAGAGCTGGGAAGGGGCACAGAGAGAAATCTCAGGCTTGACAACAGCCGGAGAGACTGAGGGAAGAGGCTGGGCTGAGAGCTGGGAGGTGGCCTTCTGAAGCAATCCGAGGGGCCTTCCAGGGACATGTTGAAGGGTGGCGTTCTGTCCTCCCTCCTCTAGTGAGTTAGCTATCTGCAGCTCCAGCAATTTCCCACCCCCACCCCTGCCCCAATACTTCCTTCACCCAAACTGATTTCTGAGACAAGAAAATACGCAGAGCAGGCACCTTGACATTTACAAAACATGGAAACATCTACTGCTATGCCGCGTCGTCTACCCAGGAACTCTGATTTTAGATGTGTTTGATGACCTTGGTTTCAGAGAAGGGAACTGCCGCTCAGAGAGGTGAAGTGACTCTAATGAGGCCACACAGCTGGTGATTGGATGGAACTCATGGGGATCAAAGCTCCAGCCACTCCCATAATTCATTGCTTTCATCCTCCCAGCCCAGACCACCCAGCTGCTACCTCAGGATGGAGAGAGATAGGATGTGCCTCCTACTGGACCTTCCTTTCCCTTGCTCCTCTTTTGTTTCAGCTCCATTCCTCAGCCCCTTCCTCTCAGTGTCTACCGCCTTTCCGTTCCTCGTCTCTCCCTCCCCAACTTCTGGGTTCCCGTCCTTGTACCCATCTGTACCCTCCATCACAGCATGTTCCTGGGGAGCATCACGGGGACCTCACGGGGCAGGCATCACATACACCTTCAATCGTTCAAAGTACCCCAAGCATGTTAGGCTCTGTGCTTAGTCCAACTGAACCCTCACAACTACCTTGAGGGTGGTATTGCTATATCTCATCATTCAGCAGACAAGGAGACAGAAACACAGAGAATCGGAACCAGCTTGCAGAGGTCTCCGAGATTAGTGCTTCCCAAATGCCATTTTGCACCCAGATCCCCTTTGTAAAGTGCCACTTCTGCTTGAATGCATAGAGGTAGACCGTATCCCTGGAATGAAAGTCTGTGTTTCTACAAACCTGCTGATCCGTGCACTGCACAGGAAGTAGAAAGGTCTGGTTGAACAAGGCATGGTGGCACAGGCCTGCAAATCCAGCAGCTCCGGACCAATTCATGGCCTGCCTGTGCTACAAACTGAGTTCAAGTCTAGCACCAGCAACTTAGTGAAGCCCTGTCTCAAAACAATGAATGAAAAGGACCAGGAATATAGCTCAGGGGTAAGTGAGTGCCTGGTGAGGGGAGGTCCTCTGTCCCATCTCTGGTGTTGAAATGGAAAATAACTGAGAAGATACAAGAGTCAAGCAAGACAGGTTGGGCCTAGTCATGGTCTCTTGGGACATGGCTGTGGAGAGAGAGAGGAGCCTGAAGTGGGCTGAGTACAAGACTCCTGTCTCCCTAGTGATAAAAGAAGGGCAAATACAGGAGACGTAGAAGCGCCCAACATCCTCCTTTTTCAGGCCAAAAAGATGCTGGAATCAGTTCCTGCCCACTCAGCCAGTTCTGCATGCACGCTTGAGTTGAGAGGGTAAATGAGGCCCAGACTGTGTGAGGGAACCCCGGTCTGCGTCGCTCACTCGTGTCTGCCCAGCAATGCCACAGTCTCTCTGAAGCTTAGCCCCACTGGCGGGTCTCCAGATGCTGGAAGTGTGGGTTCAATGAGGTCAGAAGGAGGGGCAAAGAGCAGGAAAAGAGCAAACATGATCCCCATTTTCTCCCAGATCAAAATTTCCTTTCTTACATGAGTATGTGTCTCACAGAGATCCACCTGCCTCTGCCTCCCGCGTGCTGGGGTTACAGGCGTGCGCCACCACCGCCCGGCATCTCGGGTCTTTTGATAGATTTTCTCCTTGGAGCCTCTATAGAAGCCACATGAGGTAATTATTGTTACCCCTGTGAAGGATGAAGGAACTGGAGCTCAGAGAGGGAAAGTCGCTTGGCTAAGTGTGCACAGCCAGCAAAAGACAGAGATTTGAACCAGACGAAACCTCGTGTACAATACAATCAGTCCTTCTAGAATACCCAGTGTGGGCTCAGGGGATGAACCACGCTGCCTGGATAGAGCAGGACTATAGGTTTATATTTAATCACATGCACACAGACGCGTGCTGCTGGACAGTGAGTCTAGCCTCCTGCTCAAACCTAGCTTGGGAGGAGGTTGATTGCCTCCTGAGCTGATGAAGTGGTTGGATGGGGGCAGAGAGTGACAAAGAAGGTGTGTGAATGCCGTTCAGGCTCAAAGGACACCTCTTCCGAGAATGGGCAGGCCAGACTGTCAGGACTGGGCCACCTGCACAGCCTGGGTCAAGCCCTACTGCTGAGAAGAGCACGTCGTTGCCCCGGAGACAGTCCCTGGCCCGGGCATTGGTGGTGGAGTCAGCCACTAGCTCCTAAGTGACAGAATTCTGGTGGCAGCACACAGCCCACAGCTTCTACCATGGAGACGGCACGGCTGTTTAGCCACAAGGTCCCACTGGCTGGCCACTGCTCCCTCTCCATGGACTGGCCTGAAAGGAGGATGTGTTTAAAGAGTTGAGAGCCTAGGGGCCCAATCACAGAGAGGGTTGGCGCCGGGCCAAGAAGTGTCCTGCTGGTGGAAGGGCCATCTCTAGATAACCTCAGCTTCGCGCTGCCCATGGGGCCTTGATCCTGTCAAAACCCTAACACCTCTCTATCTTGGCTTCCAATCGCATGCTATCAGCCCTAGCTGGAGTGTGTAACCTCTTGGAACTTCCCTGAGCTGGAAGTGGGTGGGCCATAAACAGGACACCTAGGTTCCCTCCGCCAGCTTCCTCTATCCAGCTTTCCACTGCTCCTTCTGACCATCTTCCCCAAGCACTGGCCTGAGTCCCTGCCTGTTTCCTGATCTGTCTATCTCTCCACGTCTCTAGCTCCCTGGTCTGTCTACCTTTTCTAAGCACCCAGCCAGGTGTCCGTCTGGACTCAATTTCCCTGCTTCTAGCCATTGGACAGCCTGTTAATCAAATGAGCATCCCTCTCTCTCTCCTATATCCTAGATGCTGCTTGGCTCTTGGTCCCTTGCCCTCTCTGCCTCTATCCTATTTGCTTTTCTCTCCATCCTTGCATGTGAGTATTCAGTTTCTATATCTTGTCTTCCTCCTAGATTTTACTATGGACCTGAGGTTACCCAGATGTCCTCCCTATTCCATTCTCGGCTCCACACACACACACACACACACACACACACACACACACACACACACCAACCCGCCCCCATCTTCCCGAGACAATGATCAGGAGCTAGAAGAGATCTGTCCAGAGCTTGCTCCCCTGAGCGATGGCTTCTCTCTCAGCCCTCTGAGCTCCATCCATCCACAGCTCCCATTTCCCAAGATAGCTTTCTCTGCCTGGCTGCTGGCTTTCCCCCCTCAGCCCTCCCTAGCTCCTCTTCCTCCCTGTAGCCACAGAGCCCACAGGGTTAATAGCCAATTAGTAGGGCCAGGGCTCAGCTATGTGGGAGAAGGCCCTGGGCCTCCAGGAGATAAGAAGCAGCCAGAAGCAGCAAGGACCAGGCAGTTAATCCCATAGCTAATCTGCAGCCTGGGTTTTATCTCCACCGCCTTCTGGGCACCCAGCTTCTGCCAAGACCCCAGCACCTCCCTCCTAGCTACTTCTCTGTGGATGGTAACCCCTCTCCTTTATCCCTCTCCCCTCTTCTGTGGGGCCCATCTCTATGCCTCCTTCTTAGGTGCCCTGGAATGAACTCCCCTTCACCCTGCAGTACGCTGGAGTTCACTGTGGACCAATAGACGGGGTTGGGCATATCTTCATCCAGCCATGACTAGCACTCAGGGTGGAAAAGCTCCTAAGGAGAAGACAATAACAAGCCCAAAGGCAAGCACCTGTAGTCCCAGCTACTTATGAGTCTGAGGCGGGAGGATTGTTTCCGCACAGGAATTTGGGGCAACACAGTAAGACTCCCCTCCTTAAGTAGACACTTGTAAACTGCAGTCATATGTCTGACACCCCAGCATTGGCTGTGAGGCTGGGGATGGATACAGAAGCCTCAGAACGTGGGGAAAGAAGAAGAGTTTGGAGCCTGACAAAGTAGAGTTCAAACCCCACCTCCTCCACCACCTTAACCAACAACTGGAGGCAGTGATCAAGAGCCGGGCGCTGGAAGATCCCTTTCCGCCTTGGTTTGCACCTCCATAAAAGGCAACAAGCAATTCTTCCTCCTCGGGTCGGGACTGCAGATGAGAGATAAATCCCCGAGAGATGCCTGGCAGGCACTTGGAGAAGGGGGCTGACCGCAGGAAGGGAGCTTCCAGCCTGGCAGCACAGCTGAGCTGCTTTGGTTTTGGATTCCCACTGGGCCCATCTTCACGGGGCATTCTGCCTCTTGCTAAAGATGTCTGCCCTTAGGAGCTGATCAGCATGGCTTTTTCCAAGCAAAATGCACAGGTTCTGAGACATGGCTCTTCCAGCAGAAGAAGGCTCAGCCTGGCTTACCGCTGGGACTTGTGCTTTACTGAACTCTATGGGATTCAGATTCAGTCATCTGACCTCCCTGATCCTCTACTTTTCATCTGCGCAATGGGAAGACAATCAGGTACCCTCCAAAGCTGGCATGAGAAGAGATACCATAACATGTTAGCAGCAACTAATTTTCTGAATGCCTACTATGAACCAAGCACAGATTTGAGTGCTTTACATAAATGAACTCTTTAATGCTTGGGAACAAAGTGATAGACATTATTTCCATTGTCCCCATTTCACAGACAAGATGGTGGAGGCACAGAGAGGGTAAGAAACTTGGCCAGGGTCACATGATGTAGCAGAGCAGAGAGTGGTGGGTACTGGAACAACCCATGTGTCAAACAGTATTCCGCGAGCTTTTACAATGTGTCAGTCACTGGTGCTGGGGATACAGTCCAGAACAAAACAGTCTGTCTCGAGGAGTTTGCTGTCTGACGTGAAAGCATGCATCCATTCATGCACCTACACCATGCACCAGGCATATTCAAAGCGGCGGGTCAACAAGAGGGAACAGAACACACAAACCTAACAATCACACAATAGATACTACCGGCTGTGGGCCATGCTGGCATGGACATCCCAGCCAAGGCCACTGCTGATGCAACAGGGGTTTGGTTCTGGTTGGATGGGGAGTGAAAGCATCTTGGAGTAAGCTGGCTGGCCCACCACTCCGGGAGGACAGCGGATGGACTTAGGGAAGAAACTCTATTTCCCCCACTTCCAATAGGTCCGACAGTAGGAGTGTTCCCTGAGTGAAGTTCCCAGTGCCCAATGCCACCCTCCTGGTTTTCAGGGACCCTTCCTCCAAGGTGCATCTGGGAACGGTGGTAGTGTCAGTTCAAACGTACATGTGAGAACCATGGTGGATGGGAAAGAGGAACTGGCTAAGGCCCAGTGGCTAGAGCATAGGAGGGGGGCACAGGAAGTGGAAGTATGAAATGGGGAGCTCAGGGGTGCTTCCCAAGTGGATGAAGGAAGGACTCCAGGACCCAGGTAAGCAGTTACACCTGTTCCTGGGCAGACAGACAGACAGTTTTGCAGGCGATAATGTTATTAATTGGTAACTAACTCCTTCCCTGGCATCCCCACCGCTCGATGTAAACAAAGCTGTTTCACACTCACAAACAGTTTCACACTCGCAGTTGGTGGGCGGGAGTTTTCAGTTCCAAGACTTGGGGAGACCTGAGGTAGTAGTGGTGGTGGTGGTGGTGGTAGTAGTAGCAGTAGTGGTAGTTCGTGTGTGTGTGTGTGTGTGTGTGTGTGTGTGTGTGTGTGTGTGTCCCCGTCCTCTGGACGAATGGGTGGGTGCCATCAGGAACGCCTGTCCTAGACGCACTTCTGGCAACGCAGGCCTAGCTGCCCGCGCTGCACCACGAGGCCGCACCCACGGGCCACGCTCCCCGCTTACTGCCTCTCCCGCGGGGCAGGCATCCATCACCGAGCAGCGCCCTCCCTCCATCTCCTTCGGCCTCCTCGGCTCTCCTCCCTGGGTTCGCCTCATTTGCATTCCCTCGGCTCCCGGCTCCTCTGCAAAGTGACCTCCGTGCACACAGCAGCGCCAGAGGCTTCCACCGCGGAGGGAGACACCATCGCCCGCTGCCCGCTGTCCGCTGCGGCCCGGGAGGCGATCAAAGGGGCGGGAGCTGGGACAGTGCCGACGGGTAACCGAGCTGGGGACCAGGGCTGGGCGTGGCCAGTGAGCCTGGGAACTGTCGATGGACCTGGTGCTGGGCCGGCGCTGTAGGGCTTGAGTAAGATTTGAACCCGCGACCTCTGTCTCTAGCCCAGCTGGAGTGAAATGTGGAGGTCTAGGGAGCTGGGCCCTAGAAATGAAACCTCCTTTTAAAACCAGAGGCTCTCAAACACCTCAATCTCCACTTGCATCCCAGCTAGGGAGAGGCCTGCTCCACCGTGCAGTACCCCGAGTCTCCAACCCTCCTGGGGTCTGCCCGGTACCCTGCCCCACTCCCCTGGCCAGCCAAGCCGCCCCCCCCCCCCCCCCGCTTGGTATTTACACCTTTCACACATTTGTAAGCTATTATCCTGTCCACGCTTAGTCACCGCTGAGCCAAGCGCCACGGATTTAGCTCCTTTAATCTTTCCTCCTAAATCAATCCTCCATTTCCCCTTAATCATCCCGTGGCTCCTCTCTGAACTCTCCTGCTGCCTCGCCTGCCGCAGCCTGTGCCTATCTCTCTGGAACTGCTCCCCCTCCAACCCAAAGCGGTGTCCCAAGGGCACTGTGAACATTTAGGGGGTGGACTGGATATTCAGTCCGCTACCCCCTGTTTGGGAGCCAAGGGAAGACATGCTGACATCCTTGGCCTTTTCTAGAAGACACACAGCATTAGACCTTTGCTGTTCTCTGCCTCAGACTCTTTTGTCTTCCTGCCTACCCCCACAGCACGGGGTAGGATACTCTAAAGACCCTAAGCCTTTGTCACAGCCCACCGAACGCAAAAACAATGACAAAAAAATGCACAACAATTCTCTTAGATGAGATTGTCTTCTGCCCGCCCATCGCTCATCGAGCTGGCTGTCCACACCTGCTTGGTCCAGGTGCTGAAAGGAGGTTGGATGCAGGAGAGCCAGGAAGGGCAGAAAAAGCTGATCTTTCTCCCACCTAAGGTTGCTCTCCTTCCTCCTCCTCCTCCTCCTCCTCCTCCTCCTCCTCCTCCTCCTCCTCCAGGGAGGCTGCCCATCTCTCCTGGACCATCCTCATCTCCGTTCCCACTCCCTTCACTCCCTGTCCAGGGGTGGGTCCAGTATCCTAGAGGGTGGACTTGCTTTGGGATCTCTAGGACCCTAATACAGGTTTCTTTTCCATTCTCCGCCCCCCCACCCACCCAGACCTAGGTCAGGCAGGCCTGCTCTCCACCACAAGAGGGGGCAGGTTCCTCCTGGAAGCCCAAGGACAGGGCTGGGGAGGTCCATAAAGAGGCTAGGAGGGGTATGTATGGGGGCCATTTCTTCAGATGCTAATCAGCATCTTCCAGCAGGGAGAGGAGAAGCTGAGTTGATAATGAGCCCAGCTCGGGGCTGATTCCTGATTAATGAAGAGGCCACAGGGCTTCTGGAGTGGGGCCGGGTGGGGCATGCCTCTCATGACCCTCCCCATTGCCCTTGGAGACCAACCCTCTCAGGAGGCTTTCCCCCAGCCCTTCCCTTAGGGCATAATTCCCCAACAGTTCCTACCAACTTCACTGCCAATGCAGCCAGAGTGAGAGCGCCCCCTCCAGGAGGTATCGAGGAGCAGCAACCATTGCCAAGTAAGAGATGTGCGGTACCCTCCTGGGTTCTTCCATCTGAGCTGTAGGCACCCTACAGGGTTGTTAAAACCAGGGAACTTTTTATTGAAAGAAACTAGATTTGGAGGTCCATTTGACATCACAGAAGACTACCGATACCCTCACACAGGGCAACAGTTAGCTAGAAATGAGGCTGCGACACCACCCTTCACTGTATTGCTCTCACTGACTCTACCTGCCTGGCTCCCCAAGGCAGGAGCAGCCCTCAACCAGGTGTTCACTAAATGTGCACAAGGGTCACACCTCAGGACATAATGGGACCGTAGGGGCAGAGGACTGAATGGGGATTCAGGCAGAATTAACAAAGTTCATCTGGTATATAAAAGGCCTGGACCAACGTCAGAAGGAACAGCCCCCTTTTCTAGAGTCAAGGGGATATAGGAAAAGTCTGGAGTTGGGAAGTGAGCATGGGATAGCTCCTCCTGTAGACAATGGCAGGGGTCAGAGGAAGAGCCTGCCAATATTGGCTGGACTGCAGCACTAGACAAGAGCAGGGATGAAGGAAGGAATGGACGGAAGGAGGAGATTTTTGAAGAGCCCCAAACTGGGAGTCAGGGCAACCAAAGTAGAGGCTTGTATCAAGTCCTCCTTGCCTCAGACCTGTCCTGGGTAGCGGATGGGGAGGGCTGTGAGGGAGGGGAGAGCAGGGGGGACTGCCCAGCTGGAAGAGGCCTTGTCTAATTGTGCCTGATTAGTAGAGAGGAAGAGAACAGGGCGAGTGATTAATAGTCACGGCAGTCACCAGCATGTGGGGAAGGAGGGGGAGGGGGAGGGAAGCCTGAGAGCCAAGAGGGGATGGAGACAGTGAGGTATCCACGGGGTCCCCTACCCTTCTAGGGGCTGTCTGTACCTCTGATCCTGGGGAGTCGTACAGCCAGGAGCTGGGACCTGCCCCCACTCCCTGAGGGATTCCCTCCTCCTTCCTGCCTCAATGTTGAGGCAGGGGCGTGGAAGAGAAGAGACCAAGGTCATATTTGCCTCTGGGAAAAGAAGTATCTGCACTCACACGATGCTTTCAGATACCCCAAAGCTTCCAACTTCAAGACACTGCCCCCATCCTCAGTTTAACCTGGAACCTTGGTTTGACTTCCAATCACAGCCCACAACACATCACCATAAGTATATCCTTTAGTCCCATCAGTAATTCTAGCCCTGCCTCAGCCAGGCAATCTGAGCCTTATTCACCAGTATGTTGTCCAAGACAACATGCATTAGTAGCACATGCCAAATCACATTTCAAATGCTCAACAGTCATGCGTGGCTAGTGACTACCGTGTTGGACAATACAGACATAGGACATTTCTGTCACCATGGGAGGTTTATGGTCTAGCATATATGCACATATGTACGTATGCATGCTTGCTTGGGAGGGCTATGACTGCAGAGGGGAGAGCGAGAGTCAGAGAGTCAAGAGCTACGCGGGGGTGGGGGGCACTAGGGGACGGAGAGCAGTGTCGTTCTGGAGCAGAAATCAGAAGCCCTCGGGTGATGCTGAGCACAGTGAGGTTAAAAGATGGTCAGGAGCCGAGGTAGTGGTGTGTGTGACAGCTGATGCTTGCGAAGTGCATACTGTGTGCGTGCCAGGCAGGGTGCTAAACTCTTCTCAGGCATCTTGAGCTCACAACCTCCCCATAGCCTAGGTACTGAATACACAAATGGATGCTCATGGGAGTATTTCGCTTTCCTCGAGGCCACGAAATGGAATAGAACAGAGGTTCAAGTCCACACGCTCAGACAGCTCCGGAAC
This sequence comes from Alexandromys fortis, assembly GCF_014885135.2. Classification (NCBI taxonomy): domain Eukaryota; kingdom Metazoa; phylum Chordata; class Mammalia; order Rodentia; family Cricetidae; genus Alexandromys; species Alexandromys fortis. Next base: position 6,768,318 of record NW_026068002.1, read on the forward strand.
TCTCACTTGGTGTACAGTCCCCCCGCTGAGAGGAGACGCTGGCTTTTAGAGCCACCTTTGCGTTGCACAGATCAAGCAATGAAGGCCAGGCAGAAAGCGATTGCCTCCTACCAAGTCGACAGGCTGTGATGATGGGGGAGGTGGAACTGGGGCTTGGCACACAGTTGGGGGAAAGTGGAATCAAGAAGGAAGGAAAGAGCCCTCTACAATGGGGCAGTGGCGAAAGTCTGAGGTGGGAGTGGGCTGGTGTGGCGCTGAGTGGACGAGTAAACAGATGAGAAGAGCCAGGGGCCAGCATGGAGGATGGGGGTGTGGGAAAAGCCCTGCACCCTCAGAAACCTTGCCCTCTTCTCTCCTCTTTTCTCTCCTCTTCAAACCTCAGGCAGACTGCCTCATCTTTTAAGCCTTCCCAGCCCTCTTTTAGCCCAGAGTGGCCTCTCTCTCTCTGAACTCGGACTCTTACCAGCCATGAACCCCATCTGGCAATTAATCCTGGCACCTTATGACATTGCTTGCATGGCTGATTAACTCTTGCATGGTTGCTTAAGCTTTTGAGCATCCCCATCCCTGTTCTTCCAAGAGACTGAAGGCATCTTGAGGGCAGGGGCTGAAGACTAGGGCTTCCCCTTCTTTGCTGTCCCCCATAGGTCCTGACAAGGAACCCAACATGTGTAGGTACACAGAGCAGCATTCTGAGTGGCTGACTCGGGTAAATGAAGGGATATTTGGGAGCGTGGGGGTGAGAGTGATTTCACTGGTACCAGAAGCAAGAGCAGAAGCTTAGGGGACTGGGGGAGGGCACATTACCCAGAGTAAAAATAGGCTGGAAAATGTGACATTTATTAACTTGGATTCCGGAGGAAAGGTCACAGCAGAGTGGGGAGTGGGAAGGAGGAAACAGGGAAAGCAACAGAAAACACATAATGGTCCCTTGCCGAAGCCTGTCTGTCACAGCCACTGGCCATATCACCACCTACTCCCTGGCAGGTGCTACCCCAACTGGCTCACATTCTCATCTCCTCACCAAAGACCCTCAAATCCCCATCGCGTAGCCCACATCCTCACCACAGAGCTGATGATGGGCCCCATGTCCACCCCAGAGGCCTCGAGTCTTTATTCCCCTGCTCCAGTCTCATTCAGGAAAGGCACCCCATCTTCTCCCTCGCCGGGGGCCCCAGCCCAGTTCCTGGCTGTCACTCCAGGTCCAGGAGGAATTACATGCAGCAGGTCGGGGGTGGGTGTGGGCAGGAGTCTGAGTCTAGGCTAGGGTGGACATGGGAGAACAGGAACCCCCAAAAGGGAATTCTGTCCCCCGCCAAGTGCTTGCTTTGCCCCACTTGCTCTGATGTTCCTGGGACAGCTCCACAGCAGAGATGCCCAAGCTTCAACCTCCCTGTCCAGCCCATGTACCAGAGGACCTAGGGAAAGCTCTGCTTACCCCCCACCCCCAGCTTCCCCAGTCATCCTCAGGATTCCAGGGACTCTCAGCTTGGATGAAGGGAATGCCTGCCCCTGTCTTCTCTGGACACCTTATTCTAACAGAGACCCTCTGTCACCTAACCTTCACCCCCTAAGTGCCCTCTGTCTCATCCATTGATGTGTGTTATCGTCACCCTTCCCTTTTCCTGCCCACCCCAACAGGAGCTAAGACACAAACTCAGGGACACAAAGACCCCATTGATTTCTGTCCCAGCAGCACTTGCTGAGGCTGAGTTCCTCCCCACCCCCATCACAGAGGGGTGAGACTGCAAGACAGCAGTCCCGTGGACCCCAAAGGCCACCCTCATATTCCACACATCACCTCCTTTTTAGGGACTCTTTCAGCTCTGGTTTTGGAAAGCGGTATTTCATTTTCCTAGAAGACAATGTTTAGCTAGACAACAGGCTGGTATTCCCTAATTCCGCTTCTGGTACAATCTCCTCCCTTCTGCCCCTCTTTTCAAGTTAATTCCCCCCACCCACCGAACCCACCCACACAACCTAAAGCAAGAGGCCCTAGACACTGCAGACATGGTGGGGCCAGGAACCTGGTTGGTGCATGTTTCCTGGGAACACTGAGGCAGTGAGGGAAAGCTTGTGGGTAAGGAGCTAGGCTCTTAAGAGGGAAAGTACCCATTGCCACTGGAGACTGGGTGTAAGTGGGCACCGGGCTGACCCCACACATTTGCTCATATGCCAGGCAGCAGTCACAAGGACGGAACTCTCTCTCACACACATACACACATAAAGATAGACGTCAACTGGGGACTGGGGACAGGCATCTGGAGCACACTGTGAATAATAGCTGTGAGTGTGGGTGAAAGGAGCCCTGATAGACCTGACAGAGTGCAAGACACACCCTGCACACTCACACACCTGACTGTGGGAGGTGTGCAAGCATAGCAGGCAGAGCTGGCACTCCACTTCTGGTGAGGGTACATGTGTGTGTGTTCACGTACATGGAGGCAATGGTGACAGTTGTCTCTGCATGGAGAACGGAGGAAAGAGGTTGGGATAGATTGGGGGGGGTTGTCAGGAGCTGGGATGACATCCCAAGCACGACCCCATCCTTGGCAGCTATGAGCTGGGGTACAGGCATGGAATGAATAGCTCTCTCGGCGTGTGGGTGTGCAGGTGTACATATGGGTGTAGTGACAGGGACACGGAATGTGCATGATGGGGAAGCATGCAAGGAAACTGTGTCCCTGAGCTGTAGGAGTGTGTGTGTTCATGCGCCAGCTCTGAGGGTGAGTTACGCACACATAGAGGGAATGAGTGGTTCCCAGTGTGAGAGTCAGAGCCAGGCAAGAGAGCAGCAGGAACAGGGGCTGCAGGGGGTGGGGGCATTGGCAAGCAGGAAAGACCAAGGGGAGCATGAAAGAGGGATGTGTGAGGGCGGCTGTGAAGGGGTGTGTGTGAAAGACAGGGAGAGACGGAAAAGACTGGCACCCAGTATACACGAAGACCGTCTCCATCCAGCTGGCTGGCTGGGCCAGCTCCCCAGAAGGCAGCCCTGAGCCCTTCCTTTGACAGGGACACCTCTCCCCTCTAGTCACCCTCTCCCCCGTCACTTTCATTTGCTGGGAAGAAGAATCCAGTAGCCCCCGAAGAAAAAGAGAACAAGAGCAAAGTAGCGTTCAGTCTGCCTGGCCTTGGGATGAAGATCAGCTTCAGGCCCTGGGCTCATCCCCAGGAGTGGCCCTGGCCCCCAACCTTGAACACTGCAGCAGCAGCAAACGCAGAAGAGGAGCTGTACCGAGGGTAAGCCCTTCTGAGCATCCGCTGCTCCAGGGCTGAGGAGCAAGAGGGAAACACCAGCTGGGGGAGACACGAGGCCTGCCTCTGGTGGCAGAAGGAAGGGAAGCCCTGTTGAGGATGCCCTCAAGTACCACCACCCTCCTCCCCCACTCCGGCCTCTGGCCACCCCAGGTTTAGGTGACGGAGCTAGTAGAACTCACCACGGAGAAGTTGCTGGCGGAGCAGTGGTGCCCGCTGAAGTTGCAGCTCTTAAGCATGTCAGCAAGCTGGTGGCCAGTGCGGTTGAGGATGTCTACCATGTCGGGCTCTGGGTAGCGAAGGCCAGCCGCACGGTGCCCATCCCGGTCTTTGGGGGGCAGCCCTGTCAGATTGGCCAGGTGGAAGATATCAGCATCACTGAGTGCTGAATGCCGGAAGCGGTTAATGTTGCAGAGGGTGACAGCCGGGAAGCCCGCCACTGGGGCTGGGGCAGCAGGGTCCACGGCTACCAGGTGAGGCCGGGTCAGGTAGCCCCTGGCCAAGCTGGCTGCCTGGTATAGGAAGGCAGCCAGTGAGGTGAGTAGAGCCAGTGCCCAAAGGGTTCTGCGTAGTCCATGGGGGCCTGGGGCACAGGCCCGGCCCAGCCCATGCAGAGTGCTGGTGCTGGCGAAGGTGGCCAGGTCCCGTGGGGCTGTTGGCCCCTGAGCAGCCCCCAGGAGGCTCTGCTCATCCCCTGCCTCCTTCTCCTTGGGTTTTGCATCCTCCTCAGCAAATTTGATTTTGCACACAATCTCGATCGGCATCTGTCCCCGGCTGCTGGGACTGGCCAGAGCCTCTCACTGCTACTGTCCCTCCCTGGACAGCAGCCCTGGTGCCCTCCGGAGTGGTGGTGGTGGCAGCGGCTGCTCTTCTAAACTCAGGGCAATCAGGAGGAGGATGGGGACAGGGTGGGGGCCCGAGGTGGGGGCGTCACTCGCACTCCCAGCAGCTCCGCAGCCCCGGTGCTGCCTCTGCCGCTGCTGCCTCTGCTGCTGCTTGTCTCTCTCCTCGATCGTCTCCTTGTGGCTTCCCTTATCAGCACCAGCACAGCTGTCAGCCCCTGCGTGTGTCCCTGCGAGCAAGCGAGTGAGCGAGGGAGCAAGCGCTGCTCCGCCACGCCGCGCAGCCCCAGCCGCTCCGCTCAGCATGTGCTCTGGAGCCCACCCCGTGCTTAATAATTCAGGACATGTCAACAGCGTTTCACCGTCGGGCACTGGCACGGGAACCAGGAGCCAGGCCAGGGAGGGAAAACCCCCGCCCTACCCCAGTCCAGGATGGAGAGCCCAGGATTAGGGGTGCTTCTGAAACTCTCGCTGTACCTTAGTCAATTGTGGGGGCCCCAGAGAGTCCAGTCTCAGGCCATTCGGGCAGTAATGCTGTGCTCAAGGTGCTCAGCCCACTCCTTGACACTTTTTCTGGACCACACCCCAGGAAGGGCCAATCAACTCTGTTCCCCAGCTCCTGGCTTCCCTGACTCCTGACTCCAGCCTTTGGCTGATCTCACTGCCCCAATCGCAGCAGCTTCCAGAAACTCCTTGAGAGAGCCACTTGTTTGAATGAGGGAGGGGAGGAAGGGGAGGGCGGCAAGATTAAGAGACAACTGTGGCTTCACTCAGCCTTGCTGATTCCAACACCCACCACACCCCTACCTGGGGGGGGGCACTGGCTCCTTTTCTCTGACTTTGCCCCCAATCCCAACATTCTTGTGATTGGAACCGAGGCTGTCCTGGCTGTCTTGCTCCTCTGGGGCCACTTTACTAGCTTATAGTCTCCAAGTCCCTTGCTATGTATGACCGGGCTTGGGGAAAAGGAGGGGAGCTGGAGGAGCCAGGCCAGGGAGCAAAGCTCTCAGAGGCAGGGGAGACAAAAATGAGGAGCAGGGGGGAGGGGGCATTAGAGGGAATGGGAGGATGAATGGGGGCTTCAAAGGAACTTGGTGCTAAGGATGCCCTGTCCCCGGGCAGAGCCAGGCAGGGAAGCCCTGCAGACTGCTATCTGGGAGGAGGAGTCAGACACATGGGCCATCACCACAAGAGGAGGTGGAAGCCCCTCTTGGCTCACCAGGTGTGGGGGGAATACGTTGGTACCTCCTGCTTGGGAGTAGCAAGAATAGTCCACTTGTGCCCCCCGGGGGAGCGTGTGAAAATGTGAATCCTCATGGGGGGGGACAGCACTTGTCCTGGGAGGAAAGGGGGGCTGATTAATCGGGGTGCTAATGAGCAGCAGGGAGAGGAAGCTCAGAGGGGAGGGGGAGGCAGCTCCATCGATCCAAACCGCGGAACCAGCAGCTAAAAAAAAAAAAAAAAAAAAAAAAAGTGAGAAGGGAATCGATCTGAGGGAAACGGCAGCTGCTGGGGATTAGAGCCCGAGGTCCACGCGCTGCCCAGCGGCCACCCCTCCCCTGCGCCAGGCTGTCCCCACAGTCTCAGCCTGGCCCAGAGGGAGGGTCCCAAGAGTGGTTCCCTTGGGTTCAAATTGTTGCTCAGCTCACCCTGGCTGCAAGGCTAGGTCAGGCTTCTCGTGGGGGTCACTCCAGGGTGAAATCCACCTACCCACCAGGTGCTAGCCATACATGGTGCTCTAACTAGATGTCCCCAACCTTTCAGCAAAGTGGCTTCCCAGGGCCACAGTTGGGTTTCCCCACAAGCTTCCCATGAGTCCAGGTCAGCAGGCTCCCAAAGCTGGGGGGATAAGACCTCTGGGGACAGGTTCAGGTGCTGCTTCTGGCTGGGACACAGCAGGAGAAAGAAGAGTTGGCACTGGCAGCAGATGCTGAGTTCCTATGCGAGGGTCCAGGTGACTGCACACAGCTCCCTCTCTACCCCATACCCTGGCAGTACTCTCCCATACTCCCCCTCCCTGTCCCATCCCCAGACCTTTCCAAAGCCCCACCCCCACCCCAGCCCAGCCCAGCCCCATACACACTATTTCTCCTTTCCTCCTCTCGCTTCCCTTTTCTCCCGATATCGATTTTTCTTTACTGGGTTTTTTTAAAAAGGTGATTTAATTGCTTTTTTAAGGTTACTTCAGTCTGGGGCTCTGCCAAGAAAGTGGGAGCTGCCCCCCAGTCTCTGCCCAGCGCTCACTACTGCCCTGACAGCCTGTTCGAATTCCTGGCTATCTGCTGAGATCTCCGGGGCAAGCTGTCTCTCCATCACACGCTGACCTCCATCATGAGCCCAGATAACACCCTCTCCTCCCTCCAGTTCAGCAGGGGCTCTTCTACCTTTAAAAGGAAAGAGGTTGGGTGCTAACTGCGGGGGGGGGGGAGCTGTAGGGGACTCCAGGCCACTGGAATGAAGCAGCAGTTGGTTGCATGCTGCAGACTCCCACCATTGCCCGGTGGCCAGCTGTCTCTAATTGTCCCCAAGTCCCTACAATCCAGTCTCCCAGACCTCTAGGAATCTGGTTATGCTTAGTGGGGGCCCCCCATCCTTCCAGTCCATCCCTTGGTGTTTTCCACCCACTCCTTCCCAGCCCCTTCTGCCCCCTTGCTATCCCTCCGCACCCCCTTCGCCTCTGGCCCTGTCCCCTCTCCCCCTCTCCCTGCTTCCCTGCCTGCCTCCTTCTCTGCCCGGCTGCAGTTGGGTGATAATCTCCCTCATTTAGCCTCCCGGCTGCTTCCCCGGCTCATTGCCCAGCTGGTCCCTGGGGCCCGGCCCAGTTTCTTCCCCACCCCCACCCCCAGCCCTGCGCCCAAGCTCCCTCAGCCCCTCCCCTTTTCTCTCACCCATTCCCAGGGGACCAGCTGCCCCTAGCAGGGAGGGAAAACAGGGCTGAAGGGAGCTGGCCGGGATCTAAACTGGCTGTGAGCGAGTGGGAGGGGCTTCTAGAGATCCCAGAGCTGGGTGTGTGGGGAAGGGCTGCCGTTCCCCCAGGACGTGAGCCCACCCAGTCTCTTCTGCCCTCCAATTATTCCCATTTCTCAGATTTGTTCACAGTCCAATTCTCCCCGCCCTGGGTCGTGCATTGGGCTTCCTGAAATTGGGAAAGAGAAAGGTAGCGAGCAAGGGAGGCAAAGGTTAGAGAAGCTCGGGCTAGCCATGCCGGGGAAGGGGTGGGGGCCACAGGAAGAGGGGGATGGATTAGCCAGAAGGGACTGGGAGGATGCTTAGAGCTTTTACTTGAGCAAAATGTCCCTCCCAGGACTCAACCTAAAGGGGTTCTCAGGGAACCTCTTTACAGCCCAGGAACACCTCCAGAGGAAGCTGTTTCTGCTCCTTCCGATCATTTGTGGGCTCCCGACTCCCTGGCTAGCTGGCTCTATTCATAAACTACACGACCTTTGAACTCTTAAGGAGCATTCATAGATCGAATCCCCAGCCTCCTGATCCCAAGGGACACCTCCTTGCCACCCGCCCGAGCTCAGAAACCAGGACCTGGTGCTGACCAGGGGGTGGGAAGCCAGTGTGGGACAGACATGGGTGAGAAGGGACAAAGATGGGGGGGGGGTGCTGGCCGGGCCAAGCCTGGCTGGCGAGCGAACAGCGGTGACAAACGGGCTGTGCGGGGGCCGAGGGGCGGGGGGCGGACGGCGGCTGATTTATCTGGGTTATTTATGCCACGGACGAGGCAGGAGAAGCGGTTAATGAGAGTCCCGGGGAAGGGGGATGGGGAGGCCCAGACGTGATCTGAGGCAACAGGAGAGGGTTAGCGTCCCACCGTCAGGCCCTACCCCCTTTGTCACCAGTACTCTCTGCACATCCCCCCCCCAGGCCCTCCCTGGGCTATCCCAGGGAAGCACAGCATCTAATTGGGCGTTCTCAAGCGGAGGTCGTTGGTCCCCAGGAATGGAGAGGCTGGGGTTCAAGATTAGAGAAATCTGGAAGAACTAGGGAGAAAACATGGAAACAGGGGCCAGGAAGAAGAAAGGTACAAATCCTGACTGGCCAGAAACGATGACGTTTGAGAGGTCAGTGGAGTGGCCTGAGGTAGAACGGGGAAAGTGGGAGGGGATGGGCATCCCCCAGACTCTGAGCTGAGGCTGGACAGAGGGCAAAGGGCCATCAGCCAGGGAGCCCTGAGAAGGGGGTCTGGGTGACAGAGAGGCTAGACAGAAGGGGGCGCTGGTCAGAGAGCAGAGAGAGAAGGAAGGAGAGAGAGAAGATCCCGAGGAGGAGGGGGAGAGGGCTTTGCAGCAGCGAAAGCTGCTGGGAGCAGATAAGGCAGCGCAGCAGCAGGAGGGATTAAAGCTCTGAGGGGCATGGTGGGGGGGGGGGTGCCGTGTGGGATGATGGGAGGGGGCAGGGAGGAGAAAGTTGAGGGCAAGACACCCGGCCAAGGAGACAAGCAGGGAAATGAGATCTTTGAGGAGGCAGGTTTAATCAGGAGCTATTAACTAGGAAAAGAGAAAGAAGAAACTCTTGATCATCCGTTCCGGGGAGAAGGACTTTCTTGTCATGGACAGACTCTTACACCCCACACACGCCCGGGGTGGCATAGCTAAGCCAACCGATGAACTGAGGACGGTAGAGGACTACTGGATAATAGGGTTGGCAGAGGCTGGCCCCAGGAGCTGATCAGAACAGGTCTAGAAAAGACTAAGAGCGCACAGCGCCTCCTTGTGGTGTCCTGTGGAACACAGGCGAGCCACAGGAATAGTCGTTGGTGGTCCGCTGGCATGGAGACCCCACCTGTCTAGGGGTAGGTCTCCTTATGGGGAGGGGTACAATCCTGGAAGAAGGGTAAGCTGCTTCTCAAGGTGAGCCCCTGAGACCCCGAGGCACCCCTTACTGTCTCTTGCTCAACTAGAAGGGTGTTCTTGGTACCAACAAAGCCCCCCGCTCCCCCAGACCTAGCCTAGGACAATTCAGAGCGGGCCTTGGTGACAGAAGGCAGCCTTAGGGGGAAGGAAAGGAAAGAGAGTGGGCTGCGGGAGGAGAGCGGGGGTGGCAGGCGGGGCTGGGTAATTGCGTGTTTGCCAGTTCTCAGTCTCTGCACACGAGGGAGCGTGTGTTGGTGGGTGTTGCTTCACTTTGAGGAGTGTCTGTTGGCAGAGGTGTCAGGGTGTCTATCTCAGGGGTCTGGGCTCTCCTTGGTTCCCGCCCTCTTTGTGTTTTGGGGAGCATGGCTCTGGGCACACCCAGCTGTGTTCCGTGCTGATGCGGCAGATGTGGCGGGCCCCAGCTGTGCCTGCTTCCCAGAGAGGGGGAGGGGGCTGCAATCTGCTCCCCCATAATGGCTGCTAAGTGCCAGGGGGAGGAACTAATATAGAGGTAGGATTGGGCCCTGGGCAACCCCAGCAAAAGGACATGAGGGAAAGAGGGCACTGCCTCCCCCACCCAGTCCCGCTCTGACCAGGCCCCCCCACCCTACCCAATGTTCTTGGCTCACCCTGTCTTGCTTGCTCCTGAAGCCCATCCAAAATCTCTCCATACTCAGTCCCTGTCCTCAGCTCTCCTCCCCTGCGCCCCATCCAGCCTGATGCCAGGGACCCACCCCCTCCCCGGCCCCCAGCTCGTTCCCCTTCGCTGATTTTACAGAATAATCTTTTTATAGAAACTGGGGAGGGGGGGAAGCACTAATGGCAGGAACACACCCCTCCCCTGCATCCCTCCCCCTGCTTCCCCCCACTTCCCACCCCAGTTTCTTCTCAAACCCACCCCTGAGCCAGTACCCTCCTACACCTATACCTCCATGAGAGGTGCGGTCCCAGCGCAGCAGACAAGGGGGCTCCCTGCTACCTCTTGAGGCAGGGTGCTCCCATATTATGGGGTGTGAGTTGCCCCTTAGACAGATGGGGAGAAATGGGGGCATCATCCCCCTCACTGTTTAGATACTTTGCATGAGTGACCCCCTCAGCCTGGGGAATGTTTTGAAGGGTTCAGCTTCCCTGCCTCACCCCACCTTCAAACACTGACCCTTTCCCCTCTGAGTGCCTCCTGCCATCATGTCTCCACCCCCACTGGGTCTAGGAGGGGGCTCCCGGGGGCCAGGGCCTGACACAGACTTATTGGATTTCACGGTGTTTTGCTGAGAAAATAATTAAATTATCATATTTATGATGGAGCTGCCATGGCCTCTGCCAACCACTTGGAACAGAAGGGTCAGGATAGGGGGAGGAGAGGAGAGGGACCCAGAGCCTGGCCCTGTGGTCCAACCCTCTCCTAACCCCTTCCTCAGGGAGGTGACCCCAGGCTGAGCCGGTCTGCAACTCTCTGCTGATGGTGATGAGAGGTCTCGGCTGGGGGCAGGTGGAAAGAAACCACGGAAAGGGGCTGTGGAGACACAGGTTACAGGTTAGGACTAAGACCCTGGGCCATCTCCCATGGCTGTCTCCCAGCCCTCAGGACCCAGGAGGTCACATCTAGGCCAATCCCCAGGTCAGCCTTGGTCTAGTTCCTATATATCTTTCTAACTTCCTGCCTAGGAAGCTACGAGATCCTGGGCTCTGTCCCAACCCTGATGTTGACAAGACCCGGACACCCTGCTGCCTGCCACCCAAGCTGGTTGCCAGGACCCCCTCCTGCCTCCCACCCAAACCCTGCCCCCCATTCTCTCCGGGTAATTAGATTCCTCTCAATTAGCAGATTACGATCATTACCAGCTCATCTGGCAACTAAGCTCAGCACCCACAGCTGTGGAAAGGGGGGTGCCAAGAGGGGCACACTGGGGTCATGGGCAAACATGAGAGACGTGTGGAGAGCAGGGCTATGATCTGCCAGAAGGTCTGAGGCTGCCAAAAGGTGACAATGCGTCTCCTGACGAGAGACCTCTGCCAGAGGAGTGGGAGACAGATCCTGGGAGACCCCTGGAGTAGGGGCAAAATCCCCAACTCCCCAAAGGCAGTCTGGAGCAGATGGAGCTGGCAAAGCGTTAAACAGGCCAGGGCTGGGTCTTGGCAGGAGTTGAGGAGAACGGGCTGCTGGGTGTTCAGTCTGGGCCCAAGCCTCCCAGCAAGTGTGCGTGTGCCCTCTGAAATCCCTCAGCTTTATCTCAGCGTTCTATAAAGCCAGGCCCAGGAAGGCAGGCAAGCAGGGCGAAGGTCAGAGGGCCAGCAGGCAGGGGAGCCTGGAGGGTCTCCCTCTAAAGCAGCTAGTGCAGAAGGCTGAGGCAGTGGGAGGGGGAGATTTACCAAGACTCTGGATTCATTATTCATGAGCCAGCAGCAAGGACTCCAATTTAAATGCTAATGTGGGGGGGCCTGACTCAGCTGCCCCTCTCGTACCACCACCCCCAGCCCAGGCACAAGCGGAGTCCAAGCTGGCTCCAAGGTTCATAGGGGTTTATTTGGGCCTGGGGAGGGAGGCCAGAAGTCCCGGGCCACACACGTGGCTCCTTGCAAGGGAGGATTCTGCCTGGTTTCCTCAGATCCTTTCTGGGCAGAGCTGGCCAGGCAGGCAGTAGCCCGAAGGGGAGTGGGCAGGAGTCCTGGGGGCCTTTACACAGCACCCCTCACAGGATGATCTGGTTGGTGAAGCTTCGACTCAGCTCCTTGTGTGGCAGAACAATCGAGTTCAAGATGAGCACCTCGGCAGGGATCCGGACACGGCAGCCTGAAGCGTGGACGAGGGCACCAGGAGCAAGCAGGTCATGAGAGGTGAAGGGACAGGAAGCCTGGGCCATGGCTAGGCCATCAAGAGGGGGCCCTCCCTGCCCATCTGTGCTCCTGGTCTCAGCCCCCAGTGACTCATTCAGGCCGAGTACATGACAGGATCTTGGTAAGTATTTGTTGAAAGAAAACACACACACACACACACACACACACACACACACGCATGCACACACGTACATGATACATACAGAACATCACCTGTGGAGCTTCCCAACCCTTACCCCTAACCCCCACAAACCATACCCAGAATAGTAATGGCAGGAAGTAGCTTTCCATCCTTGAAGAGGCTCTCACTGTCCATGCGGGCTCGGGGATCATTGGGATTAGGGTCATTGGGAGTCCCCTCTATGCGGGCCCAGCGCCCCACAGTGCTTCCCCAGCCCACGATACTGTGAAGGACACAGGTGTGCTCCTGTCAAATAGGATGGTTCAAGGTGAGTGGAACGGGAGGTAGGCATAAGAATGTGTGGAAGGGAGATGCAGAGCCTAGTGCTCACCCTTCTTGTCCTGGGAGGCATCCCTGGGACCTCCCCCTCAGCCGTTTTGGGTACCACACACTACTGTGTGCCTAGTTCCTACCTGCAAAGTGGCTCCATGAAGGACGATGCTCTCTCGCAGACGCACACCCTCGCCCAAAATCACCCCCTTCCCAATGGAGACATTGGGGCCCAGCTGTGGAGAGAATGGGGGGACGGAGGATGCTCAAGGCCCCATAACAGGTGAGCCAAAGCAAAGAAACGCACCAGCATCTAAGCTCAGTCCCTGGGTATCCCCACCAATCCCAACAGCCTCTCCCTAAGTTGGGGCCACAGCTTACCACAGCAGATGGGGCCACTTTAGCAGTTGGATGGATGTAAACGTTTCCTAGAAGCAGAACAAACAACCTGAGGGCAGATACCCCAAAACACATTTGGACGGGGGTGGGGGGAGACTGAGCCTTCACTTCCGCACCTGAGGTGAAGGGTGTAGGCTCCCAGGGTGTGGGACAGTAAATGGCAATGATGGGATGGGGTGGTACCTCTGATTCGTGGGCCCCCTGGAGTGTGTTTGGCTAGCCGTTCTGGGTGAGTGATCTGGTATAGGCTCAGATACAGACGGGAGGCATAGAGGGCTGAGCTAGGAGTCGGAAAAGGGAGTGAGACACTCATGGTCCAGCAGGACCTGTGCCTACCATCCCAATGCCACTCTCAGAGCCTCAAGATCAGAGGCAGTCTCTTCTCAAACCCCCACATACCCTGCAGACTTGATCTGGCTCCAGATACCATCAGTGAGGTGCACATAGATTTGGCCCTGCCCGGCCAGGGCCGAGAACACATCCTGCTCCAGTCGGATGGTTCCTGCCCCAGGCCATGAGCCTGGAGATTCCTCTCTGGCCGGGAAAGGAGAAGACATCAGAACTGAAGGAGCTTTCGCCACCTCTTCGAGCTTGGCTCCTCTATCAAGGTCTCTATCCAAATTCTAGGGACTTCTTCTACCCTTGATAGACTGCTTTCACTGGGGAGCCCCATGCCTCACTGGATCCCACTCCTCCCATCCTTGCCACGTCTACCTTCCCCCCAGTCACCCATCCAGTCACCCTCCCTTACTGGATGGCACAAAAAAAAAAAAAAAAAAAACTCACCCCAGAGCAAGGCAGCTGGTGAGGGCAGAGACAGTCACAGAGAGAGGGGGGAAAGAGATGGTAGAGATGCCAGCTCAGCGGAAACAGAGACAGAGAAGCCAGGAGAGATGGGGAGAAGCAGAGACATGGTGGAGTGAGAAATGGTTGTCAGCAGATGAATGAGGCGTGAGATGGGATCTGGGCGGGAGAAGCCTAATAGGCAGCTTTCAGGCTTGGGAAGGATGAACCTCACATGAGCAAGCAGGTCTCTGGGCAGCCTGTGTGTGTGTAAACGTGTGTGTGTGTCTGCACTTGAGCACATGGGCACCCAAGTGTGTGTTGCCGTCTGTTCTCAAAGATGTCTCTGGGACACCCAGGGCTGGAGAGAAATGGACCAGAAGGGGAATAGGCAGGCAGTGACAGAGGAGGAGCTGGGGTGTATAAGGAAGAGGGACAGAATGGGGTTAGAAGGGGAGGGGCTTAGGAAGGCTAGCTAGAGAGGACACTGGGAAAAGGGCAAAGGGAGAGAGGGTGAGAAGGGTGACATGGAACCTTCAGAGCCTGGCAGGGGGCAGGAGTCTGGGTCTAGGATGTTTGGGGTTGGGTCTCAGGGTCATGGAGGCTGCCTCACAGTTGCCTATCCTGTTGGTTACGCTGGAAAACATCCCGAAGAGGCTTCAGGGCTTCTGGGGAGAAAAGGTAGATGCCACAGTTGATGATGTCACTGATAAAGGTGCTGGGTTTCTCCACATAGTGTAGGACCTAAGGACATGAAAGCAGAAAGGATAGTGGAGGGCGGACCACCACCACCAACAACAACAACACAATCTCACGTTCTCATTCCCAGGCCCAAATGGTAGCCCACCCCTTGCCTCTACCAGGCTCTACATTCCCAGAGGGCTACCTGCTCTACCCTCCCTAAGCCCTAGCATTGCAGGAGCACAGCTCCAGGCCACTGGGATGTCCTTCCCTCCTCCTCTGGAAAACCCACCTTTAGAAACCCAGTTGACATTGTTCCCCCTCAGTCCTCTCCTGCCAGTTCCATATGGCTATTCGGGCCTGTCACCCCTGGCCTCGGGACATACCTCACTCAGGCCACTGTGCCAATTCTAAGGATCGGCCTCTGACTCGTTCTCCTGTAGACCGAGGTTTCAGGGGGGTAGGAAATGTGGTTCTGTTTCTCTCATGTCTAGCTGATGCCAGCCTAAAAACTGCGTGTATTCATATGCACATACATGTACATTACAGATATGTTTTATATATATTAAATTATAAATAAATCAAATGGTTCTTGTGTCAAAATCAGTGAGATTCAGGGACAGGGACTCTCACAGACAGAGACAATGCCCCTTTGCCTTAGGGAGTATGCTCCTACCTCAGTAATTATAGAGTACCATGCACCTCCTGCCTGTCTTTGCAGAAACTGTTCTCTCTGCCTGCTCACCCTGCTCCGGAAGGAAGCCTTGTCCCCCACTCAAGCCATTGCTGGGCCTCTCTTCTGTGTTCCAGAGTGCCCCGTGCATACATTTATTAAGACATCACACCTACAGAAAAGAACTGGCAGCCCTTCCCCCTGTCATTCTTTCTTAAAGGGTTCCAAGGGAAGGGAAGGGAAGAGGGTATGGTACCCACACTGTCCTATCCACTGGACATGATGGGGTTCACCTTAAGAGTATTCTCAGCATTCTCTAGAGGTATGGGGCTGATCTTGCAGAGGGGTGCCCAGCCCCAGTTCTGCTCTCACCTCATGCGTCTGTGGATTCTCAACAATGCAGCCGTAGTTGAGGGATTGTGTCCTGTTAGCCTGAGAGACAGACATATCCGAGACAGTGACCTGCCTTCTCCAGGGCAGCCGAGGCTGTTTTCTCTCCTTTCCTTTCCTTCCCCTCTAACACCTGGCACGCAGCTCTGACACTGACAGGCCTTCAGCAGAATCGGGAGCTGACAGCTGCCCTCCCTCTCCCTACTTCCCAGCAACCAAAGGGCTCAGGGTTACCAATGACACCTCCATTCCCATTGGGGCAGCACATCTCCCTCCCAGCAGCCATTTCTACTCTAAGACCTAGAGTGGTCCCAGCCTCTCTACAGCCTTCGGCCCGCCCAGCCCCCTCTCTCTCTCTCTCACTGTGGTGCCGAGGAGTAAGAAAGGGTGGCGCTGGCGTCGGTGAGCATCCAACATGGCACACAGGGGGAAGTCCGAGCAGACGTCAGCATTGAGCACGAAGAAGGCCTCAGGTGCCCCAGCCAGGATCTGGTCCCGGAAATGATAGAGACCACCTCCTGTGCCAAGGGGAGCAAACTCCTGCAGGTATCTGTCCCCAGAAACCCCAGCCAACTCAGTGAGACACCATGAGCCAGGATACCGGACTCACCCTCCCCCAATATCTCTGCCCTTGTCAGAAGTACTGGCCAAGGCCTGCAGAGAAACCTTGTATTAAGCAATTCTGATGGCCAAAATAAGAATCCCTTGGGTATGAAATGAGCCCTGACAAATACTGACTCAAACCACTCCAAGAACTTAGAGACTCTGTGTGTGTGTGTGTGTGTGTGTGTGTGTGTGTGTGTGTGTGTGTGCAGTGTGTCTATGTGCTCATGCATTCAAACACCTGATTGGAAGGTTAAACTCCTGCTGGGCAGCTTCTAGGAACTGGGTGAGGGCCTCATCAGGCTGGTAGAAGCCAATGAGCAGAATCTCCTGCATCCCAGGAACCTAGGACAAGAGAAGAGGTTGGGAGAGAAAAATTCTGATAGAATTAGGAGAATTTGGTCCAGAAGTCCAGAGGATACAAGTTCAGCTTCAGCTGTGTATCCTGGGTAATCAACCATTCTAGCCTGCTTTTCTTTGGGGTAATGCAGAAGATAGAAGATCTCTCAGTCTAAATCTTTCCATTTCATTATATTCTCCCATGCACCTGAACTGGAACCCACTCTAAGAATGACTTCAGCTACCAAGTTACATTAATGTATAACCCAGTCACCTTTTCTCCCTTTCCTTATCCAGGGCCCCCTCTTTCTCTCTCAGTACTGGGGACTGAACCTAAGGCCTCACACATACTAGACAAGTGCTCTCTCTTTGATCTATATCTGTAGCTCATGCGTGTGTGTGCATGCATGGGTGGGTGCACATGCCCATGTGAATTCATCCACCTAGAGGCCAAAGGTCAGGTCTCCCTTCAGGAGCGGTCCACCGTGTGTGTGTGTGTGTGTGTCAGGGTCTGAGACCTAATGATAAGGACAGACTGGCTGGCCAAGTAAGCCCCAGACTCCTGCCTGTCTCTACCTCCTCAGTGCTGAGATTACAAGTGTCCATCACCATGACTGGCTCTTTATATAAGGTGATGGGGAGCAGGCGTGGGTCCTCATGTTTCTGCAAGTCAGCACCGTATCAAACGAATATCTCCCATTATATATTATCCTCAGTTCGATACCAGCATGAGACGAGGATATAATCGAGGGTGTGCATTGAATTAGGCATTTTACAGTCTTGCTTCTCTACAAAGGAGGTCTAATCTCTACTTTACAGATAAGAAAACCAGAGCTCAAAGAAGGTAAGAATTCCACTTGCTCCGGGTCACAGAAGGGAGACTGGACTCAAGGCCAAACCTCACCGATTACAAAGCAATAAAGAAAAGGAGCTGCAGCATGGGCTCTGCGCTTTACCATCAACAAAGGCCCCCATGCCACGGCTCTAAATGCTCTTCTAGCTTCCCGCCTGGACTCACACTCCACACTGTAAAACTAGGTGTGAAATCCAAGCAGCAAGAGGCAGGGGAGTCAACAGGGCTAGCTGCAGCTCTGCACCACCCGAAGAAATGCCACTCACACAGGCACCTGTGAATGACAGCCCTTCAAGTTTCCTTGGTGGGAAAGGGGAGCGGGCAGCAGGAAGGGGATGAGCGGGAAGCGTAGTGTGAGAGAACCTACAGCGTTACCTGGGCACAAGCTTCTATATGGTGTTGGATCATAGGGACCCCCGCCACAGGAAACAGTGGTTTGGGCACCTCAAAAGACAAAGGCCTGAACCGAGTCCCTGGGAGAGGAGAGGAGAATAGTTTAGCCTCCTAACTTCCTGCTGTCCTAACCCCACGGACCGCTCCAGCCTACCCCCTCCCCTATTCAACAGCTCCTCACCCTTTCGAGGGCCTCCGATGAGGATCACAGCTTTGAGCATGATGGAGATTGCTACCTAAACCTCAACTGCCAACGGAAGAATCACACTCAGATCTCACACTTCAAATCGCAGCACGTCGCCCTTTCCTAGGATGCAAACTCAAAAGTTCAGTACAGTCCTTCCTACCACCACCAATTTCATGCCAATCCAGAACTGGGTAGCCTTCAAAAACCTGCACCCCACCATTTGGCAGTGAAGAAATTCTGTAAACTCTGGGAACTCAACGGACTCCCTTATCTGACCCCAAACATCAACAACCAGAAGCCTCCATCCCAGTAACTTGCAAGAGCCTGCATCTTCTTTCTAGATGTTCGGCTCCGAATTCCAGCGGTGAATATGGAACCGCAAAAACCTCGCGTGAGCCCCGGGTATTTCATTTCAATCCTAAGAATGAACCCCGAGCAGCGTACTAGCACTAATCTGCATTAGATGAGCACCGATCCTAACAGCTCTGGGTGCTGAATGTGAATCCCACAGCTGCATGTGCTAAAACTCAGTCAAAGGGCAGGTGTCTCTGACATGCCAAACACTACAAGCTCCAGCAGTGCCCGTACTGAGGACTGGTGCCAAAACTCTGGATTCCGAGGATTGGTTGCTGACCCTCTGGACCCCACAACTGAGTCTGTCTAATAGACGTTAGTTTCTCGTAGCCAAGGGTTATGGAACCAAAACAATCCAGGACATGAGGAGAACAGGACGGGACCTCGGAGCCCTCCCTACGTCTAGGGTCTGCCCTCTACCCCTACCCTGGCCGCCACCCCTCCACGAAGTAGGTCCTTTTACCACTAGCTCCCTTTACGCCAGCTCTGCCGCCTGCTGCTGCTTGCTCCTTCCGCGTACGTGTCTCCTTACAACTCGCGAGAGCGCCTTCACAGGGGATGCCGGGAGTTGTAGTTTTAAAAAGTCCTCTCCCAACTTTATTATACAGTTTGGTCAAGATATCGAGGAGCGGACGTAAATAAGAAGAGAGAGAGGTGAAGGTGGAGGTAAAAAAAGTTAGGCATGGGAACTAATATTGAGACCTAGGACTTCACAGTATGAGCTCAGGGACAGCGGAGAACTAGGGAGGATCCCGACTAGAGGAGCAGTGGGTGTGGCCAGCCTTGGAAGGGGCAGGGGCTGGGACGCCGACAGCTGGGGGACGCCGTGCTTAGCCTGAGCCAAAGAAGAGAAGGCGGAGTCTTAGCTCCCGTGTTTGTCCTTCTGGGACATTTGACACTGAGAGAAGTCCTGTTCCGGATTTACTGTCTGTGAAATGAAGCACCGAACCAGGCACGCTCTCCGAACGTCCTAGTGACACGCCCATTCTGTGACCTTGGCTTGTGGGTCTTGGAATAAGTTCGCGGCGGGTGCTGGGAGATTAAAGGCTATGCCACAAAACAGAAAAAAAGACTCGGAGGGTCAGAAAGAAAGCAGTTTTATTAAGCAAGACAGAGGAGGGATTGGGCCCCACCGGCCCCTGGCCTCGCAGCCATGGCAAAAGGTCTGACAGTCCCTTTCAAGCCAAGTCCAACTGAGAAAAAGTGCTAGGTTCCTGAGCTGGCTGCAACCGCCAGGAGGTGTGGTCCGGCGAATGGTCCACGTGATTGTGTAGGTGCCAGTTTCAACCCACCTGGGGGAGGTGTGGAGAGATGGAGAGTGGAGTTGTGGGTCAATTTACCTGCATAGTGAACTTAGTTAATTAGAATACTCTTTTCTTTGCAGTCCAGCGACCCTCATCCTTCTGCAAGGCTTCTGGGAACAGAACCAGTCCCAGAAAAAGCCCTGCTTTTACTGGAGATCCCAGCCCTTCCTGCCGTCGTAACCGATGTTGGGTCTTTCAGCCAGTTAACATTCGGAGGAGGCTAGCCCGGTACCTGGGCGGGCAGTGTTACTATGGTGTCTTTGCGTGTGTGTTAGTGTTATCGTGTCTCTTTTGAATCTTAGCCTGAACTAGATGAAGGGCGGGGAAACCCCACCTAAAAGCAAGGTGGGATAAGAGCATCACCTCTCCAACTAATATCTGGCCCAAATGTGGATTTGAATTCACACTATGATATCGGACAAATGACTAGCTTCTAAGGTTTTATCTCTGTAGCTATTAAACAGGACTTGGCCCTGTCCCTCCTTCTCTGGGTCAAGTAGAAGATCAAAGGAGCTCTCACAGTTTTTCGGAGACAGCTTTGAGTAGGGGAACATGCCCTGGGTTGGGAGCCAGAAACTGGATTTTAAATCTTGATTTACTCTGTGACCTTGGGCCCTAGCATGGTACAGTGGGAGCCCATAGCTGACTTCTCAGTCTGTGGAGTCCGGTCCTGAAGTAGGAGAGGAAATTGTTACAACGGTCTTGCCCTCCAGGCAGTGCAGAGGCTGGGCTCCTCACCACTCTGTGTGGACTAGACCCAGCTACAAAGGCGTGCCAGCGTGGACCCTACTACTGCAGAGCCCGCAGGGTGGTGCTGCTTTGGACTATGGCACCAGTTCCTTCCACAAGGATGCGTGCAGAGTCTGAGCAGTGGCAGAAGGCGTTGGCTAAACTGACCCAGGTAGGCAGACTTGCCCGCATCACCCGGGCCACTACATTGCTCAGCTCCTTGCACCTTTGCTCCAGCAGATGAACAGACCCGGGAGAGCTGAAATTCAGCTTGGCTGTGCTGCCTTCACCAGAATTATGCCTTCCAGTGGCTCCAGAGCCCTGGGCAGGCCTTTATCCCTCAGTTCTTTCTGAAGCCTACACCCCTACCACCACCCTAGGCCGGGCCAGTCCTCAGAGCTCCCATAATAGCAATGAAGCCTGCTCCCGGCCCAGTCTGCCAGCATGCCACCTCCTTGTGTGGTGGGGGCCTCCAAGGGCCCCTTCTCCTTGGCCCACTAGATACCTAACCTGGAAATTGGGGTTGATAGGAAGGGGCGACCACTGTTACTTTTAAAAATGGTCCTCTCTTGCCCTCAGCCTTTCTCCCCCAGCCCAGTGACTAGTGGTTCACACCATAGCAACAGTGCAGGTCTCGCAGCCTTCCTCTGGACTCCTTCATCTGTGACCCCTGTAGGAGGCCTGGATGCAGATGGAGATATTCTGGACCTGGGGGTCATTGATATCCAGAGTAATATCCTGGAAGTGTGGCAGCTGATTTGTCTGTTTGGGTTTTTTTTTGTTGTTGTTGTTGTTTGTTTTGTTTCCCCCCCACAGGAACTGCTTTGGACATCTGAAGAGTAGACAACAAATATGGGGGGTGGGCAGGCTGTGCCAAAGGTTTTGCGTTTTCACCGCACTGCCTACTTAAGGAAAACACCCACCTGGGATGAGACTGTCTGAAGCCTCGGTCAGGAATGGACTCCTCCTACAGAGGCTGACTTCAGGACCAGTTGGCTAGCTAGGTAGTTTGTAGGCCACCTCCCTGGATGTCACAGCGGGGGGGGGGGGCCAGGTAGGTATTCAGTACGAGGCTCTGATTTTATACACTGTTCCTTTCTTTGCCTTGTTTGGCATGGTTGTCCCCAATCCTCCCAGGAACCCCAGCCCCCACCCACTGGCCCAAGTGGGCTCCTTATTTAGCCCTAGGATGCCTGGGATGAGCTGCTCTAGGCTACACCACCACCTGACTAGCTGGACAGCTGGATATGGCCCATCCCTTTTTAGGGCTAGGGGAATCAGATGTGGCAAACAGGAGACATGGCTTTATACTCATCTCAACCCCCAGGCAGACATGTCATGTGCCCTTTTCCTGACAGTGTAAGTTAAAGGGGTGCAGGCATTTGTGGAAATATCCTTAAATACAGCCAAGGTAGCCTTGAATTTCTTGGTCCATATAGCCAGTAGTGAAAGGACCACATGGCTGTCAAAACCAGTGAGAATGACCCGACCTAATAGCCACCCTTACCCCCGAGAGTCCTTTTGACATCATGCCCCCTGGTGGTTAGATGAAGTAAACCAGCAGGGTGCAGGAAAGATGTTTGAGAACAGCAGCCAACACCCTGACCCCCCCAATGTCACCTCCATTCCCTACTTGCTTCCCTCTTTGTGATAGGATAGGGTCTGGCTGGTCAGTACTATCCTTGAAGGTTAGCACTATGATGGACTCTCCAACCCCTAAGTCTGCTGAAGTCCGTTAGGGGCCTAAACTGGTGTGGAGGGGCATCGGACTGCCCATGGTAAAGATCCTCTCTCAGGGCCTAGAGTGGGGTTCAGCCTGTGCAGGGCATCAAGTAGAAGCACTGTTTCCACTCACTGTAGGTACTCAGTGTGGGGCATTGCCACCTTTTGATCAGAACGGTTTTGACACCACTCTGCTGACATAAATTACCTTTGCTCCTCCGGGTTCGGAACAGGCAGTTCACGTGCCATTTCCAATGGAGATAGGGAGGGAACTGCAGATCAAAGGGGGACGGGAGAGGAATTTTTACCATTTATCAAGATATGAGTTCAGGCACCTCATTTTTTATACGAATCACTTGCTGCATGCGGAGGGAGGTCCTGGCAAGCAAAGTGTGTATCTTCATAACTGGAATGACAGGCGGGCACGGTGTCTCTCTCATCCCTTCCCACTGGTTCTAACGTCTTGTTCTTCTGTGACAATGGACCCCGCCTCTTTCCTGAGGTCCTGGGAAGTCAGAATGGCTGTTGGAGCTGGAGTCAAGGGGTCCTCAAACCAGTGCCCATGTTCTCTGTTTATAGTTAGAGGTTTGTTCCTTTCATTTTGCCAAGAGTAAAGCTTCAAGGTAAAGCACAGAAAACCTGGATCCCTCTTTCCTCTACCTCAGGTCTAGAAAGCTCATTTCTGGGACCTTGGGACCATTGTTGGGTGCTGCATGGGTGTATCCAGTCGTGGTCCAAGAGACTCCTAACTTGCCATAGAGACAAGAAGGTCCAACCTGATGTGTCCCTCAACCCTAGGAAATGCAGGACATGGCTTTCCAGGGCACTCACAACTGTTCCATGTCCTTGGATCTGTGTTCTAATCCCAAGAATCTGGGGTCGGAGCCCCGCCTAGTTCTTTCTACAGCTCTTCACACTGCCTCCTTTACCCAATTACTGAGATGAAATCCGTCTCGCCCTCGTCCTGGGGAAAGACGGGTCCATTCCAGAGCGCAGCATTCTTCAAGTTACAAAGAGGACACATAGGAACGGAGGTGGTTCCTGGGATCTAGATAGAGGGTGGCTATGGAAACTCAGTAGGTGACCACAGTCTCCCTTCTAGAAATAAAAAGGAGCGAGAGTCAAGGGAGGGGTTGTAAGGGCCGAAGGTACTCACTGGCATACCCTCTATACCCCTGAATCACTGCCAATGCCTAGAGAAGGCTAAACTGCACTCAGGACTCACTCCGAGCCACCAGTCTTCCCCTTCCCACCCCACCCAGAGATCATACATTAAGTCCTGCCGTTTGCTGTTTTTATTTTCCTTGTGACAGACAGACAGAGAGCTGCACAGACAGCTGGACGGCTGAGGGGACGGTCAGGACAACATAGGCAATAGGGATTGGATGGAAAGGAAACTCCATAAAAGGCAATAAATAAATAAATACAAATAGGAAGAAGGGCAAAGGCCATGGAGAAGCAGCGGGGACATCCCTGGGCCAGTGTAGAGGGCCCAGAACCACACCCGCTGGGGCAGGAGACCAGCTTGAGTGGCCTTAGGCCCTCAGCTCATTGCCTTTCTTCTTCCTTTCTGAAGATTCAGTTGCTGGCCTGCCCTGCCACCCCTGAGCCCGCCCTCCGCCCTCCTTTCCACTTATCTCTGCTCTGGCTCCTGGCACTGCCGCCATGTTCTGTCCTTCTCTCCTGTACTCAGCCCAGTTCACTGTTTCCACATCACTGGATCCTCCTTCCTCTTCAGCCACTCCCTGAGGTCCACCTCTTCCTCCGCATCCCAGAACCTTCCTCAAGTTCCTTCCCCCCAGCCTCTGCTTCTCACTTCCCCACTCCCTTCTTGCCTCTTTCTCTTCTAACCCTTGCCCGGTCTGACTAGTGTGTCTCCTGCTCTGCTTATAGCCAGGGTGACATCCGGCTGAAGCCCCAGGGGCCTTGTCCCCTTAGGTCCATGAGGTAATAGCCCAGCCAGATGTTGCTGCTGCTGCTGGTATCTGAAGCCCCCCGGCCTGTCCAGCTGAGCATGGGCTCTGGAATGTCCCTTGGCAGCGTTGAGTGGGAACCCGAGTTGAAGCCCGTGGCGGGCTGTGGTCCATGCCACCTAGGGACTGCCAGGGTAGGAGCGGAGCAGCACCTTGTGACGGGTAGCAGCCTCTGCCCGGCGTCGCCGCTGCTCACCCAAGAATTCCTTGAGCCGGTTGGTGGTGAAGGTGAGTGTCTGGCGGCGCAGCTTCATCAGGTAGGCATCTTGCAGCCATGGGTGGGCCAAGCAGTCCTGTAGTGAGGGCCGGCTCCTGCCAGGCCAGTGAGGGATCATGAACCAGGAAAGAAGCTCTGGGAGAAGGCAGCCTGTGCCCTCCCTCGGGCCCTTTACCCATCCTGATTCACCAACATGTGTGTGATACTGGGCTTAGTTTCCCAGTCTCTGGAATAGGGACAGCGATTCTGTCCTTCCCAGGATGGTTTTGGGCTTTAAACGGCAGAAAGCATGATTGCTGCGGCACTCTATGGAGGAGTTGGAGTCTGGCCCCATGAAGCCAGGGTCGGTCATAACACTGGAAGATTAGCAGGTAGGGAGCCTACTCACCAGGGATGTACTGAGAGGACCTTTCGCAAGAAGAGGGTGGCACTCTGGGATGTGTTCGGGTACAACTGGAAGGCATCAAAGCGACCCCCCACAATCCGAGCCTCTGTTTCCTGGGGGTCTGGCTCATAGAATGGGGAGTATCCACTGAGCCTGTTGAGGAAGGCAGGTGAGTTGGCACAGTCTCAGATGCCTCTCTTATTGCCCCTACCTGAGAATGATGGTCAGTGGTCAAGCCTAAGAGACATTAGCGTAGGGCATCTGGGAGGGGCACAATACTCAGGAGCAGTCCCACCTTGGCACTGGATGGGTGGTGTGGAGACAGGGCAAGAAGGAGGAGATGGGCAGAAGTGGGGGCTGAGAGCTAGAGCAGGCAGACGGAGAGGATCATGGACAGAGGAGAGCAGGGAGCCGGAGCGGGGCCAGGCCACTCACATGATGTAGGTGAGCACACCCGCTCCCCAGATGTCCGTGGCAGAGCCAATGGGGTCTCCCTTCACCATCTCAGGAGCTGACGGGAGACAGAGGGCAAGCTGATCTAGGTTCCCTGTGGCACAGGAACAGAAAGAGGCGGGCGGAGCGGGGGGGGGGGATCTGGGGCCTCAGGGAGCAGGACCATGGCCAGGTTACCACATCATGAGTAAAATCAGAGCAGCAGGCCTTATAGGTCAGCAGACAGGACAAAAGTGGGGGTGTCCACCAGGAGATGTGGGCCACCTAGGGCACTAGAGGTTCCCGAGGACCTAACATGCAACTTCACAAGCTGCCTTGGATCAGTTCTTTGTGGCCAACACCAAGTTTAAGAGCCTTTGAAAGCAGCCTGGCTGGCTCTAATCCCAAGCCTGCCCCCTTTGACTATGGGACCCTGGGCGATTTACTAAAGCAGCCTAGCTGTCCATTGTCTCGTCTATAACATGTGGTTTGTAGAGCAGCTCTAAGGAATAGAGACAATAAGCATCAGTTAGCAGGTAGCTAAATAACCGCTGGTTCTCCCCGCTCTGTACAGTCATAATTGATTCTCTCGTCTTTCCAGCTTCTGCGAATCCCATTGAAGTTATTTGTAACTGTCTAATTGGACGAATACTTAACGTCAGGGTTCCTCTCTTTCCTCATCTGTAAAAACGAAGCACTATTATGCCAAACTCTAAGGCTATTGTAAAGATCAATGGAAAAAACCCTGTTCATTATTTACATAACAGTTGCTTCACAGTGAATGGTACGTATGTGGGTGAGAGGATGAGTCTGGCACACCCCTTTGGCAGTCCCCCCCCCCTCCATCACGACCAGCTGCTGGTCTTCTCACCCATGAACTCCAGAGTGCCTGTGCGGTGGCCAAGGGGCTTCAGGGCCTGAGGGTTGTAGGGCTGGGCACTGCCAAAGTCCACAATCTTAAGGGCATTGTCAGCGGCCAGCAGCAGATTGTCTGGCTTGATGTCCAGGTGTAGCACATGGTGGCCGTGGAGGTAGTCCAGACCTTGTAGCAGCTGCACCACGTAGGTGGCCACATCATCTTCTGAATACCGGAATCTGGGGTGGGGGTAGGGGGTGGGTAGGGCGTGGCAGAGGCGGCCAGCTTCCCCAACTCTTGCTACCCATTCTGTTCCCCGGGAACACCCAGCTCTACCTGTCACTGAGCCCACAGAGGAGTTCTCGGTTGCCACAGCTCTCAGCAATAAGCACAAGGTACCGAGGGGTGATGTAGGCCTCATGCAGGGACATGAGCCGTTCATGGTGCAGCGTCCGCAGCACCTCATATTCTTGCAGCACCCGATGTTTGCCCTCTGCTGCGTATGGCACGATCTTGGCAACGAACGTTCGGCCCGTAGCATTCTCCCGGCAGGATCGCACAACACCGAAGCGGCCCCTGTGTGTAGGAGGGGGGGGGGGATGCCACAGACTCAGGTGGAAGCTATCATTGTGAGAACTAAAACAGGAAGCAGGGAACCTGGGAACAGGAATGCAGTGGGCTTCCGAGTTCATTGCTAGGAACAAAGATTCCAGCACTCACTGGCTCTCTACCTATAAACAAGTCCATAACCTCAGTTTTCTCATCTGTGAGAGGGGTGCTGATGGCAAGGCAGTGCCTTCCCCTCACAGATGTGAAGATGAAATTCAGCCCAAGGCTCAAGCTCAGGGTGGTACCCAGCTGAACCCCACAGTTCTAAAACCCCACACCTCAGCATCTTTCTCCAAGCCCAGTCATGACAGTCTGCTCTGTCTAAACTTTATGTCCCTTGTGTCCCATCCTCTTTCCCACCTTCCCTTCCCCATCCTGCTTGCCTGGCCTTCTCCTCTAGGAAGGTGTAGGGTTTCTGAGGGGGGCCCTGTCGAAGAGTGGTGCTCTCAGGTGTGGAGGAGCTGACCACCTCCTTGGCTGGGCTGAGGCTCCGCACAGTCACCTTGGTGGACTCAGGAGGGGGCTCAGGGGCTGGGGGCTCAGGGGCTGGAGGTGCGGACACAAAGGAAGTCACCATATACAAGGAAGATGAGGAAGGCGCTGGTTTAACCCCTTGTGGAGTAGAGGTTGGGGTCAGGGTTCCAGTGTCAGGGACAAAAGACTTGGGTTCACTTGGGGTGACCTGAATACTGGGTGGGGTGGACTCTGCTTGCTGGGCAGCCAGCAGACCCCTGTGCTTTCGTGGAGGGGTCGGGGGTGGTGGACCCATGGCCTTGAGTGAGGACAAGGCCTGGCTAGTGGACATGGGGGACACTGAGGAGCTGAGAGTGACTGCCTGGGGACCTGGGGGAGCAAGAGCTGGGGTGAGGGCTAGTGAGGTAGGAGAGTCAGAAGGTGGGGCCCTGGCTGGCCCTGAGGTAACAGGGGCATCTTGGGGAGCAGCAGCTGGCTGAGCCGAAGAATCTAAGAGGAGACAAAGAAAATCATCCCTGAGTGTTCTGAAAAGAAAGCTGTGATGCTCCAAGGAGTGGCGAGGGGCTGCTACCACCCTACACCTTCCACCAACCTTGAGGACCTCTGATGAGGACCTTCTCAGAAGGGTTGCTGAAGGGCCCCTGCCCAGCACGGTTGGAACAGGCCACGCGGAACCTCACAGTCACACCGACAGGCAGGTGTGTCACATTGTAGTAACAGTCGAGGATGCCTGAGCTTACGGAGTGCCAGACAGACTCCCCTGTGGACAGCACAGGGAGGGTTAAGGCCACAGAAGGGACTCTAGCTCTCCAGAGAAGAGGCCTCTCTCTGAGAAGAAACTAGCCTTCCCAAGCAGCACCCCGCCCGTCACCCGGCCTGCCACCGGCTGCCTCCTTCCTTCCCCCATCCTGCCTTGCCCTCACCATCTACCCGCCGCTCCAGAGTGTATGTGCAAGGTGCCCGGCTGTCTCCTGGCTTCCACAGCACCAGCGCTGTATCATGGTAGGTCTGGGGCACCTCCGGAGGAGCTAGCTTTCCTGGGATGCCTGGAAGGAGAAGGAGAGGCCCCAGTGGAGGGCTCAGCACACTCTACCCCACCTCCTCATCCCTACTGCATGAGCCCTACCCCCCTCACTCACGGGCCACAGACACAGTACAGGAGCTGGTAATGCTGCCCAAGACATTGGTAGCCGAGCACTCATAGAGCCCAGCATGCCGCTTGCCAGCCCGGGGTATGCTCAGCAGCTGCCGTCCATCTTTGCAGGACACAATGACCACTGAGGGCTCTGACCTCAGGGACTGCTTATCTGGGGACAAGAAGGCATGGGGGGGCAGCTGAGGAAAGCCAGGTTTCTCTCACTTGCCCTTCATTTCTGCTTCCCTGTGGCCCTGCCTCTCCTATGCCCTTTACTAGGAACCACTTGTCACCACCCGCCACACCCATCTCCCCTTCTCTGTGGAAGATGCAATTACTTACCTTTCATCCAGGAGATACGGGGTGCTGGGCAGCCTGCCGGTAGGCAGAGCAGGGTGGCTGCTTCCCCCTCCAGCAGCACCTGGTCCTTGAGTTTAATGTGGAAGACTGGGGGGAAATCTGAAGGAAAAGAGACAGCTCAGGACCCTGGCTGCTTGCTGCCCAGGGAAGGACAGATGCATGTGAGCCCTGGCGCAACAGGACTAGCAGGGAACAGAGCAAATGGTTCCCTCCTCCCAGCTAAATGCGGGGAGTAGAAGCTCATGCCGGGCCTTCGAGGATTTTCCTGTGGTAAGCATCACCTTCTCCAGGCCCTCTGCAAGAGTGGAAGCACCTTCTCCTTGACTGATGACTGAGGACGCTCGGGCCATACCTCACATTTGTAAATCACTTAGAGCCGAGACCAGCACTAAGTGTTCTACAAGCATTTGTTAAAATAAAAACAAACACGTTTTGAAAAATGATAACAGTTAAGATTCTGTAATTTAAACTCCCTCTGGGCCACTGCAGGGCAAGTGGGAAGGGAAAGGAGAAGAAGCAGTGACATGACCTAACATGGGCTGCATGCAGAATCCGTGATCAGAATGTGCAGCCTTGGACTCTTGCCACCAAGCTCATGATCTGACTTCAGTTCATGAGAGCCACATGATAGAAGGAAAAAACACACTCCCAAGAGTTGTTCTCTGTCTTCCACACGCATGCCATGGCAGGTACATGTATATGTGTATGTACACACACACACACAATACATAAATGTAAATGTTTAAAAAGAAAAGATTGGCCCATGGTAGCACATGCCCCTTTAATTCCAGCACTTGGGAGGCAGTGGCAAGAGGATCTCTGTGAGTTTGAGTCCAGCTTGGTTTACATGGTTCTACTACAGCCAGAGCTCTACAGAGAGACCCAGTCTCAAAAAACAAACAAAACCTGTGCAGTTCCGAGAGACCTGAAGCTAGTGCCCCCTATAGGCAGCCCCTGGAAGGGTGTCTCTAGGCCTCCCTGAGGTGTAGGGGAGCCTCCTGACATTTCAACTTTGGTGTACTCAATTCAGGCCCCTAAAAACAACATCTGAAGACGGTGGTGGTGGCGCATGCCTTTAATCCTAGTGCTCGGGAGGCAGAGGCAGGCGGATCTCTGAGAGTTCGAGACCAGCCTGGTCTACAAGAGCTAGTTCCAGGACAGGCACCAAAGCTACAGAGAAACCCTGTCTCAAAAAACAAAACAAAACAAAAAAAAAACCTTCTGAGAGAGCAGAATAGAGACTGCAGGACCCTAAGTGAGTCACGCCCCTTCAAAAGCTCCATTTCTGGAGAATGTCTGTGAATTTGAGAGACTGTGCCCAACCTAGCTTGGGTAAGGAGGGTTTGCTGTGAAACTCAAAGGAGGCTCGTGGAGAGCTGGCAAGTGTCTGGCATGAAGGAAGTGCTCCCAGACATTAGCTCTTCTTGAGGTTGTTACTATTATCTCCTTGATATACCCAACAGAGAAGCCAGGAGCTGAACCTGGAAAGAGGGATTATTGGAGCAAAGCAGAAAAGACACTGGTTGGTGACCTTGCCCAAGGCAAGAGGCTTGGAGCTCTGTGCCAGTCCTGCGGGACTGGAGTTCCTCAGAGACAGGATGATTTGAAATTGTTATCCCTGTATTGTTCCTTAAGATCCAATCTGGTTTGGGTCACAGGGGGTGGAGTGTATCGCCTTCACCAGAGGGGTTGGGGAGAGCTAAAGGCCCCTGGGAAATCAGGATCTGAAGAACCAGGAGGGATCTGGAATCCAGCAGGAGCACACGAACAGTGTGTATGTCTCTTCTTACTACCCTATTGTTCCCAGAGGAGGGGTCCTAATCTCATCCTCCGGTGTACTAGGAATAACCTCATCAGTTGCCACCCCCAGTCCTAGTTGGGGTACTAGGGACCGAACAAAACAGGCCGGGTGAGCGTTGGAAGATGACCTTGGCCTAGCTTGGCCAGTCCTACTGCCATTGCCCATTCCCCCGGGGACCAGCCCCAATTGATAGAGTGGGAGAGGCTTCTTCCGGCAGGGAGATGAGGTCAGAGGGCACTGCTGAGCAGGAAACCAGCAGCACTAGCAAATGGAGCCCCAGGTGGGAAGGGATTAGCCACCCCACATTTCTCTGCTGACGCTCTCCTCCACCCCCTCCTTTCCCCTCTCTTCCAGCCAGCTGGTCTTCCCTCCCCACCATACCAGCCCCACAGTCCTGACTAGAGCTTTGGCACAGTCCTCTCAAGCAAGGCCAGCTGAAGCAAAACGGAGGTTAGATCCATTCTGAGCAGTTTAACCCAAAACTGGGCCAGGAGAGAGTGGACAGCTTCTAAAGATCACGTGCACAGCCTTGCTTGGTGACTTTCTCCTGACCACCCCGACAGCCAGACAGCCTGGCCTCCTGGAGTAATGCCTCTTTTCCAGGTGGACCAGGTGGAGGATACCTCCCTCCCTGCAGCCCCAAGGACACCTGAGGAAGAAATAAACCAGGGGCTGTGGCAGGCCTCTGCTCCAGCAAAAAGAGCCCGGGGACTACTTTTCTCTAAAGATGTGCTTTGTGGGTGAGGAGGAGAGTTCAGAGTTGTGGAGAACTGAGGACACAGTCCAAGCAGGGAGACAAAGTGTGTCTTTGAGTGTGCACACTCTGGGGCTCCGGGTGCACCAAAGTAGGATTTTGAGCTGCTTCCCAGGGTTCTCTAACTGCCTCTCTTCTGAAGAGTCAAGCAGGTCTCTGTCTCTCTATGTCTCTCTCTCCCCCCTCTTTTTCTCTTCTCTCTTCCTCCCATTATCCCCTTTATCTCAATAAAACTCTTCACTTAAAAAAAAAAAAAAACCCACCCTGCACCCAGATACCCAGATGCAGAAACCTTCCAAGGTCTTCCAAGTGACAGAAGGCCAGCCAAACAAAGACTTTAATAGAGTGACCTGGAGATGCTCTGGGCTGTGACTGCTCCCTTTGTTAGACCTGAGGCTTGGACAAGCTACTCAGCATCACTTCACTAAGCCTGCTTCCTCGCCGGCAAACTAGGAGGCTGAAGATCATCCTTCTAAAGAATGCCGTGGTGTTAAACAAGACAGCGTTTGTGACATGCTTAATAGGACACTTGCCTCTGCTAATTAATGGCAGCTGCTGCTGTAATTATCATTGTTGTTCTCCTAACTCGAGGCCTCTTCCGTGGCTGCCCAAGCTCCTCCTGGTGAGCCACTTTTACTCAGCCAGGAGAGCAACCTGAGGCTTTCTTACCTGATTCACTGGGCACATATTGGTGACCTAAGTCCTCTTGGACACTGGCGGAGAGGTTTGGCTGCGATAAGCCCTTGTTCTTGCGCAGCCTGGAAAGGCCCCATCGGTGCCGGCTTCGGCTCTCCCCTGGAGCTGGACAGACCCAGACTCATGAGCTCTTGCGTAGCCACTACAGCCAGCACCCAAGTCCCTGGAGCTCTCAAGGTACTCCCCCCCCCAAAAAAAAAATCCAACCACCTTGTCCTCCTCTTCCTGATCCCTCTCCACCTTCCTCATCTCTCTAGCTCTGCCAATACCACCCTTCCGACCTTTCTTTCAGACTACCTCTAGCACACCACACCCACCTCTCACCTAGTCCCTCCTTACCTGAGGAACCCGATGTGCCGCTGGCCTCTGAGCCCAGAGACTCAGCGGAAGGTGTGGTGGCACCAGCCTGAGAGGCCAGTTGATTGTGTGGAACACCGAGGCGTCGCAGGCTCTCCCCTTCCGAAGTAGCCCTGCGCAGCCGTCCAAACAACGGTGTGCTGCGACCCGAGGCGCCCCCGGAGTCCTCGCTGCTGCCGCTGCGCTGCAAACGACTGGATAGCCGCTCCAGCGTGGAGCTGAGTCTCCTGCGCACCGCCAGCACTGGGGAGCCCCGTGCAGAGCTACCACCCTCAGAGCTCTCCCCGTCTCCACTGCGGGACTCCCAGGCTGGGTGTCGTTGTCCGGGCGGGGTCCTCCTCAGCTTCTGCGACAGGGACAGCGAAAGGCGGCGTACGAGACCCGGCTCCCCCGCTACCCTGAGGTCCTGCACAGAGCGCGAGCGCTCTGGCCGTCGCACCAGCTCTAGCGGAGTTCCCGCCGGGCTGGGACGGTAGATGCCATCGTCCTCTGCCCCACGGAAGGGACCGCGCTCCTCTGAGCGCGAGCGGCTCAGTAGCCGCAGGCCCCGTGACAGTGGCGATTCCCGGCTGCGCTTGAACTTAGCCTCGAACACAGCCTCTGATTCCAGGTTCTCGATGCTGCTACCGAGGCTACTGCCTGGCCTGGGGGGCACCGTGGGGACTCGAGCTTTCTCGGCCAGCACTGGGGGAGTTCTGACCGAAGGCACGCGCTTATTGGAGGCTCCGGGAGGTGGGGAGGCCACCCTGGCAAACACAGCCGCATGGGGCTTGGGCTCTGATGGAAGCACAGCGGAGCCCTCTGTGGACTGGGTGGGACTAGACAGTTGGAGCGACTGCATGATCTGAGCATAGGGGGTGAGAGGCTGCGCTGGCATTTGCAGAGCCAAAGTGGGCTGTGCTGGTTTGGCAGCTCGGGCTGGCTCTGGTTTGGGCTCTGGAACCTTCTCTGGGGCAGGCTGAGGTGCAGGGGGCTGGGGAGAGTCTCTGGGTGCAGCAGCGGGAGGTTCCGGGGACTTGGTGATACTGGGTTTGGCGACGCTGGGCCTTGCAGGGCTGGGTGGCTGGGCCTCGCTAAGGGCAGACAAAGAGGGAGACTCCTGCAGTCTGCGAGCCCCAAGCCTGGCTACCGGGATTTCAAGGGGTGCCCCTGCGCGGCGGTGCCGACCTCGGGGCTCTGCCTCACCCTGAGAGAAGCTGCTGCTCTTTTGCAGGCCCCGAGACTCGGGAGGGTGCTGGTGGTGGGGTGCAGCCTCGCTGGAGGCAGCCCGCGCCATCCTAGGATCCCGTGCTCTGCCCCCTAGGCTCTCCAGCAGGGGACCCCTGAGGCCGCTGACCTTGCCATCCTCGGGACCTCCCCGTAACAACCGTTGACGCAGGGCCTGCAGCCTCTGGGCGTACTCGCCCTCACCCAGGCCTCCCCGAGTCAGGCGGGTGGCACCCGGGCTGGGGCTCCTACGCTGAGGCAGCTCCACAGAAGCCGCCTTGTGCAGGCTCCGGCCCGGCTCCCGCGACCCGACCCGGGGCAGGGCGCTCTCAGCAGAGCTGCCCCTACGGAGCTCGGGCCGCCTGGAGCTAGGCCCATCTGGGGGCTCCTGGCCTGGAGAGGGGAGTGCCTCAGGGCTGGGGGCCTCCTGGTCCTTAGAGGAAGCCCTTCCCTGTTCTTGCCAGTCCATGGGGGTGACAGCCCCAGCGTCCGGGGTCCCCAGAGCCTCATCTTCAGTGGGGATGTCAGTGAGGGACACCCGAGAACCTGAGAACTCGGGCTGCAGGGGTCGGGGCACCGAGGGAAGTTCTTCCAATTCTTCCTCTTCCGAGTCTGATGAAGATGAGAGTCCCCCACTCGCGGGTGGTCTTCTAGGCATGGCCACCCACACCCGCTCCGGGGGAGCCCGCAGCAGCTCCGGAATGGGGCGTAGCACCAGATGGCACTTGTAGCTGATCTGGGAGCGCTGCAAAGAAGGTACTACAGTTAGACCAGAAAGGCCAAGAGGACGCAATGGCTCCCAGGCCCTTTTTCAGCTCTGGGGGAAGGAAGTCTAGGGACAGGAAGACAGATCAGGTAGGAGTGGGAGGTGGGAGGTGGGGATCACCATGGGGGGGGTATGTGGAAGGAAGTTAGTGTGGAAAGGGCAGACACACTCACCTGCCACATCCTCCGTGACAGAAAGAGCTTCAGGTGGTCCGTGCTCACCTCTGCACCCTTTGCTTGTGTCTGCAAACCCAGAAAAGAGGACCTGAGACAAAGTCCATTGTGGGGCTTGGAACAAGATGTATGGGTTCCTGGGGTCTTGTCTCTGTGACTCTGTCAGGCCAGAGACACACCTAAGACAAATTCTTTGTCAGAGGAGGGACAGGAAATAAGGAGTACCTGAGGGAGGGTGGCTTTCCCTGGAATATGGGTACCCTGGTGGCCCCCAGTCCCCTTTCTGTCTCTATGTATGACAAGCATCCCAGACATCTGAAGTCCAGGTGGTCCAGCCTAACAAGGCTCCCCACCTGGCTCACTCCAATGTCACTTGTTTCTGGTGGGAGGAAGGAAACTCTAACTTCAGGGGTTGCTGGCAGATGGCTTGTCTTCAGTTGACCCAGCACTGTGCTCAGTGATAGTATTAGTTTTGAAGGATGATGGGCACCAAGCTCGCGGCATTGAACATGCTAGGCGGGCAGCCTGCCACTGAGCTACATGGCCTCATCCAATGGCAAGTTTACTTAGATGCCTTTTCTGGACTCACTTGCTGACTGCCTCCCCACCAGTGCCTAGTCCCAGGACGCTGGGGCTTGACAATGACGAGAACCCTGACCTGGTGACGATCATAAGTGAATCAGGCCACCCAACCCCTAGTGTGTGGAACCTACTCAGGACAGAGGTGCACTCACAAAAGGGAGGAAAATAGACCAGGACTGGCCTTGAGCAACAGTAAGAAGCCTGAAGTGGATCCCCCAAATAGGAAGAGGGGTTCAGGCCTATGCTTAGAGTCTACCTACTCCAACTTGATCATTGACTTGGGCCTCAGTTTCTTTATTAAAAAATAGGAGCAATAATACAATCTTTTACAGATCAATTGAGAGGCTAATAGGTCACATGTATATAAAATGTATATCATAGTTATCACATGTAATGGTCAGTAAATGGAGCCATTAGTAACATTTTCTTTCCCCCATCTCTGTAGCATACATGGGAGGACTAGACTCACTTTGAACCAAGGATGTTCCAGTGTCTCTTCTGCAGTAGGTCTCCTGGAAAGGGATGAGAAGTAATGATTTAGCATTCATTCATTCATTCATTCAGAGAAAATGGGACCTCTTAAGAACTAGGGATTTGGGGGCTGGAGAGATGGCTCAGAGGTTAAGAGCATTGCCTGCTCTTCCAAAGGTCCTGAGTTCAATTCCCAGCAACCACATGATGGCTCACAACCATCTATAATGGGGTCTGGTGCCCTCTTCTGGCCTGCAGGCATACACACACACACAGACAAAATATTGTATACATAATAAATATTTAAAAAATATTTAAAAAAAAAGAACTAGGGATTTGGGGTAGATAGATGGCTCAGTGGTTAGAAGCACAAGCTGCTCTTCCAAGGGACCTGATCAGGCAGATTACAGCTGTCTGTAACTCCATCTCCAGGGGGTCTGATGGCCTCCACAGATACCATCGCTCATATGCACATAACACACTCTTGTGTACATACATACTCACAAGTAATTAATACAAACTCAAGTTGTTTCGGCAACTGAAAAATGCATATTCTTAAATCCTACTCAGAAAACTCTGAAACACACACACACAAAACCCCAACCCACCTTATTTTTTTAAAAAATGGGAGGAGGGGTCAGGAAAGATGACTCAGATATTGAGAGCACTGATTGCTCTTCCAGAGGACCCAGGTTCAATTCCCAGCACCCACATGGCAGCTCACAACTGTCTGTAACTACAGTTTCAGGGGATCTGATACCTTCACATCAATGCACATAAAATAATGTTAAGTAAATTATTAAAAATAATACAAACTAGCTGGGCAGTAGTGGTGCCCACCTTTAATTTAACCAGTACCCCAGAGGCAGATGCAGGTGGATCTCTGTGAGTTTGAGATCAGCCTGATCTACAGAGTGAGTTCCAGGACAGCCTGGGCTACACAGAGAAACCCTGTCTTGAAAAATCAAAAATAATTAAAGAGAATTAAAAGCAAATCTTAGAAATACTAAATGAAAAAAGCAAAAGACCTAGGAGTCGCATATCTAAGGGCAGAGGCTTGGGAGGAGGAAGCATGTAACCGCTTTGAGGGCCGGTCTCTGCGGTTAGGAGGTCTTCTACTCACAGCCGGTCCTGAACCAGCACTTTGATGAGAAAGCCCCGCGCCTCCCTGCTCAGACTCAGGAATGTGGTCTCCTCAAAGGCCACGTTGTAGTTGCGGATGTTCATCAGAGTGGTCCGATCGTTCTCTCCCA
The DNA here is from genome assembly GCF_014885135.2 of Alexandromys fortis. NCBI lineage: Eukaryota > Metazoa > Chordata > Mammalia > Rodentia > Cricetidae > Alexandromys > Alexandromys fortis. The sequence continues at coordinate 6,804,473 of NW_026068002.1, forward strand.
CAAATGGGGAGATGCCCGTCAAACTGCAGGGGCAGAGTGGGTGAGGGTAAGAGTTGGCAGGGCCTTGAGGCTGAGGTTAAGGTGAAGCGCAATGCCTGTGGCAAGGGACCAGGGACAATTGGAGGCCTAGGGATGTGGGGACATCAGAGGCCGGGCAAATCTGGACAGGAAGCCAGAGTTTTCATATTCTTGTCCTGCTCTCACTTGAGGTCCTCCAGTAGGTACAGAGGCTTTGGGAGCTGCTGGTTGCCTGTGCGTCCCTCCTCCAGTGTGGCTTCCCCATGAGGAGATGTATACCCCTTCTAGTCCATGTTCTGGGCCTCCTAGGACCAGGAAGTTCCCTGCCAAAATGATGCTAAGCCTACACTGGCCTCTGTGGATCCAGTCTGCCCACCTCTTAGGAAACTCGGACATGCCAACCGGGGTAACCAGCCTCATGCATGTGAAACCCCTCAGGTGAGGAAGAAACCGTGTGTGTGGAAGAGAAGGGAGTGGGCTGTGGGCCCTGTAAATGTTAGGAGTGGGCCAGCCAGGAGACCAGTTGGAGACTGCAGAGGGGTCCTTACCAGAGGAAGGCAACGACACCCACAGGCCTGTGGGAAACCAGAAGTATGGGTGAGAAGCCAGTGCACACCAGCCAGAAATGAGTAGATCTCTCCACCACCATTCTGAAAAGGATGGGTTCTCCCGGGGAGCACTGCACAGGAGTACCGACTTCAGGTAGGAACTCAACCCAAAGTCAGGGACCATGGCGGGGTTGCTTGAGGAATCCCAGAAGTCTGAGGACCAATAAAAGCTTACACAGTCTCCCTTGGGGAGGCCCAGCCCCAGGGAAGATGGAAGCTGGGGACTACAGAGCTGCAGCCCAGAGGGACTAGGTTAGCCCTGAATGAGAAAAGATGGGGCTCACGTGGGCAGAAGGGGAAAGCTTAGGAGCAGTGCTACCCGCGGTCAGAATCCCAATTCCCCGAAGTGCTTCCCAGCAAGGGAGCAAGTCCCCAGCAAGGGCCAGCATGCCAACATTACCAGATGTCGGTGACTCCAGACACAGGGCTCTGGTTGACAATCTCGGGTGCTACAAACTCTGGAGTGCCATACTGACAATACTGGGGCTCCCCTGGAGTGAGTTCCTGGGCATTCCCAAAGTCACAGATGCGCACCTGCTCTTCGCCCCCTGCACCGTCCCAGACCAGCAGGTTCTCCGGCTATAACCAGAGCATAGGAGCTGATTAGGGAGGAACACCCCACATGACAGCCCCACCGCCTGACTGTTCTCCACACCCCTCCTCACCTTGACATCCAGGTGCAGCACGTGGCTCTGGTGCAGGTAGCCTATCCCTTCCAGCACTTGACGCATATAGGCCCGGGCCTGTGGAAACAGGGGGGCCAGAGTGGAGCTGGGGAAGCACTCTGTTTGATCATCACCCAGGGACGAAGCAAGGGGTCAGGCCATGCATGCCTGGGCAGTGGCCTTCAGATGGGTCACAAAAGCTCATCTGTGGCCCACCACACAGCATGAGGGATGCTGAGCCTCAGGGTCACCATATTCTACTGCACAAGTTGTACACGGTCCGTTTAAAGAAGATAGCGATCTATATTATACTCATTGGAACTATGCGATAGAAGCTTCTCCATCCACACAGTGAGATAAACATCCAGGAAGCTTTTGTAGATTGTATATGTGAGAAAACGGGGAAGCGATGGAGTTGGGGTCTGGAATATGTCTGCTGTTGTTTACAGAAGACTTAACAAGTCCTGTCTCACGGGGTAGAGAATTCCTCTGTCTGTGTAGCTGTGTTCTCCTCCACCACCCCTGGCTTCCTTGTGGGCACAAACGGCACGCACAGGACCCACCCATCATTCTTAGAGTTCACGCAGGTGAAGGCTAGTGAGCAACCCGGCCGGCCCCTGCCACCCACTGCCCTCACCTCAGACTCACACACGGTGGGCTTCCTGGCCATGCGTTCTAGAAGCTCTTCTGTGCACCTGTGTCATAGGTCAAGGAGAAGCAGCAAGCACGAACTACCTGATGCAGCCCAGCACTGAGCCCAGGCCCTCCTTCCCCACAAAGCATCTCTGACACAGATAGGTCCAGACACTCCTGGCCTCAGGTTATACACATGGGGGGACCTGCTCCCTTACCCTTTCTGAGCATAGGTTTCCTCATGGAGTGGAATGAAGGTGACAGCTCCTCCCCTGGCCTATGGAGCATTTTATAGGATTTGATACAGTAGAATCTTGTTGACTGTAGATGGAACTCCTCAACTATATTGGAGAGGAACCCAGGAGTCCATGTAATGAAATTATTTGCCATTTTGCTGAAGTCTGGACTTAAACAATGAAGCCTAAGAAGCTGCTTGTTGTTCAGGTCACAGTGTCCCTGCTCCAGGAGGGTCAAGTCAATTGCCGGGCATTGCTAGCAAAATGTGCCTTTGTTTAGTACAGTGAGAGAAAGGTGTGACTTTGTGAAGAGTCCTCCTTAGTCAAACAAGGTATGGGCTCTCACCTGAGCAGGGTCCGGTCAAATGTGCAGATACACTGCATTGCACCCTATGATGAAAACATATGGCGTTTGCTAGCTGCGGGACCTTAGAAATCACCATTTAACCTCTGTATGCCTCTTTTTTGTTTGTTTGTTTGTTTTGAGGCAGGGTTTCCCTGTGTAATAATCCTGGCTCTTCTGGAACTCACTCTGTAGACAAGGCTGGCCTCGAACTCAGAGATCTACCTGCCTCCGGCTCCCAAGTGTTAGGATTTAAGGGTGTGCTCCACCACTGCCCGGCTATTCTTCTTTCATCAGCTAGAAAATAAGGATGAAATTCTACTGGGTAGATATACGTGAGGACTGAGTATATACTAAGTGTAAAATCCATGAGCATTGTCAAGCACATACTAATGCTATGTAAACTTAAGGCTTTCTTTCTTTCCTTTTCTTTCTTCTTTTTTTTTTTTCTTCCTGAGACAAGATCTCATTATGTAGATCAACCTATCCTGGAATTCTTTGTAAACTAGGCTGGCCTTTAACTCAAAGAGATCTACTTGTCTATAACTCCTGACAGCTGGAATTGAAGGCATATACCACTATGCCTGGCATGAACTGGATCTAGAAATGGTTTTCACAGGCGTCTCCAGATTCATCATTCATCCCGACTGCCCATGGGCTCACCGTTTTTAAGGGGTTGATGTAAACCTAAACTGGGCTATGTGGAACATGACTATAAGCTTCTGGTCTCCCTCCCAGTACTGGGGTCCCAGGTGTGTGCCTCTACATTCTCTTCTATGCAGTGCTGTCGGCTGAACCTAGGGCTCTGAGCATGCTCAGATCCCACCCCAGTGATAGCCCGAGCTCAAAGGACCACTTTGCAGAGGGCAAAACATGCTCCCGGTTTGCCTTTACAAAGGACACTCTTTCCCTGTCTTGTCCCAGGATACAGCTCAGTGACAATGACAAGTCCCCGGCGCCTCTCGAAGGCTTCGTGGAAGTAGAGCACACAGTCATGCTGGAGTCGGGCCAGTAACCGGGCTTCACGTCTTGCTGATGCCTTGGGCTTAGCCTGGCTAGGGATGAACTTGGCTGCAAACTCCAGGCCAGAGCTCCGTTCCACCACACGCCGCAGGTAGGAGAAGGCACCCCTGGAGGACACAGGGAGGGTGACAGGACACCACCATCACTACAGAGCTGACTTTCCATCTTTTCTGGCCCTCAGGACCCAGCAGCCCCGTTCGGTCCTTGATGCCAGCTCTTCCTGGTCCCGCACCTGCCAATCTCTTGGTGGATGTCGTAGTAGTCGCTAAGCCTTCTACCTCGGTGCTCCTCATCCTCTCCGACCCCCTCGACCTCCATAGCTGTCTGAGCTGGGGAGGAGATAGTTAGATGTTCCCATGTTGGGAGTGGGGCAGATAGAAGCAAGGGCAGAGATGGGAGACATGGGACAGATTCAAAAGACAAAGGATAGAATACTGTACTCGGGCTGGGACGAGGATGTGGTGTAAGAAATGAAGGGCAGGGTACTTCCTGCCCCTTCTCCCCCAAATACTAAAGCACCTGAATGCACAGACAACTCTGCCTTGCAGGAGACTTCGCCCGCCAGGTTCCGAGCTGTGCAGGTATAAACGCCTCCATCCTCGGTTCCTGCGCTGAGCACCACCAGAGAACACTCGTTCTCCTCATACACGAAGCTCACGTGGTTGCTATCGGTCAGCAGCACCTCATCCTGCCAGGGGTACATGTCACCTGGGTCTGACCTTACTGCTACCTGGGGGCTAGCTTTTCCTCCATACCACACAGTCTCTTTCATTTGGACCTGAAGGCCAGAACCAGCTTCTCCCTTATCTCTTGCTAAGAATCCCTAACCCATGCCAGGCAGTGGTGGTGCACATCTTTAATCCTAGCACTCAGGAAGCAGAGGCAGGCAGATCGCTATGTGCTCCAGGCCTGCCTGGTCTGCAGAGCAAATTCCAGGACAGCCAGGACTACACAGAGAAACCCTGTCTCAGAAAAAAAAAAGCCCCTAACTCCTCAGTTAGTCCCCGGAGTCCCACCTCCTCCTGCCCACACCTCTGCCCAGAAACTTCTCTTCTAAGGCCTCCCAGGACTGTACAGACCCCAGGCTCCATGCCAGCTGCTGCAGCCTGCATTACCCTCTGACCTTGTACCACATGATGTCTGGCAGTGGTTTCCCCTCAACCACCACAGCAAAGCGGGCTGTTTCTCCAGGTCCCACCTCCACATCTTCCATGATGGACTCAAACCGAGGGGCCTCTGCGACACACGGGGACAGGAGAGGACAGGTGTCATCCTCACAGGTGCCTGTCTCCTCAGCCCCTGTCCCTATCAGCAACTAGGCCCCGGCCTCCCAGACTCCACCCCCACTCCCCCCCATTTCCCCCACCATGCCTGAGGATACCAGAGTTCCTGATGGGGCCCTCTCGGTAAACCCTAACGAAGTTGCTTTCCAAGGCTCAGAAGCATTGACTGTCACTGACCGGCACAAGTTGCTTTGTGGGACCCTTAAGATTCATTTGATGGCTTTGAAATTGGGACATTTTAACACACAGAAGAAATCTGGATTTCATGTTTCTAGTCTGGCTATCTATCCAACCCTTCTCTCCCTGCAGTAACCATGAGGCTGGTGCAGTGTGGCTCGGTGCTGCCCCCTGTGGGTGACTGCTCCTCTCAACACCCCACCTGGTGGCCTCTCACTGACTCTACTTAGTCTAGTCCCTGCAGGAGGACCTGGGGCTGTGACCTAGAATGAAGCCCCTCAAGCACACCGCCTCTATCTTGAAGTGTTTCTCTCTGAGTCTTATTTAAACGTCTAGGAAGCCTTCTATGCCTGGGAGAGAGCAAGTGAACAAAAAGGCCCTGTCCAAATATTAACCGGACAGTCTAGGAGTGAACTCTCGGCCGCATGGTTCCCTGCCAGGCAGCCTCTAATTCTCATGGTAGAACTAAATACACTTTGCAGTGTGCCTTGACAAGTCTGTGAATTTCTTGCCCTGTATTCTGAGCGTGTCTTCAGGACCCCAGCTTTAAGAGGAGTGAGAGTAAGAGTAATCAAGCCCCAAGGGGAAAAAAATAAAGCAAGCTGAGTATAGATTGCTGCCACCACAGGGACCTGCCTGGCTTTATACAGAGAACGGGAGAGGCCATTCTGGGTCTGGGGGAGAGGCTGTTCCATGGCAGACAGGAAGGGAAGGGGGCTGCCTTTCTACCCAGCCTGCAGAGCTGATGGTGGAACAGGGCCAAGCAGAATGGAGAATCTGGTATAAGCCCCAGGTCCCTTTTGAGTATGGCTGATTAAGATAGTCTCCCTCAGTCACCATCCACGACAGCTAGGATGCAGGCTCCTAGGCCTCTCTGAGCCCTAAATTTGGCTACACCTGAGAAGGGTGACAAGTCCAGCAGATACTGCGATCTGGGGACAGAGTGGTGTTTGAGTAGGAAGGGCAGGGTGGGAGCCGGGCAGGAGCAAAACTCCAGGAATGGAAACCCCGTGCGCACAGGAGGGATCACCTTGTCTGCATGCCCCTGTGACTGCTTGTGCCCACTTCACAGCTGTCTCCCCTTGGTCCTTGTCTGCTGAGGGGAGAGGCAATCTATCAAGGTCGAAACTCTGGAGGTTTTGAGTGAACTTCAATGATTTGTTTGTTTGTTTTTCGAGACAGCGTTTCTCTATGTAACAGATGTCTTGGAACTCGCTTTGCAAGCTCTGTAGATCAGGCTGGCCTCGAACTCACAGAGACTGGCCTATCTGAGTGCTGGGATTAAAGGTGCTACCACCTTTTTTTTTCTTCTGCAACAGAAAGTGTCCATTTGTTCATAGCTCGTGCTAAATTGTCACTTTCTTTGCTTTTGGCCGGGACTGTTTCCACTCAGGAGGTAAGAACATCCAGTTTAGGTGGATCTGAAGTTTTCAGCGGCAGCTATAGATCCTGGAGTTGACTAACAAGCAAACACACACACACACACACACACACACACACACACACACACACACACCAGTGGCCACTAAATGCACACTACAGCTCCAGAAGACCTGACTTGAAAGGAGAAACTACAGAAAGGGACTTGGGTTCTAGGCCCGCACATGGTTAAAGGTGACAGGGACACCGTCAAACTGGCATTGCTGAAGTGCAGCCAGGAGCCTCAGAGCCAAGTGGCAGGTGATGGATTGCTTGAGGGCATTTGCTTCTTTATCAGCTCCTCCTCCCACCCTGTTTCAGCTGAGACACTGTTCCCTCGCTGTCTTTAGCACACAAGCTAATGGTACTCACAGCTTTGCCGTCTGACATGGGAACTTGAACCCAGATCCTGTGCTTATCAGACTCTGAGACCTTGGGCCAGGTCACTTCACACTCTGACCTTGCTTCCTCATCTGTGAAATGGGAATGACAACTAACCCCACCTCACAAGGCTGGCACACTAAATAGGTGCAGTTCTTCATATTGATCCTGGCTCATATGAGATGCTAAGTCCTATCTGTAACATTACACATAACATGTGTATATATGTGTGAGTGTGTGTCAGTGCCAATGGACCAGACCTTGTCTTGTGCTAGGCAAGTACTCTACAGTGAGCTACAGTCAAGACTTTTATTTTATTTTATTTTAAGACTAGATCTCCTTCACTTGTGGCCCAGGTGACCTCAAACTCATAATCTTCCTACCTTGGCTTCCTGAGTGCAGTTATTATAGAATATGTCATCATGCATGCTCAATAAATATTAGTTTATTCCTCTTATTATTACTAATACTGGTATTGTCACTAGAAGGACAGGAATGAGAGGAAGGACATGGACTTGAGTCTCCAGCAATGGCAGCTGCCTGAGAGGGAGGAATAGTAAGAAGTTGTCACCCACCTGCCAGCTCCAGGGTGACTGAGCAGGCCTTTGTGCCATGGCGGTTTCGGGCAGTGCAGGTGAGGGACCCTAGGTCTCGGCGGCTCACCCGGCAGATCTGAAGACAGTACTGGTCGTCGTCTGGCTGCCTCAGTTCGTACACGCCTGTGCGTGCCTCTAGAAGGGCTCCTCGGCAGCTAAGGAAGAAATGACGGGTGATCTTGCCGGCTGGGGATGGGACTGGACTACCACAGGTCGGGGACAGGTTGAGTAAGGACTCCTACCTCCGCCAGACAACCTGGGCCTCCACATGGTTGAAGGTGACGGTGACACAAGCAGGCTGGCCCTCTACCACATACACAATGTCTGGTTTGTCCAGCACGGATGGAGCCTCTTCCAGGGGTGGGCCTTGGGGGAGGAGAACACAGGCTGACAGTGGGGCCATGGGACCTGCTACACTTTCCCCCCAACCCCACTAAAGTTCCAGTGGTACAGATGGAGAAGTTGAGGCCCAGAGAAGCAGAACAGAGCCAGGAAGCAGCTCAGGAAGGATTAACAACACCAAAGCTTTCACCTTGTACCCAGACCACTGCTGCCGCTGATGGGATGGGATCTGGCCCAAGCGACACCATTCACGCTGTGGCTGCCCAGTTGGTCACTGACCCCTCCCCTGGCCACACAGCATCAGCTCACCATGCTCTAACAGCTGCACGGGCTCCGACGGTGCTGAGGGCTTGCTGCTGCTCTTGCCGCTGGTGCTGAGGACCCGGAAGATGTGCTGGAGCCCCTTCTTCAGCCCTGTGGCTGCCCACTCAGGCTCCCGCAGGCCCGTGACCAGTGCTGTCCACTGGTCTGAGCCCAACACCTGGTGCTGCACAGTGTATGTCAGGGAATCTGGGTCTAGAGAAGAAATAGCAGAATGTTCCTGGTCCCACTTCTAGTGCACTAGCCACTCCCCCGCCACCCCATCATAGGCTCAAAAGCCCAGACCTTGTAGTGGCCTTGCCTGAGCATTCTCTGTTCAGGCCTCATCCCTACCCTCTACCCTGTGTGGCCCTGACCCACCAATAGCCATGTCCAGACTCCTGGGTGGGTTCCACGTGAGCGTCACCATCTTTCCTGTCACAGCCACTACCTGCGGAGCGCCATCTGGGGGGCCTGGAACCACATCTGGAAGCCACGGGTGGAAGGTGTGGGGGTGTTTCAGAGACTAACATCTCTACAGGAGCTCCAGCCTTAGTCGGGAAGCTGGGGCTGAGGCTCAACCATAGACATAGGGGCAATGGCAGCCGCTCCCTCAGGAGTGGAGGGGGAGCTAGTGTAGAGCCCCCCCCCCCCGGCCACCTCTGGCCTAGCTCTCGGATGGTTCCAGAGGTCACATTGGACAAAACTACTAAGGAGGATTTTGGCCTCACCTGTGACATAGAGGTGAGCGTAGCAGGCAGCTTTGCCCAGCTTGTTGGCGATGACGCTCTTGTAGACACCAGCGTGCTGAGGCCCCACAGCTGGGAACACTAGGCGATGTATATCCCTGTCTGTGGGGGAGGGACAGTGACACACGGGTGGTCAGAAGAATACTCCGCTCATGAGAGATCAAGCTTGACCACACATGTGCTTCCTACTGCAGGGAGAGGGCAAGGGGGACAGCATAGGGAAGCCATCACGAGACATGCATTTCCTGTAGCCAAGGCTGGTCCTCGTTCCTCTTTGAGCATTTCAGGCCTAGTCGCTTGGCATCTTCTTGTCACACAAGGCTTGCCTTTGTCCCTGTGATAGCCCCTCATTCCTGTACCTCCAAAGGGTTGTAACTTCCAAGTCAAGGCTGTGACAAAGTTTTGTTAGTACGTCCCTCCCCGAGTCTCTTCTCACCCCAGTGACCACTGCCTGCGCCTCATCTCCAACAGAGTCTGAGGAAAATCTACCGGAGATCGGCCAAACCTAGCGACCCCAATGCCCTTCTCACCACCTGGCTATTCCTTCCCAACTCTTGTGGATGACTGGGTCCCTAAACAGGCCACATGAGTTCCACCACTGAATCTCAGCTCATCAAATTCCTCCCATTCAGAATGCTCTCAACTCTTATCTAAAGCTCCCTTCTCCTTTAAAACATAGTTCAGGCACATGCCATGAATCTCAGCCTGCTATGGCCCCACCCCCTCCCCCTCCTTCCAGTACCCTGATGCCCTCCCTGGGTCTCCAGACCTCTTGAAGCTCATTGCTGGGTCCCAATGATTTTGACGATTTTTCCTTTTTACATCTGTGACAGCTCCTGTCCAGCTCTGCTTGTCCCACCCAGAACTCAACACTCTGCATGCAGTAAGTGCCAAATATGTGTCATAGTATAAATTACAATAAGAGTTGCCTGCTCTGTGTCTATCCTACACCAGGTGCATGACTTGGTTTTCTCAACCCTAATCCTTTCAACAGTTTTACAAAATTATCCCCATTTACCAGCGAGGTCAGAGACATTAACTGGCTTGTCCAAGGTCACCCAGCTAATGGATGAGGAAGGAATGGTTTGGACTTAAGTTCCATTTCGTTCCAAAGCTCGTTCCTTGCACTCTGCTCCATCAGTGATAAGGAGGCTGTCTCTGGCAGGACATGAAGAAGGGGCAGCCTGTACTGTTCTCTTTCCCAGCAGGGATGTTCCCAAACACTCCTGTCTTCCTTTAGCAGTTATCTCCCTTCCAGCGGCCGTCCACTCATTTATCTCTGCCTGCGCTGTTTCCAAGGGAGGAGAAGCCAAAGGCTGCCAGTGGCCCCAGATACGGGCACAGCAGAGACGTCAGCTCAGATCCTGAGACAGACACCGACCAGAGCCTCAAAGGAAATGGGGACACAGGAGAGTCTGTGACTGAGCAATGACAGCTACTAGAGGGAGCAAGGGTCAGGCTGTCAGGGCTGCTGGCGTGGTACTAGAGATGAGATGAGGGTGGAGTTGGAGAACCAACCGACTGTGAGTGACTAACAACAGTCTTTAGTTCTCTTTCCTTTCTTCTTTCCTCTCTCTCCCATACTCCCTTTCCTCTGACAGGGTTTCATGTACTCCAATTAGCCTAGAAATCACCATGCAGCTGAGAATGACCTTGAACTTCTGATTCTCCCATCTCTGTCTCTCGAATCCTGGCATTGCAGGGGCATGCCACCATGCCCAGTTTACGCAGTAATAAAGGTCACAACCAGGGCTCGAGGATGCTGGCAAGCACTTTACCTACTGAGCTACGCCCCTAGTGAAGAGCAGGCTTTTCAAGAGATGAACTTGGGTCAGGAGGTCCTTGCTTACCTTTGAGGAAGTGTCTGTACCTCTCTAAGCCTCAGTTTCCCCATCTGTAAACAGGTATAAGAGTACCTGCCTCACAGGCCTACAGCAAAGTGAGACTGTCCCTGTCCTGTCTTCGGGCCTTGCAGCTACAGAAGAAAACCGTCACGGGTGAAGGCAGGAAGAACTTGCATGAGATTCATGTTGCTTCAACAATAGAACACAAGTGTTCCCTTGGGAAAGCAACCAGGCAAGAGGACTCTAACGCAAAACATCCTGTTCTTTGTATCCGCAGCAGCTTCCCTTCAGCCAGACCCTGTGCGTCCCAGCCTTTCCACTGAGATTTCTTAGGCATCTGGGCAGCGCGGCTTTATCAACAGTGAGAGAGAGCGGTGGCAACAAAAAACTGTCATATGATTTATCATTTGCTGACCGCTTGCTATCTACCAGGCCCTGCTTTGGGTGATATATATCACTGATTTCATTCTCCTCACAGCTCAGTTGCTAATGAGGGAGGAAAGGCGCTGTGGGTTTTGTAACCTGCTTGCTGGTCAGCCCCAGGCTGTACTGCCTGCCCGGTAAGTGCGAACAGAGCCACTTGGGGTGACACTGTGGGCTCAGACGGACCTCAGAGCCCCTAAAGGTTCTCTCCCCCAGACCCTCCCATCTCTAAACAAATTAAGAAGGGAAGACATGAGGGGTCCCTAGGGAAGTATCCAAAAAGCCAAGAGGTTGCTGGGTCCCTTCCCAGTCACATACACTGTGTCATGCGCCGGTCATCACTGCTTTGAATTCGGTGACCGTTGTGGAACCAGCTGATGGTAGGATAGGGCAGGCCGGTCACTTGGCACTCCAGCATGGCCTCTTTAGCTAGTCCCACTTCCAGATCCTGCAGTGGCCGCAGGAAGTCTGGAATAGACAGCCTCTCCAGATCCCCGTGCTCTGGCTCCTCAGGGATGGACGGCATCTTCTCCAACTTTGAGCTGTAAGAACCACACGGCTGTCCAGATGTGCACAGCTATGCCCCCCACCTCCGGCTCAGGGTGAGGGTCCCTCAGAGGCACTCCAGGCAGCACCTAGAGGCCTAGGGGGTACCTGGGGCCAGAGGCGGCTGTCCGAGGTTCCTCCACATACAGCTGGGCAGAGCAGTGGGCCTGGCCGTGCGTGTTGGTGGCACTGACTTCATAAAGTCCCTCGTCTTCACTTCCCACCCGGGCAATGTGCAGTGAATGCAGTCCCCCATCCTGTCGCAGCCGCAGGTTCTCGCTCTCAATCACAGGGTGGCCTGGGGGGGGGGGTACAGACACAGATCTCCTATAGCAGCAAGCCCTGTCTGTCTTAGCCCTTGATGCCTTCTCAACATATTCAGAGCGGGGGACCATACCAAAATGAGTCCAGGTAACGGAGGGAGGTGGGGTGCCGCTGATCTTGCAATCCAAGCGGGCAGCACGGCCTTCCAGCACCTCTGCATCTTCCAGCAACCGGGTGAACAGAGGCGCCAGCGATGGCCGGACCGTCAGCCGGGCACTGCAGGTCAGCTCATCTGTGAGGAAGTGGGCGGCGGCACTGGGTCAAAGAAGTCTGTGGAGGCCCAGACACCTCATCTTACAGGTTCACGCCATCCTTAAGAGCCTGAGCTGAAAGTGAGGGCTGAGGCCATGGGCGAAGATTCATAGACCAGGCCTTCTTAGGAGGTGGGAGGTCAACAAGGACGCGTAGAAGCCTCCCAAGGGGGACTGGGGACACCACAGGGGCACGGGACCTGATGAAGTTCTTACCTTACTCTGCCCACTCAAGATGAAACATAGCTTGATTCTGAGTGAGAAGGTTCTTGAAGAGAAGCCCCTCCCCCAGACTTTCCTGTGTCCGGTTCATGCCCCCACACCTGTCATACACCCAGAGCAGATGCCTCCTGGTCCCGCTCTATACCCCCTGCCCCAGAGGCAGGTGCCCTCATCTCTGTTCTCCAGAGAGAACAGGACCAGGACAGGGATGCCATCCATAGTAACAACAGCTGGCATCCATGACAGGCACAGGGTTTTGTTCTCTGCAGGGGTCATCATCGCCCCAATCCTGCCAATCCCCCTGCCTGGTAGGTAGCACCATTTCCCTTTCATGGATGGATAGAATACAGCTCACACAGAGGAAGTGACTTGTCTAAAGACATGCACTTGGCAACATGCAGAGCAAGAATAGAGATGCCCGAGTCAGGTCTGTGTGCTACATCTCAATGGATTTGCTGGGCCCGGGAATAGCATCACTTTTTGTCCCAAATAGTGCGCTCAGTCAGTGGTTCTCAACCTGTGGGTCGCGACCCCCCAGCATCCAATTACCTTTTCACAGGGGTTGCATATCAGATACCCTGCATGTCAGACATTTACATTATGAGTCATAACCATAGCAAAATTACAGTTATGAAATAGCAACAAAAATTCTATGGGGGGTGTGGTCTCCACAACATGAAAAACTGTATTAAAAGGTCGCAGTATTAGGAAAACTGAGAACCACTGATCTACATGCTCATTGTTTGGGGAGCCAGTGGCCCATACCATCTCCTGCCCCCACTTCCTGGGCATCTGTTCCGCACCCTGTCTTCCGGTTCCCTCCCCAGCTCTGGGCACCACGACAGCCCTAGCACCTGAGTGAGTGGGTACCTTTGGCTGTGCTCAGCTTGCACGTGTAGACACCACTGTCGTCTTCATGCACAGAGGTGAGCAGCAGCTTGCATTTGCGGCCATCAAAATGCATCTTGCATTTGAGCAGCGCAGGCTGCAGCAGGCGGCCGCGGCACAGCCAGTCCACCTCCACGTCGGTTGGACCTGCCACCAGGCACTCAAACAGCGCCATCTCCCCGGCCCCCACGTCCACGTCCTGCAGGGGGGCCAGCACGGCCAGGGACCGGCTTTCAGGGTGTGCTGAGGGGAGGGCAGCCACAGGGGGCACAAACAGAGCAGAGACACACGGGGCAAGGAAGACGCACACACACGCACACACAGAGAGACAGACAGATACAGAGAGAGAGATGCATTTGGTTCCTCTGGAGACTGGGAAAGCCCATCCGCCCCAGGCAAGACAGCAAGGAGCCCCTAGACCTGGCTCTGAGATGGGAACCTATGTTGGCCCCAAGGAGGGAGAAGTGATGAGAGGTGAAAGGGGTTGAGGGAGGGTATCCGAAAGGATGGTGGCAGCTGCAACGGCGGCGGAGGTAAAGAAAACACGGCACACTAGATGGGTACAAACTGGACTTTATTTGAGCTACGAAATAGTATTTCCAAGTCTCCACCCCACTATGCCCCTGCTCCTATGCTCAGCCTGGCTTTCTCTCTCATTCCCAGTTAGAGCATGTCAGACGTGTCTGTGAAAAGGGGTGGCCCTCTGGATCCTAAGCTTGCCAGCAGCCAGGGCTTAGCCACAGGCCTCTGGCTTTTGGTCTCTTGTGGAATAGAAAGTGTTGTGCCATTAAAAGTCTATTTCTGAAATCATCAGTGCCCTGCCTTTTCCCAGTAATCGTCTTAGCCACTGTACCTGCTCCTCTGCGCCCCTCCATCCCATGGATGCCATGTATTGTCATCTAGTTCCGTCTTATTCCACCTCAGCTCAGAGGCATTCTTCCCTGACTGTCACAGACACACAGACAGACAGACAGATAGACAGACAGTGGCCTGTAGCAGCACAGCACATGCACTCGCTTGACGCTCCCTATAGGGAGACTGGGGGAACTTGGCACCCCTCAAGGTTGTCCCTTCCCAGCACTCAGTCCTTCTGGGGGCCTCCTGGCCTGCACAGCCACATATCTACTTAGGGAGGGAGGATCCACGGGGGTCCATGGACTACCCCAGGGTGCTTCGTGGACTAGGGAGGGAGGGGGAGGCAGGGATAACAGGGAAAAGTCCGGGCCGGAGGGAGAGCCGGCTGGGTCTGTGGGCAGGAGGCAGTGAGACACAGCGAGGTCCGAGAGGTGCCTGAGACAGGGGCGCAGCTCGGAGGGTAGCGGGGGCAGCGCAGGTGGCCCCCTGAGCTCACTCGCCTGTGTACAGACAAAAACCTCAGTCAGCAAGCGGCAGGTTAGTGCAGCACACACACGCGCGCACACACACACACACACACACATGCACACAGGCGCGCAGACCTAGCTAGGGCCCCTCTGGATATGGAGCTGCCTCTAAAACTGACACTTTCAGCTTGCTATAGATCAGCACTAGGGTGGGAGGGCCAGTGGCTAGCCTGGTCCCTGGGGTTCCTCAGCAGACAGAGACCTTGAGCAACAAGGGGGGAGATGCTCATAGCCATTAGGAGCACCCCAAAGCCTGTGGACTGCTGGAAAGAAGCCCAAAGAGAAAGAAGCACAGAGACACAGGTTAACACAGAGAAGCGAAGTAGAGCTCAACCCCAGAGAAGGAAGAGGGCAGGGAATGGAACTGAAGAATTGCCAGAGAGGTGGCAACCACAGCAACAAGAGGAACCAGGGAGAGCAAGGCATGCGAGGCCTGGCAGAGGAACTAAAACTGTAGGTCTGGACTCCAGCAGGGCCTTAGGAGTGTCTTGGGAAGCACATAGAGCTGGCCTTTGCCAGGCTTGAAGGGGCTGTGCCCAGTGAGGGCAGGAAAGGACCATGGTGGAATAAGGGTCTGAGGAGATGTTCCTAACCCTGTGATATCACAGGGAGGGGATGTCCAACAGCCTCTGAAGGGCAGCATGGATAGATCCTATTATGCCAGCTGTCTAAAAACCCTGCCTTATGTCCCCAACTCTCATGGCCGAACCTTCTCTATACTTTGGGGCTCTGTAACCCTGGCACCCCTGATGTCCCTCCATCATGATGATCCCTTCGAACGGGTCCAGCCACCAGCCACTCCCCACTGCTACCCCAACCACAACAGTTTCTGCACAGCAATCACATGTATGTATATGGAGGGCAACCAGGGGACAAGAGAAGGGCGAGGGGGTCAGTGAAGAATGGGCCCGCACAGAGCAGGCAGCAAGAGCTTAGAAGTGTGGGAAGAGGATGGCTGGCTACAGGATGCAGGGCTGCTGGCTACCATGAGGAGTTGTCATGACGGAGCACAGGGAAGGCAAATTGGGTAGCCAGTTGGGTATGGAATCATTTCCCGTGTGATCTTGGGCAAAGTCACTTCCTTTCTCTGGGTTCAATTTAGTCAGCTACATTACAAGCAGCTGAACTAGGGGCCCCTTCAGTGTGACATCCTGGAACTGAGGTTGGCTGTGAGCTGTCAGGAGGGTAAGGGCTGGGATAGGCAGGGATTTCAGGAGTAGATGGGCCTCTCACCTCGGACCTCTAGGCGGGCCTCACACTGCCGAGCTCCGTACTCATTGACTGCCTTGCAAGTGTAGAAGCCAGCGTCACCCCGCTCAGCAGCCAGGATCCGCAAGCGGCAGAGACCACCCTCGGCCTCCTCTGCAAAGCGCCGCTGGTCTGGGCGCACAGGCTGGCGATTCCTTAGCCTATCAAAGAGAGAAAAGCACAGCCTTAGAACCTGAAACCCTTACCTGCATTCACAGTAACAGAAGGAGGGAGGTTCTAGGGCCTCCCCACTGGCTGAAGCCCTCTCCTCCTCACTGACTGATCAACACAGCCTTGGGATCCAAAGCTAGGTTTACCCCAGCTCCGCCTTCCTACCTTCTCCAAGTACTTTTAGACCCACTTGGGTCTCTCCCATCTTAGAACCTGCATCACCTCTAAATAGTTCTTAAATGTCCCCATATCTTACTTCCACTTATTTGTAACAGAAACATAGATTCCCACTCCCCAAAAGGGATACTAAAGAACTTACAACCTTAAAAAAATAGTAATAATCACATCGGAGACTTAAAAATGAAAACCATAACCCAAACCAGTGTTGGGGCGGGGACTAGGACATGCTAAGTAATGTTCCAAGCACCAAGGTAGGGCAGCTGAGAAACACATTTAACTCAGCAGTTCAGAAACAAATTTTGAGGACCAGGTCTACCACAGGCTGGGTACAGGTTGCTTGGCTTCAAAAATCACCCTGCCTCAGCTGATGGCATGGGGACAAACAGCCTTCCACACGGCAAAGAGGAGTCTTGGCCATTCATCCAAAGTGGGCAGACATGAAGCCACTCATTCATTGCTCCAATGCCTGCTCCATAGAGGAAGCCATGGGCAGGCGTGTGGAGTGGGTCCTGCTATATCTGAGATGAGGTCCAAGAGAAGCTCCTTAGTGCTCTGTCCCCTTGTACCAAAGCCAGCTCTAAGGTTTAGCCTGGAGGGCGGTTCTGGTGGTGGCATAAGTGGTTTGCTACTTACCAGGAGACCACAGGCTTGGGCTCCCCCTGCACTCGGATGCTCATAATGACATCTTGCCCTTCTCTAACTGATTGGTCCATGAGTGAGACCTGAAGGAGAATCCCAAAGCATCAGGGGTGATAGAGCATAGCATTGGCTACTGAGAGCTGGGGGACCTGGGACAGAGGTCTCTTCCACACCAGTCTGTAACTGTCTCTGGGTAACAAGGGTTAAAGGGGCAAGGTTCCATTAAGTGTGGCCTCAAGAATAAGGAGTGCACAAAGGAAGGGTGTCCACAGAAGGCTGGATACCAGCCTCAAGGGTCTGACCTTGAAGGTTGGGGGTGCCTTGGAGTCAGAAGAATCGCCATCCTGGCTAGGACTGAGCTTCATGGTAGGGGTTCGGGGCCAGGTCTCCTCAGGCTCTGGGAACTCTTCTGGGGGGCTCAGGTACTCTTCATCAGAGGTGATGGGGCTGCTGAAAGGGGATGTGGACCCACCTGGAGGAGAGATAGATGATATCAGGGAGAAAGGATGGAGAGAGATGGCTGGGCGTATTATAGAGAAACAAGGCAGCTCCTGCAGGCCCAGCCCTGACCTCACCTCCTATTGAGGCTCACTGGCTGTATGACCATGCCCAGATACATGCTCTCCCTGAGTCTGATTCCTCCGCTGTCGGCCCTGTCAACTCTGATGATGTTCTACAGAGAGTGGCCTGCAGCAAAGGGTTTGGCAGGTAGAAGGGCCACGACATGGCCTTGGGGGAGCCCCTGAATTATACTGAAGCAGCTAATTTATGTACTAGCATGAAGTGGGCCCTAAAACTACCATCCACAAGCTCCAAAGGGGTAGTAGATATCTCTAGGACCCCACAATGGCAGGACCAGGACACTAGTTTTTTAGGTGAGCTGGCGCAGAAAGAACACACACCTCAGACAAGCCCCATCCTGACCTCTGTCCAGGGCCAATGAGGTGGCAGTGTCCAGGCAGCCCTTCCCCCTCTCCCTTCTCAGCTTCCCCAGGGGCACCTGTTGGCCCCATAACTACAGCATGAACCCCAGATTCTCAGGGGAGAGGAAAGCATAGTTAGAATCATCCATAGGAAAGGGTGATTCAGCCTAGGAAAAGAGGAGGGGGACACCTGAATCTGCCTTGGGGGAGGGGTGTCCCCAGGGCCCTGGAGCTCTCCCCTCCAACTGGCCAGGGGCCCAGCCTCGCTGAGCTGGCGCTTATCCGACTGCCAAATACAGACACGAATCTGCCACAGCCCCCTGGCCCCTCCTCCTGTTTCTCCAACCCCAAGCCCCCAGCAGTACTGCACCCCAAACTCACCCTGAGACTTTGCACACGGACCCCGGCCTGTACCTTCCTTAAGCTTCTGCCCTGGCACCAGGCCCTCCTGCCCACGGCCCACTGGCCTTAGCTCCCCAGGGAGCAGGCGTTCAGCCTGCCCAGCCCCACTCACTCGCTGACCCAGTGGAGGCCCCGCACTGAGCCGGCCCTGGGGGAGGGGAAGAGAGCCTAGGAGGGGGAAGGAGGAGGTGGGGGTGGCCAGCGAGAGGCTGGGCAGCAGGCAGGCGCTAGTTGGGAAGGTGGTGCCTGCCGAGACCACAGGGAGCAGCCCCAGGAGCTGCGGCATAGGAACAGGGGGAGGGGCGGAGTCCAGCCCAGCTGAATTTAGCCACTGCTCATTCCAAGCAGCCAGCGTCTGCCTTTCTTCTCATTACAGCTTGGGACACTGACAAGAGCTGAGCACTTCCGTAGGGCTTGGACTCCAGGTGTGGGGACCCCAGCCCTCAGGGGGGGATAGAGGTAGGATGACCCCGCACTGCGGCATTTAGTAGCCTTGCCTGGGCCATAAGTGTTGACTGACCCACCATAAGAAGTGCCAAAAGTAAATGACTCTATGCTACCCCCTGCTTAGCCCAAACCAACAAGACTTGACATGAGACTGCATGACTAGAACTTAAACCCCACAGCCAGCTCTCTCAGACACAGAGAACCAAAGAACTGGCAGGGCATTGGCCTTCCTTCCCAGATTTGTCCCCTGTCAACCTAAGGAAACAGATCACGTGGCTGTTGCCTCCCAGGTCCTGCACTAGGCGAATCTGGGAGAGCAGGTGCTTCAGGACACAGTCCTGCATCCGCTCAACCATGGGCTCTACTGGGCCCTGCCGGTAACTTGCCTTTCACCCATCAGCCCACCAGGGTCCATAACAAGAAAAGTGAGGCCTGCTCCCCATCAACGGTCAGTCCTCGCCGCACCCATTTGCACCCCGCGAGTGGGGAAGGGGCTTGGAAAGAGCGGTACAGACAAGGTTGAGCTGTGGCTGCAAGTCCTTCTCCCTCATCCCCTCCCTCCAACCAGGGCCACATTCCCAAGCTATGACCTGTGTTCCCAGCACTACCAGTGAGGACGAGGGGTGGGGAACGAGAGGAGGGCCCATTTCAGCTTCAGGTTGGCCGTCTCAAGGTTGGGGAGGAGAGAGAAATCAGAACGGCATTTGCCACTGGAGGCGTGGCTCCCAGCTGACACTGAGATCATAGCCACAACCCCGGGAAGAAGGGGCTCCTCTCCTTCCACGGAGCTTAGATTCCTGGCACCAGGGTCACCTCCAGGCTGGACAGTGCTGAGGCAGCTCCAAGGTTGAGGAAAGGAGGGCGGGGCAAAGAGTTAAGTCTGATTGACAAAGGTCTGTGAGTGCCTCAGAGGCCCCTGGTGGCCACCGGGGGAATAGCACCTAGGTGTTATCCTGCCAATCAGCAGCAAGTCTAGGTCAAGTCTCTTGGTCAGGTTGCTAGCCAGGCTGGATGGAGAGAGGATCAGGTTCCAGAGGGGTAGAAAGAGTGTTTTCTGCGAAAAGGAATTGGTCTCTGCTACACCATATGCCCAAACTGTGTCACCGAGGAGGTTGACGGAGGATCCTAAGCTCCCATTTGCCACCTGAGCAAAATCACCTTTGAAGCCAGACCCTATCATTTCAGGCCCGATCCATTTACTTACAAACCCAGATTTTATCGCTGGGGATACACTTACACCAGCAAGGAAATAGGGAGCTGGTTCTCCCGACCCTTCCCATGAAAGGACCACGCCTTAGCCTTTGACCCAGATCTTCATGTGCTGACTGTTCACATAGCTGCCCTTTCTACAGTGCTTTCAGGTCAGCCCCAAAGCCCCCAAAGCAGGAGCTCCTTGGGCCAGTGCATGCAGCTGGTTCCAAGTGCACACATAGCTTCTGCTCCACCCAGTATCTGGCACACAAATGGCATCACCCAAGGCCCTTTACATCAGGACTGTCAGAGTGATGCTTAAACCACCCACATCAGCACCACTTGGGGCTGATTTTGAAATACAGATTCTTAAACCTTATCCAGCCTACAGAATTGATTTTCTGAAGAGAGAAGTCAAAAGCCGTCTTTCTTTTTCAAAAGCGCTCTAGGGATTCTTAGGCACATGAAAGACCTGGGCAAATCCTCATGATGGAACGGGGTGGGGGATGGGGACCCAAAGAGGTGGTTTTGCTGAGTCTTAGAACACTTGGCCATTCCACTTCAGAGCATAGCTGTAAACCCAGAAGTCTGGTTCGACAGCCCTTGTGTTTCCAATTGCACTAGCTAGCCTGGTCCTTAATCCACACCAGCGATTGTTAGTTTTCTTTTTCTTTCTTTCTTTACTTCCTTTCCTTCCTTCTTTCTTTTTTCTTTTTTGCTTTGTTTTGGTTTTTAGTTTTGGTTTTCAAGACAGGGCTTCTCTGTGTAACAGTCCTGACTGTCCTGGAACTCACTCTGAGCTTGAACTCAGAGATCTACCTGCCTCTGCCTCCTGAGGGCTAGGAATAAAGGCGTGCACCACCACTCCTGTCCATCTTGGCTGGTTTGTTTTCAAAGTTTGTTGGGCTTTGGAACCACCTGGAGAATTCTAGGAACTACAGCCCCCTGGGATCCTCCCCTGTGGTTTCTGATTTTTGGTCTGTCCTGGAGCCTGCAGTCTGTCTGGGTTATCTGTTTTGTAGTGTTGGGAATTGAATTTAGGGCCTTGTGTGTGCTATGCCAGCATTCCACTGAGCCCCTTTTCACTGCTTATTTTGAGACTAGGTCTCGTTGTGTCGCCCAGGGCGGCCTTGAACTCACTCTGTATCCCTAGCAGGTTATGATCTCAGCCTCCTCAGTAGCTAGGATTACAGGCTTGGGTTGGTAGGTAGGACAAGTCTGCATATCTAGCACATTCCCAAGGGATGCTGTTGTTTCCAAGGACTCAGAGGACCATGCCACTGTGGTCTCTGATGCCATCCCAACCTCCCATCTCAGACGGAGTCTTATTACTCGGTGTGTCCTCCCCAGTCTCCATAGGTTCTTTATCCAGGGCTTGAACTTCCTGGACAATGCTTATTTCTTCCCCCAGCCTTTCAATCCACATAGCCCCTAATCTGTCTAGCAGGGCCTCCAGGAGTGGCTGCAAAGACCAAGATGTGGAAAGATACAGTAGCTAGAAGACTTTGGTAAGGAAGACTGGCCAGAGTAGAACAGTGAGCAGGAATGGAAACAAAGGCAAGGGAGGACCCAATAAAGGCCATAGCTTTGGGAATGAGGGAAGAAGTGATATTTGCTTTAGAGAAATTAAAAAAAAAATAGCTAAAACCTACACAAGGTAGAAAGTGTAGGCTCAGAGGCCTGTCAATTGTCTGGGAACAGAGGTAGGTGGCAAAATAAGAAAGTGGGGGTGGAGGGAGAGATGGCTCATTGGTTAAGAGCACTGGCTGCTCTTCCAGAGAACCTGGGTTCAATTCCTAGCACCCACATGCAGCTCACAACTGTATAAACTCCAGTTCCAGGAGATCTGGCACCCATGACAAAACACCAATTCACATAAAAATAAAAATAAATAAACAAATAAATAAGAAGGACGGGGCCATGGGTGTGGTGGTGCACGCCTTCACTCCCAGCACTGGGGAGGCAGAGGCAGGTGGCTCTCCGGGCATTTGAGGCCAGTCTTGTCTACAGAGTGAATTTCAGGACAGCCAGAGTTGTTACACAGAGACGGGTGGAACAATTTTTTCAGTTGCATTTTTCTTTAGCTTGGAAAATGATCCAAAATTGGTGAATAAAATGAGAGATAAAAAATAGAAAAAGATCAAGTGAGAGAAAAAAGAAAAGGCAAGGAAGAAAGGGGCAACAGTGTGAGAGCAGGGATCTCTTGCTACCTCCCAGCACCCTAAGGGACCCGCAACCTCTTTGTCTAGGAAGTGGGGGCCTGCTCAAGGACTGGCCTTTGCCCTGAAGGTCAAAAGGAACTCCATAGAGTTTGCGGAGAAAGAAGGGTAGTTTGGGGATTAACCAGCTCTTCCATGCGGGCAGGGCTCGCCTCTACCCTCTGTATGTACTGCCTTGTGGGATTCTATCTAGGCACTTACTGAGAAGGCTGCCACAGTGATGGCCAGTGACCAAGTGAGGGGAAATGAGGGCTGGGCTTGCAGGTGAGACCGTTTCCCCAGAATTCCCTGGGGCGAGAAGAAACACTGCTGAGAGTGTTTCAGGTTTGGTTTAAAATGTATGAAACACTGGTGAGAATTTCACAGGGTTAGCCTGACTCAGCCAGGTGCGTGCTGAGTTTCTCACATATGACCGGGCTGGATGGGTCAGCTAAGCTGCTTGCATCCGCACTAAACTAGTCTCCATTCTCGGGACAGGTGGTGGGTGATAGATAAACCCCATTCTGAATAACAGCCTTGGGGAGTCAGACCACAGGTACCCACTGATGCTGACAGGCAGGGGCTGGGAGAGAGGCCTGAGTCTGGCACTCTGCTTTCTCCAGCGCTGTCCAGATCCCAGTGAAATGGATAACAGGACTGTGGCATTCAGCGAGCTCATCTATCAGCGGCCACTGTCATTGCTAGGGAAGAGCCTGACACTGTGCAGATGGTCACTTAGGCCCAGACCAGGGAAAGAGGGTAGAGGTTAGTGGCACAGTTTTCTCCTGTTCCTTTTGTATTCATGATGTATTCATATTTACTATAGCCTCTTTTTTTTTAATATTTATTTATTTATTTATTTATTATGTATACAACATTCTGTCTGTGTATATGCCTGCTAGCCAGAGGAGGGCACCAGACCCCATTACAGATGGTTGTGAGCCACCATGTGGTTGCTGGGAATTGAACTCAGGACCTTTGGAAGATCAGGCAATGCTCTTAACCTCTGAGCCATCTCTCCAGCCCCCGCCTCTTTTTTTTTTTTAACATGTTAGTGGTGATCTCAAATATAAGACTAAGATAAGTCACAGTGATGGCTGTCTCCTGGTCCAAATATTGGAGGCCAATTTTCTGTCCCCGCAGAACCTCACCAGTCTTACTGAGTACATAGCTCATCCATTAAGATCATCCTTACAAGACACTTACAACAACAACAAAACCAGAAATGAGGCCAGCTAAGGCAAAAAGTGAAGAGGCCGGGGCCGGAGAGATGGCTCAGCGGTTAAGAGTATTGCCCTCTCTTCCAAAGGTCCTGAGTTCAATTCCCAGCAACCACATGGTGGCTCACAACCATCTGTAATGAGGTCTGGTGCCCTCTCCTGGCCTGCAGGCATACACACAGACAGAACATTGTATACATAATAAATAAATAAATAAAAATTAAAAAAAAAAAAAGAGTGAAGAGGCCAAGGTCTTGGCTGGGAAATGCTAGACCTTGGGTTCAAATACATGAGAGGTGCAGGCAGTAGAATGGAGGATGGAGCACTCCGAGCCTCCTTCCTCCTGGCCAGCCCTAGAGGGCCTCCTGTCAGCCTTCATAGCAGAAAGGACCCAAGAGCACCAGGAATCAACAGGACCAGAGCCACAAATCTGACTACCATAGAGACCTGGGCAATACCTCCCTCCAAGCTCAGGGAATACCTTAGCTGCAATCTCCTCAGAGTAGCAGAAAAGAAGACCATACAGTGCAATGGTTAGGGATATTCAGCCACCAGTTGCCCTGGCTTAGCATCCTAACTCCAGAGGCAGAAGCAGTGGCTAAGACTATTAACATGCATAACAAGTAAGATGACATTATACAAAAACTGTTCCTAACTGCACTAGCCACACCTCAAGAGCTGGATGCCATGTGAGATTAGTATATTATACCACACTGCACAGTTCAGACCCAGTTCACTTCCCTTGCTTTGCAAGGTTCGGGGGTCAGCACTTTGCTGGAGCACCTTGCTAACCCCTAGCCTCAGTTACCTCATCAGTGATATGGGCACAACAACCAAACCTACTTCACAGAGCTGGGCTAAATGTGACTATGTAATCTTCAGTGAGCCCAGTACCTAGGAAGCACTCAGCAAATACCAGAGTGTGGTTGTTTTTACACAAGACACACACTAATTTGTTACTCAGATAAGTAATTTCCATTACTATATCACATACTATTAATAAAATTCCTAGGCAGATTCCCAGACTGCTGGCCTGGTTCAACCTCTATATAATCATACTGATTTGTTTTTTTTTTCATCTGTAAGATGGGAATAACACACACATGCACACACATTTCCATCTATACATACACACACCTCCATCTATACAAACACACACACACACACGTACAGGATGCAATATAGCCTGAGGAAAGACACATGAAAAGATTTGCAAAAAGTACATGACACTCTGCAGATAGAAGCAACTATTCAGAGGCAGGGCACCTGGCACCAGGGGGTCCTCAAAAGAGTCTTGTGTGACAGATGTGACAGCTATCAGAAGTTTCACTTCAGTTAGGCATTCTCACACTCCAGAGACTTTCTCATCTATACTCAGTTTGGGAGTTATTTACTGGGTGAGAGGGACTCAGGGCTCAGACAAGACAGCCCTCACAGTAGTCCCTGTTCCCTGGGCCATGGTTATATTTTAGAGTTGCCTAGATTCTAGTTACTATGGTTCCCAACCAAGAATTGACATCTGTGGGTCTTAAAAGCAGGCCCTGATGGGGTGGGCACCCCTGGAGTGCACTGGGCATCCAGCCTGGTTTCCATGGCACTGAGTGTAAGGGTGGGGAGGTAGTAAGAAAGGGCAGCGGCTCAACACAAGTCTCTTTCCGTAAGACAGTGCCACTTCCCTCCACATACTCCCAGTACCCCACAGCCAGACACTCTCCCAGCCCCCTTCTTCAGTACCTACAGATGCCTGGTCTGAGACCCCTTCTATTCCCAAATGTCTTTGCCACTGCTGGTTCTGCCTGCTCCAGCTACTCTCTGGGCCCCCTGGCCTCCATCCAGCCACTCTAGACCAAACAGTGCCTTGTAGGGTAAGAAAGTCAGCTTGGTCCATAATCAGTGCTGAGGTTGGACCTGCATGCCAGCCTCTTGGGCCCTGGAGCCAGTCTGACTTAGGGGGGCTGCTGCAATGCTTGGTGTAACCTGATGACATAACTTAGGATGACATAAGTTTTCTGGGTCCTCGGGATGAAGCAAGCATAGAGATGTGCCAAGCTGAGGGCCCCCTAGGGGCTGGAAATAGGGAGGGGCTAAATGATAGTGACTTTGGAAAAGCAGGAGTGGAGTCCCCAAGGCACAGACAGCATAAAGAAAGGGGCAGGGAAGGACAAGGCACTTTCCAGATCCTCACGGAAAGCTGGGCTGATGTGCACAACATCACCCTCAGACGCTAACAACTAACATTTGTCTACAGCTTTACAGTTCATAAAGCTCATTCGCACACTGGCTTCCATCCGTGAGGATGGTATAATTATCTCTGGTTTACAAATGAGGGAACTGAAGCTCAGGAGACTCAACGTGGCAAACACAGAACTCCCAGTCAAGTGCTGACAGCTGCCGTGCCCCAAGCTGCTTTCCCAACCTTAAAAGGCTCCCGGATGGCCACCAGCCAGTACTGGGGCATCTCACACCACACCTCTTGCCAGCTCTCAGTCCAAGCCAGGTATTGACTGGAGCTCTGGAGCTAGGCCTGGGCTCCTAGGAGAGCTGGGAGCTGAGTCAGAAGCCAGATCCCAGAGGTGATGGAAGGGTGGAGGCATGAAGTGGAGGGGTGGGCATGATTCAGCATAGTGGGAGGTGAGGAGAAAGGAGAAAGCCTTGAACGGCTCCAGGGAGGCATGTGGAATGGAGGAAGAAGACCACAAGACGGACATGCCACCAAAGGAACTAACACGGCCCAAATGCCGATACCGGAGCCCACCAAGAACTCCTGAATTGGGAATGCATTGAGGGTTGAAGCTAAAACAATGCATGCATGGTTTCTGAGCTTGTACCTGCAACACTGAATGGAAGAAAGGCACAAGACACGGTGTGCCGGCTCCCATCCTCCTCCGGGACCCTGAAGTCTCAATGCAAGCATTCCAGAACACTGGTCTCTGAGCTCTGGCCTCCTAACTAGTTTGGATACTCATTGGTAACACTGTGGGTTTCACCAGTACCATTTCCTGGTTAACACCCTCTTCATCCTCTCCTCCTGCCCACCATCAGCACACTGTTAGACCCAACCACCTAATGAGTAGCACTTCCATGCACATAGACACTGATCTAGTCTTGCCTGAACCAGAAAGCTACCCGGTTGAAACCCAAAGGAAGTAGCCTGACACCAAGTAAAAATAGACCAGGCAGGCTCAGAATGGCCATCTCTGAATGGTACTCAGCTGCAGCCTCTGTAGGGCCTGGGATCCAACAGGAATGGAAACAGCCCTTGGGCCCTTGTTTCTTACTTTCTGCTTTCTTCTCGTCCTGGAAAGAAATAACCTCAGAAGCATTTGGTGCCTTTTAAATCCTTTGAACTAAGACATTATTTTTCTTAGAGACTCAAAGACTATTGGCCTTTCCACAGACCCCATTCAGAGAATCGTTTTGGAAAGATAACATTTAAAGGACGTTCAAGGATGAATTTCACCAACTTCATGGACTTTTCTGGATGAGAGTGTCCTTGTCATGAGACTAGGAGCACTTCTGCTGCCTCCTCCAGAGAGTCAGACCCATCGTAAGGAAGGATTGCACACACTGGGAAGCCAAGTGCTTAGGCACAAGTGCAGAGACTCTGACCCCACATCCTCACGTTCCCCAGGAGGTGCCACAGCTCACCCCAACCAGAACCCAATCTGGAAGACTCCCTACCAGGTCTTACGGCCAGTGTGGAAGCACAGCTAGCCTGGCCCAGTTCGTTGGTGGCAGTGGCTGTGTAGCTCCCAGCATCAGCAGCCCGGGCCTCCCTAAGCAGCAGTGTGTGCCTCTCGCCTTCGGATCGGATGAGAAGGCGACCCTCACTGTGCAGTGTTGACCCATCCTTTTTCCAGGACACTGTGGGGGAAGAGGAAGAACCAGCTCATCATGGCCACAAAGGGTTCGCTGGGGAATTCCATTCCTACCCACCACCCTACCACCCGACATGTTTTCCAATGCCAATATATATTTTTTAACTTTTAAAATGAGATAAGATGCCATGCAGTCCAGGTTTGCTATGTAGCTGGGATTATGGATGCTCCCCCACCCTTTGCAGGGCTCTAGGTCAAACTTAGAATCTTGCGTGTGCTTGGCAAGCACTCTACCAACTAGGGTACCTCCAGCTTTCCTCCCTCAGGAGAATTCTGAGGAATCTGCCCTCACTCCAGAGGCTCAGGCTGCCTACCCCTACAACCTTGCCGAATACAGCAGAGTCCAGGCAGCCCCGTGAACTGACAGTTTTCCTCTTCCCCTCCCTGACATAAGAGGATTCCGGGAAACCTACCCTGCTCCCATACCACAGGTTCCCCACCACACCTGCCAGCCTCCAGCCCTCCCCGCAGCTCACCTTGGGGTGGGGGGTTGGCGGTGATGATACACTTAAGTAACACATCAGCTCCCGGCGCCACCACCATGTTCTGCAGGGGTATCTCAAACACTGGTGCCTCCAGAGGCTCTTCTCCAGCAGACACATAGGAGTCGTCTGAGGACTCTGCCGGACACAGGAGCGGGGGTAGAGAGAGGAAGGGGACGTCAGCCTTGTGGGGCATCAGGGGACATTTGTGGGGAGATGGGATGTTGGTGGTACAGAATCCTAGAAAACCAAAACTCAGCATGAGGAGTTTCTGGAAGGCAGCCTCTGAAGATAGCAAAGGCCTCTGTCTTGAGTGCCCTAAGACAAAGGAAGAGGGAAGCCAGAGCAAAGGTTCTTCATCAGTACAGGGCAACGGAGAGTCTACTTCATTCACAATTGGTGCTGGCTTCTGGAGGGCAGTGGGATACACCAGGGGTGTCTTCACACGAACTGGCCATTATGTCAGGCCTGGCACTCTGAGGACCACAGACCGTCTAAGCAGCAACGGACAGAGAATAAGCTACCAGTCCCCTATGACCTAAGCAGCAATACTAGGTTCACAGGGAAATGAGGGGTGAGGTGAGGGGGATAGTCAAATGTGTATAAGGCCACAGATTCCGAAGAGGCAGTGGTAGTCAGAGGGCCTACGAAGATCAGTTTTGATTAGGTCCCTTCAGCAAACAGCAACACTATACTTAACTGCCTGCTACACACCAAGCGCCAGGAATACAACAGGAAAGAAGATATGGTACAAGCTTTTGGATACTATACTCACAGATAAAAATCGCTGTTGTGGTTCTCCCTAGGTATCTTCCGAACGTATGCTGGAGGTTGAACTCAGGGCCTTTAGCACACTGGGTAAACACTTTTCCTCTAACCCCTCCCCTGGGGCTTTTTACCTCTACCATTTTATCAGCTAGATAAGAGACTACATAGGTAGCAGAAAGGGCAGTGGGGATCCCAGGTTGGTTGTCTTTTTAGCTGTATCACCTTCAGCAAATGAGAGCATCTCTCTGAGCCTCAGCTACGGTATGGGGAAGATAAAGGCATGACATCCAGCGCCTTGTGCAACTGGCACAGAGGCGGAAATGAAGTAACGTCGCTATGGGCCTACTTGACACATCTGGGACACTGTGGTGGAAACAGTAATGGAGGTAAGGAGGATGAATGGAAGCCTACACGTGTCTAAAGATTTTGAGGGGCCGATCTGGAAATGAAAAATAATTTTGATAGAGAATATTACAAGGCTGTAAGTGCAATAAATAATACGGGTACTGGCAGACCCTGGGATACACTGGGGGAAAGCATCAGGGCGTGGGGGAAGGTGAAGGGTGTTTTCCTCTGCTTCTCCAGGTACAGGCCCTGGGTTGCTGTTAGACATATTCAGGGTTAGGGACAGTAGCATTCTGTTGGTGATGCTGCGCATGATCCATAGGGATCAGTGAGGTAGGATGCAAGGATGAGTCAAAGGAAGCTAGAAGGTGAGTGTGGATCTGACCTTTGTGGCCCCAGCGGGATAGGGACTAATGCTGGAATGGGTAGTGGGGGGTGCGGTTCGAGAGAGCAAAGGGTTAGGGATGCTTCGGTTTTTCAGTAACTTTAGGCTATCTCTTCCCACAAAGGGGGGGGGTCATGAAAACTCCTTAGGTTCCAGCCAGCGCCTCTTCCAGTTGCTGGTCCTTGGCCTCACTGCCTTGCAGTTCACTGGACCTTAAAGGACATACAGCAGACACCCGGGCTTCGCTCACATCTCTGCTCTACTGAGCACACTCATTTCCTTCTTAGCAGTAGCAGATTCTAACATGGCACCTTTATCCCAGCCCCTGTGTCAATAATAAAAGCAGCAAACAAAACTTGCTTGGCCAAGCAGTCTTGCTGTTCCCTTAGCCTGCTCACCCTTGCTGTTCTCTGCCCTCTCTGTGCTCTTACCGAGCTCAGGGGACGTGGGCCGAGCACGGCGACCTTTGCCTTGGCTGCGGGTTCCTCTGCGGTCCCAGGGTCCCCAGGGACCATCCTCCTCAGGTCCTCTGCGAAGCCTCTTCTCAGCCTCAGGCCCGGCCCTGTTCTTCTCCAAGGTTTGGGGCAGAACAGCGCCCTCCACACCCGGAGTGGCCCAGGGCAGAAAGCGCACCGCTTGGGCAGGGGGTTCCCGTTTTCGACCAGAGGGCGCTTTTGTCCTGCTTTCTGGGGGATCAGCAGTGCCCGGCGGCACAGGGCTCCTGCACTCCTGGATGGCTCTGCTCCTGGTTAGGGGAAACTGGTCCCGACGCTTAATCTCCTGCTGCGGGCCTTCCCCTAGTTCAGTCCTGCCCACTGGTCCTCGGATGCGGGGCCTCCCAGGCTCATCCCCAGATTTGCCCGCGCTGCTGGGAGGAGGCGGCTGGGTGGCGGCCGGGCTCACCGCCCGTGAAGTCTTGGGTGTAGAGGGCCGGGAGAAGAGTGGGGGCTCGCCGGGCTCTCGGGGAGATGGGGCGCGCTGCAGCGTGGCACGCAGGGACTCGTGCGAACGCACCAGTTCCTCCCGCGACGTAGATCTGCGGATACGACCCAGCTCCTGGGCAAAGCGGAACTCGAGGTCCGAGGCTGCGTTGCGCTGTCGCGTGCGCTCATCCAGCGAGGCCGCCTTCTGCTGAAACAGGCGACGCCGCTCTGCCACACTGCCCCGGGGTGACCGCAGCTCCTCCTGCGAGGTATCTGGTGTGCCCCACGCAGCGCCGCCCTCGGACTTAGGCTGCTCTAACGAGCGGGCCTTGCGTAGGGGCACCCAGGGCCGCAGGGGCGCTGGTGGCGAATCGCTGCGCTCCAGGCTGCGTCGCCGCTCCTCAAAGAATTGCAACTTATCCAGGATGCGGGAGCTGGCGCGCACCAGCCGGGGTGAGCGGCCCAATGCTGACAGGCGACCCGAGGCCTCGCTCAGTGGCGTCTGGGGCCGGGACTCCACAGTGCCCGCCAGCGACGGCCCTGATGACTTAGGCTTTTTCCCTCGCTTCTCTTCGGAGATGGTGTCCTCAGGCAGCGAGGGCTCCTGAGAACGCCGATGGGGCGAAGTGGGAGTAGCTGGGGGCTGGGCACTAGATCCTGGCAGAGCCCTCTTACCCACCCGAGGTGATGGTGGGGGAAGCAGCGCGGACTTGGAGGGAGGTGGAAGGGCAGGGCGTGGACGAAGGGCATCACTGGCTGGCTGAGGCTGAAGGTCAGGCTCCTCTCTGCGCAATCCACTCTGAGGAATACTGCTGCAGAACCAAGGCCGAGAGGGGTGGAGGACTCAGGGGGCCTTTCCTCCAAGACCCCTGGCTTGTAAGAGGGATTGGGCAGTGGGGCATGCTGGGCAGGCTTGGGGTGACATGGGCCAGATTTTTCCTGCCCTACCCCCACCCCCACGAGGGCACAGCCAGAGCAGGTGCTGGGGAGAGGCCAGCGGCTCATGCA
Source organism: Alexandromys fortis (assembly GCF_014885135.2). Taxonomy (NCBI): domain Eukaryota; kingdom Metazoa; phylum Chordata; class Mammalia; order Rodentia; family Cricetidae; genus Alexandromys; species Alexandromys fortis. Next base: position 6,835,534 of record NW_026068002.1, read on the forward strand.
CCAGACCCAGATATTAGCTGGGTCCAGATACAGACTCAGCCTCAGGGGTTCTGGCCAGCCCCTCCCCCCAGCCCTGAAAGCTGGGACACAGCAAGAACTGAGCGTGAGGGAGAGGAAAAGAAGGAAGCTGAGGACTCAAAGATGAGATGGTGAAAGAAAACACGAAGGGTAGATGGGGAGGGGCTCCTCTCAGGAATGCGCCCCCTACTCATTCCTGCCCCAGGCTGGTCCCCACAGCAGCCCTGCCCAGTCTGGACGGGATACTTGTCCTTCACAGAAAAGCAACTGCTTTGAGAGGGCAGAGTCCTATCCCAGAGCCATGCCTCTTGATCAATCTCCCCCAGTGCAGTCCCTGTTTACCCCGCCTGGGGAAAAAAATCTGCGTTCTTGGAAACCTGTCTGAGAAGGACAGAAGTTCTCCTTCAAGGGGGCACCCCGAGAACTAGTCCCGCGCAGAAATAACTACCAACTGGGGCAGAACAAAGATCATGGGAGCATGGGGAGTGAAGAAGCCTGTGCACTCAAAGTGCCTCCTGGTCAAACAGAGTTTTGGGGCCCAGGAGCTAGAGCTCAGTTCCCCCCATCCGTATGGGGAAAGGGCATGTTACACACGAAGACCGGCTCTTACCGTACCTGACGGATCAGAGCTGAAAACCCACGAGCAAGCTCATGGGATACTTAGTGTGAGTCAGGCATGAATTAAGGCTCCACCTGCACTGAGTTATTTAAATCCTTACAAAAGTCCCTCGATGGACGAACTGATATTGTCCCTATTTACAGATAAAGAAACTGAGGTTGAGTCAAGGAGGGCCAGTGCCCTCCTAAGGTGGCAGTCCAAGAAGTGGTATCGGGGATGAAATACAGATAGCCTGATCCCTAAGCCTCCGCTCCCTCCCAGCTGTCTGGGTATCTGAGAACACGGCAGGAGAAGAAACAGTATACCCAGGAGCATAAGTTCTATGCACGCTTCGATGTAAGGATATTTTAGACTACCTGAGTCACCGCCCACGCTGTAGCCCCGCCCCTGCCTGGAAGAGGGGGAAGGGCTAAAGGAGAAAAGCCTCAGATGCTTGCCAGGAGACCGGCTACTGTGAGGGAGGGGCAGCAGAGTCCTTAAGGACAGGTTTCTGGGAACTGGGCGAAGCCAGAAGAGAAATTAGGGACAGCAGAGGAGACCTCTTGCCGGCAGCTCGGGCAGCTCTCAGCTCCAGGCCAGACTCTGTACCATAGATATCACTAAGGAAATGGGTTCCTCTGATGTTGCCATAGCAACTCCAGGCTCAAGCTGGGGCCTGGGAAAGAAAGGCAGGGAAGGAGTGCCTGATAACACCAATAAGATAAGCCAAAGGAGCACCCTAGGCGCCTGCCATGGACCTAGGCCTCTCCCCTGCCCATCACTAGCCAGTCTAGCCACCCTCTTAAAAATCACACCAGAGCCCTTGTTACCCTGCCCTGCATGTCTACCCAGCACCCACACCCATCACAAACCAAGCCCCTCTTCGGATACCCAGATACCCTCCATCACATCTCTCGTCAGCCACTCCCCTCTTCCGCTATACACCCCCTCCTGTTTCTGCCATCCCTTAAATCTCCAAAAATGGCTTGAGGACCTCACCCCAGCACCTCCATTTGTCATCACCCCCTACCAGGTCAGCCATGGGCCCATCCTCAGGTGCTATCCATGAGATCATCCCATGCCCCCCTGCCACTATTCCTCCAACCCTCCACCTCCACCACAGCTCCCCATCCCCACCCCCTCCTCCTCTCTCAGCCGCTGCCTCCCCACAGCCCACATCCTCCCGGGGTCTGCAGGCCCCTTTCCCCAGGTGCCCCTGACCACCTCTCTGGCTTCTCTCTCCTGGGTGCTGTCTCGCTCCCCTGCTCTCTCCTGCTCTCCCGGGAGCTGCCGTGCAGAAAGGTTCTGTTCCTCCCAGAGAAAGGCCCACATGGGAACAGGAATGTGCAGAGAGATGAAAAGGCGGCAGCTGCTGAGACAGCAGGCACGGAGGGGGCCCTCGTGTGGGGGGGAATCCTGGGACAACTGGAGCCTACATGGGCGAGGCGGGAGAGGGGCCCTGACAAACTGAAGCTCTTAGAAGAGAAGAGGAAGGGACAGAGGGGTCCTCAAGACCATGAAGATGGCACTGTGAGCCTGCACAGGTGGGAGCAGGAGGCCGTGGGTGGCGATGGCAAAGGAGGGCGTGGTGTGGAAAGAGAGTGTAGCCAGTGCCAGGAGTGGAAGCCGAGGGGAATGGGGTGCACGGAGATGGGTGAGGCGGAGGAGGCTGGATGGAGGCTTATGGAGCAGTGATGGGGCAGCGCACAGGGGCAGCATGGTGAGATGAGACAGTGTGGGCCCGGGTGAGGCCATTACTTACACGTGGATCGAGAGCGCCCGTCCTCTGTACAGACTGAATGCGCTGCCATACAGGTCACTGGCCACCGAAAGGCTATCCTCTGACCCCCAGCTTGCGCCCACCAGATTAGCTCGCGATGCCCGCACCAGCGGCTCCACCCCCAGGTGCCGTGGCCCGGCCCCGGTTGTCTGTGCTTGCCTTGGGCTGCTTGGGAGGGGGCGGGTGCCACCCCCGCTGCCCACTTCCTGCTCCAGGACCGTCTGCCCGCTGCCCCACCAGCTCACTTGCTCCTCTGAGGTGCCTGTCACGGAGGTCGGGGGTGTGTCCAGGGAGGTGCCCACCAAGGTATCAGAGCCCCCTAAAGAAAGGAGCACAGTGAGACAGAGGCACCCTTTGTAGGAAGCCAGTCTGTTTGCTCTTGGAGCACCCAGAAAGCTCACCCGTGGGGGTGCTGAAGGCCCTGTCATCCCGAAGCTCCAGGCGCTGGGTCCCCTGCACATCGCTGATGTCATCCTCAGCAGTCTCCGAGTCTGGAGAAGAAGGGGTCTGTGTGGGCAAGGACCTCCTTCCTATGCCTCCAACTCTTCCCTAGTCGCCTCCTGCTTCCCCCACAGCAAGTTCCATCTTAATCGCAGGGAGAGCTTCCAGGACCCGATCTACTCTCTTTTGCTCCTGACTGTCCCTGGTCCAGCCTGGGATGCTTAAGGTAGCCCCTCCCATGCTGGTGTCCAGGCTCCATCTGAACCACTCACCCTTGGATAATCACCCTTACTTCCATGGACCCCTCCACATAAGCCACCCCCACCCACTTAAAGGCTTACCAGGGCCTCTGCCACCCTCTCCATGTCCATAACACCTTAAGGTCTTGAATAGCGGCATCCCACATAACAAGGCCCTAAGTTCCAGGGTTCAAAAGTCTAGGTTCCGGTACCCCAGGAACAAAGAGGAGTCACCTCAGAGTTGTACTGTCAAGGCACGCAACCAACAGCAGGACCAGGCTGTCCTGAACCCCAAACCAAACAGAAGGCATCAGGGTGTAACTGAGGCAGGGTGAGGAGAAGCCCAGACTGGGTAGGGAAAGGGAGTGAGGGGCTAGGGCAGGAGTCAGCTTCCTACCGTAACTTTGCTTTCTGCAGGAGCGGAAAACTTCGCTTCCATAGGAGCAGCAGGAGAGAGATGTGGACAGACAGTTATCAGAGTGTTTGTGGGATGGGGCATGGAAGGCAGGCAGAACATAGGGAGTATAAGGGCCCCTGGTGCCCAGGGATACCAGAGATGTTCTGTAGGATGGGGAGGGGAGGGAGACCCCCAGAATGTACCAACACTGGGGAGCCATATGTTTAGATGGTCATCTCAAATGCCCAGTGATTCTGGTACCCTCAGCACTTACTGGTTCTCTCTCTCTCTCTCTCTCTCTCTCTCTCTCTCTCTCTCTCTCTCACACACACACACACACATTTGTGCACAGCCACAGTCTCAGGTCTATCAAGCCCATCTTCTATTACAGTGTTTACACTGTACTTTGGCTCTTCCCTATGAATGCATTCCCATCTGTCTTCACTGTGTTGAGGCAATTATCCTCCTCAGGAACTTCTCTACTACTGAATGGTCCTCAAAAAAATGCTATGGCTAAGTTAGGAGCAAAGATCCCAGAGCCTATCATATTCCGTGCCTCAGTTTCCCCTTGGGTACCATAACAAACAGGGGCCATGTAGTCGTTGCCAGGACATGGCAATGTAATGCCTCTTACTTGGTCCCACAGATGGACAACAAGAGAGCCAAGGCCCATGGTGAGTGTGCTAGGGAGCCCCTTCCCAAATACTATGGCCTTCCTCAGCTGCAGAGAATAGTGGTCTTTCTTGGGGATGGATAGATGGGGAGGGGGTTCCACATCTCATGGGCTATCTTCAGGGCTGTGGTGTCTCATGAAGGGGCATGGACCAAGAGGAGAAGTGGGCATGGGCTACAGCAACCCGAAGTCCACGCACCATGGGTAAGTCGGCCAAAGGCCCGGCGGGAATGGCCGGTTTTCTGAAAGAGAAAAGCCAGAAGGAGCAGTTGAGGGGGAGGCTTGTTCCTGAGTCCGTACATCTCTCGTCCCAATCTACTATTATCAAACAAGAACTCATACTAGGGACCAGGGCAAAGAGACCAGAGCCTTTAGGTTGCTCTAGTCATAATGGCTCAGTTCTCCTTCCTCTAGGCTATCCAGCTCGGCTTTGGGGAGGAGCCAGGGAAGAAAGGCTAGGGACCAGCAGGGTTGTGGAGCAAACCCAAGTACTTCCTAAGGGCTAGAGCCTGTGAGCCTGGGGTCAAAGCGGCACGGCCTGTGACACAGGGGAGAAGAGGAAATCCGCCCTACTGAGGGGAAAGGGAGGGGGCGCTAGAACGAATAGAGGTGGAGGGCCGAGGACACAGATTCCTGCTGCAAGGAAGGGCAGATACCTGGGATAGGTGTCAAGCAGGCAGAGTAAGGGGCTGGCAAAGGATAAGATCTCTCAAAGGCCAGCACCTCGCTAATGCAGGAAGGAGGCCCCAGTACACAGAGGACAGGACAGAGCTTGGGGAAATTTATTGAGCTCAGCGCGGATCCATTAGTTTTGCTTTCAGGATCTCCGGAATACCAAAGGCTGCGGAGTAGGGGGCCCAGGAAAAGCCGGGCGGGGACTGAGGCCAGGGCTGGATGTGGTGAGATAGCAAAGAAGCCAGTGCGTGCTGCGTGCTGAGACTGTAACCAGGGCCTCCAGGGGTCGAGGGGCTTGGGGTAATGGGGGCTTCTGCCCTTCAGCACGGGGAGGGGCCTGAGCTCTCCAGTCGCTGGCCAGCATCCCCCCCCCCCCCCAGTGCCCGGCCCGTCGCCCTCCGCAGGGCTGGGGTGGGGCCAGCGCCACTCCAGCGCCCCCTCCCCTGGGCCCAGCCGCGGTGACCCGCCCTCCCTCGGGGCGCTCAGCCCTTCCTACCCCCTCCCGGCGCCGCCCGCCCCCGGAGCCCTCACCTGGAAACGCTTCTTCACCCACAGCTTCTTCATGGCGGGGGAGGGGGCCGGGCCGGCGGCCGGGCGAGGAGGGGACAGGCGGGGGCGGGGCGGAGTCGGAGGCGGGGCCGGGGGCGAGCTGGGGAGCGGGCCGGAGCCGGCGCGGGTGGCGGAAGGAGCCGCCGGGCCTCGGAAGCTGGGGTGGGGGTAAGAGGAAGGCGGCTGCGCCCAGAGCCCGCCCCTCCTCCGCCAGCCTGAGCCCTACCTGGCGACCCTTCCTTTTCCAGCCCTTCTACCCACCCTGGGGCAGCACTTGCCTGCTTTCTAGCTTTCCCACGGAACACCTCCCAACTCTGACAGCCTGTACCCCCACCCCACATCTGCCTTTCGAGCCCTAGGCACATGGGGAAACTGAGGCACAGAAAGGAGTGCAGTAGCCTCTAGTTCAGGCCACTTTCGTCGGCAGCAAGAGGCGGCCTCCTCGCCGCATCCCCTTTCCTCCAGCAGGCAGGCTGTGGAAGGTCAGCAGCATCTTCGCTAGCGTACTCCGCAAACATGCGCACAGGCACACTGTCAGACAGCACCAACATCTCACCTCAGAGCACAACGCCGGGTGGGGGCGCCTTGGTTATTATGCTCAGCACAAAGGTCCTTGGGTTGGGGACACGTGCTGACTTGGACCCAGGCTCCTCAGGACAGTAAAGAAAAGAGGGGGGGTTCTCTCTTTGACTTGAATTTCTGAATGCTTCTTGTACTGTCCCCTCCCACCCATCCATCTCCACAACACACACACATGCACACACACACACACACACACACACACACACACGGCACGAGCTAAGGTGCTAATAATCAAAGTCAACTCGTATTCCCACAATTGAGTTACTCACAAGATTTTGGTGTGTTCCCTCCACTGCCCACCCCCCTTATTCAGCACCATGAACACAAATGCGTCTAAACAAAGGTCTGCCTTCCTTTCCTAATAATAATGTAGCTAGGCTTCAATAGCATTTGCCAAGTATCCAGTACTTTGCAAACTTCAGTTCATTCAAAACAACCCCAGGAGCCTAGAATTCTTAGGAGTATTCCCATCCCCATTGAACTGACAAGGGGCTGAGGCTAAGAGAACTGGTACCACTCCAGGGCTCCTCATCCCAGCACGCACTGGTGTGGTGCCAGTCCCAGCTATGAGTACAGTACTAATTATTAACGTTTACTGCCTTCTTGGTCAGCACTAGGCATGATGCTGAGGACTTTGTGTAATTTATTTAATACCCATAAAGAGGAAGGCTGAGGTACAAAGCAATCACTTGTCCCAGGATGCACAGCTAATAAATTCGCGGAGCCTGGACTCTCTGACTAGGTTATTGACCAGTGTGTCATAAAGAACCACATGCTGGTTCGTTCGTGCGTCTCCTGACCCTATTGCTTTAAAACCTTGGCACTGAAATAAATACAGAGACAGACCCAATGAATTTGGTTTGGTTTTGGGTGAGACAACACACTCACATTCAACTGCTCACTACAGTACCTCCCTCATGTTTTGTTTCTATCTGACTCCTGCAGTTGTTTACATTTGAGATCCTATTATTATTATTATTATTATTATTATTATTATCTTGTTTTGTTTTGTTTTGAGACAGGGTCTCACTTTATAGCCCTGGCAGGCCTGGAGTTTATTATGCAGACCAGGTTGGCCTCAAATTCAGTCTCTCATATGCTGGAATTAAAGGTATGTACCATCATACAGGAGGGGGAGGTTAAAATCCTGCCTTCTACCTTCTGGCTGCATACAGGTGTCCTAGTTTCTCAACCAGGTGGCCTATGGTCCACATGGAGACACGTGTGTAGAAATGTGCACTGAGAAGGCACTGTCCACACTACTTCCAGCCAGAGGACCCTGGCCACCCCCAAATACACCATCTCACAGCTGGAGGAGCTGAGTGGACAGAGGGGGTAACATGAACCCTTGTTCCCCAGGAAAATCCGAGGGGCTGGCACATTCCATAGCAAAAATAACCAATGGGCAGCGGGCGTGAGTGATGGGACAGCTGGGCTTGAAGAGCTACTGGCAGGATTTTGTGTCCCTGCCCTGAGTCTGCAGCAACCTGAAGGACTGGCCTGGGAGGCATGGCTTGCAGCAAGAGCGCCCCCCCCCCCCCGTCCAGTTTTGTCTTCATTACAGAGCATCTGTGCTCCTCTGCCGCTTTCTGATTTCAGCCCTGCCAGCATTCCCCTTAGCTGGAAAATCTCTAAAAGACCCTGCCTGCCCTGATCTCATGGCAGACCTTCCTCTGAGCCACACACACCATCTTCCTCTCCTGCCTGTGTTCGGCTCCTCTCTTTCCCTTCCTCTAATCCCACCTACTCTCCAACTCTCCTGCTGTACAGGGGATGGTGCCTCATATTGTCTGTCTTTCGGTCACAGCTTTTTGTTCTCCCCCGTCCCCCCCCCCCCCCCACTGGTACACAGTAGACAGAAGTGAGCCGCAGGTGAGCAAAGGTAAGGAGCAGTAGGGAACAGCCGCTTTCATCCAGCCTTTCCTTCCTCCCTGTCCCGCCCCAGCTCGTTCCAAGAAACTGTTGGAGAAGTGACTATCTATCCCCCATTCTGCCCAGATCTTCAGGGAAGACTTGCTCTGCTCCGCAAAGTGAAGGAGGCTTCTCAGCTCCTCTCTTTTCCCTCCCAGGGTTCCTCTGTGTTCCACTGTGGCCCCTCCTCCTTTCTCTGATTGGCACTTGCTGTGCTGTGCACATATGGATGGTGACATTCTTTTCCCATTTCTGATTCCACAGTAGTTTCTCGTGGCTCTTTAATACAGACAGTCCAAGTCCAGGTGGGAAAGATGGTAACTACAGGACAGTCCTTCCTGGAGGCTTGGTTCTACTGCATTCCTCTCCTTTCCTGGCCTAACCTGTCCCTGTTTCCATCTAACTCGAGCCTCTCCCTTCCATGCCTTCAACTATTCAGAATGGTTCCTGGTCATCTGCTGACCACTGGCCTTTCTGATTAACACCAATCTGCAGATCCTCACTATAAAGCTTCAACTAACACATACCAGCTCCCCCTGACTGCCCCTTCTCTCAGCTGCTCTGTACCCCCTGCCCTGCAGTGCATGAAGGCCTCCTCTTAAGCCACACATGCCCCATGATCTGAGGACACCACTTAACTTGTTCTGACCACTTGCTGAGGAGCCATGTAAGGATGGGGGTCAGAGAATGCCCACCTGTGTTAGAGGCAGGCTAGAGGAGTGGGAAACTGACAGGAGAGAGGTAGGCGTGGAGAGAAGCTCTTCACTTGGTCTTCACCTTCCCTTCTGTGGATGGGCAATGAGGACCAGGCTCAGAGACCCAGCGTTCCAGGCCTAACCCTGCTACCTCACTAACATTCAACCATGGGTAAACTGGAATCCGGCTGTCTTAAGTGTTAATAAAGTCCAAATAATAATCAGAGAGTTTGGAAGATTAAATAATTAAATGAGATAGCACACCTTAATGCATGCTAAGGATTTTACCAACATCCCGAATTTCTACCACTTTCTCTCCTTTCTCTCCTACTGCAACACCCTAAACCCTTTACCTTTACCATCTAACAAAACTCCCACCCTGTGGCAGACTTGCCAAGACCCTTCCATCCTGAACTAACACACCCCAGGCTTCTGGAGTGCCAGGAGCCTTCAGATCACCCTGTCTCACCCAGCCAGAAAGCCATCATGGCCAGGAAACGGCTCCTTCCTTCTCTGGCCAGGTCCTTGCTTGGCTTCCTCAAGCTCCTTGAATGTTTGTGCTGTCAATTCCAAATAAGAGCGTTTTCTATGATGTCTGAGCGATGCCAAGCTGCTGGCTCAGTTCGCCTGAACCAGGAGCTGGCACTGAGCGAGAATGTGAGGGATGGGCAACAGAAGGAGAAGAAGCCAGACTCGGCTAGTTTACCCTCCAGCATCACCAAAGCCACCCTTCCCCGGCAGAACTGTTTGGCCACCTTGGGTCTGTGTGTTTATCTGGGCATGCTCTCAAAGGGGACAGGCTTCGATTCAGTCCCCTCTTCCCATCTACTGTGAACGTCAGAGGCCTTAAAGCCAGCCCCACCGCACTCAAGGCTACACGCCAAGCCCTTCACCCCCGCTCTCCACCAAGATGGCCCCAGGCAGGAGACTGGACTCCTGTATCTGGGTATGTTCAGTCTGGATTTATCTCCGCCTAGTGCACCACCTTGATTCAAAAGCAGCCAGGAAGCAGCCCTGCTGGGGGTTGGAGGTAGCCTTCATCTTCACAGGAGACAGACCAGGCAAACCGATTAGTAGCTAATTCTAAGACACTGAACGATCTTGCTCTTTCTTTCTCCTTCCCTCCCTCCATCCTTCCCTCCCCCAGAACTTCTTGAGTAGTAGAAAGGCTCCAAGATCATGAAGACTGAACAAGATGCTCAGTACTGACATGTCGTCACCAGACCTGGTCTCAGGCAGACCTCCCTCCTTTCTGGTCCCCACTGGTCTCACCAGTACCGGGAAGCTTTTGGAATGGCAGTCCTCTGTAGACCTGTCCAGCATCTAACCAGCATCGTGACCGCCATTCTCTGCCTCTCTCTTTCCTTCTCCTGACCTCATCTCTCTTCCCTTCCAGTTGCATTCTTATTAATTTATCTACCTTAATCTTTGAATTATAATCGGTTTACAACTTCTTTAATCCAGATTATAGGTAAATAAAAACTATAAGAATCTACTCTTTCAGCTCAGAATTCTTCCAGAACGTGTTCCAGTCCCCGGGCCCACCCACGTTAAGGAAATCAGTACTGGCAGCTTCTAGGCCAATTGTGGAAGCCACCCTTGGCCACCTACAGGCCAGACCATAAGAAGACTCTAGGAAATGGGCAGGATGACGCTAGGGAGAGAAGAGACAGAGAGAGAGAGAGAGAGAGAGAGAGAGAGAGAGAGAGAGAGAGAGAGAGAGAGAGGACATCTCACTTTGGACTTCGTTCCTCTCCACTTGCTGAGGTCTTTCATTTCTGGAGCTCTTCCCTAGATCCCAAAGATTGACCCTTACCACCGAGTAGAAAGAGATGGCCCTTAGCAAAGGACATGAACAGTGACACTCCCCTTTCCCCCAGCAGCCCCTTTTCATCTCTCCCAAATGAAACCTACTCCTCTATTTCTGAAAAATTCCATTTTTCAAAGTTTGCTGGCCCATGTGGCTCAGAAACTGAAAAGGGGAAACCCCAAAATTGACCCAAGGACTATCAGCCTGGCCTGACACCTCCACCAGCTACAACAGGACCATGCTACAAGACTGAGGCCCCTGCCCCTTCTCTTCCACTTCAATACATCAGTCTAGAACTCTGCCTTCAGAAGAGCAAGGGCACCAGCCCCGAGCGTGTCCTCTGGACGCTCACCTGGGCACCTCGGCAGACATGTTCCCCAGGCTTTCAACACCATCTCCATCCACCCTCATCTTGCGTATCTGTATTAACACCGCCAGAGTCTGGAGCCTCCCACAACTCACAAATGTCTGAGACACGCATACACACACACACACACACACACACACACACACACACACACGTGGGTTCTCAAACAACCACTTCTCATGTCTAGCTTCTGCTGAAACCCAGGACCCTGTTCATACACATTTGATCCCTTCCACCTTGCCTGGTCCTAACCACACTATCCTTGTCCCAGCATTGATCTTCAGGAGAGAAGTTCTGGCCATCCTCCTCCCATGCGGCCCTGAGCAGGGGAACTTACCCCTTCAGAGGAACACACATAATCATGAGGGGCTGGTCACCTGGTCTCAAGCCTGTCATGGAGCAGAAGAGAGCAATTCTCCCCAGGACATTTCTCTCTACTAGATTAGAAGAGTTTTTGTACTATCATCCAAGAGGTCTGTGAGGGTCTCAGGCTAGGCCAACGAACTGCTGACCCTTGACCTCTGACCTTCATGTGGGAAGTGTCTCTACTTTGTCACACTTTCCCTATTGATCCGCCCTTCAGAGTGAGCACAGCTTAGAAAACTGGGCACCTGGAAAGGTGGTGAGGGTCTGCAACCTGCATCGCGTGGTCTGGGCAGCCGTCTCACCCCTGTGCCCCCAGCCCTGCCCGGCAGGCCCCACCTCTGCATTACCTCTGACCTCCAGCACTGTGAGCACAGCCTCGCAGGAGGCCTGGCCCCGCTCATTCTGGGCGCTGCAGCTGTACACGCCGGCGTCCTGTGGCCCGCAGCTCCGCAGCCACAGGCAGCTGGGCTCTGGGGCCGGTGTGGGCAAGAGCTGCCCATCCCGGAACCAGCTGAGGCTAGGCTCGGGTGTCCCGCTCACTACCACCCGCAGCCGTACATCATTGCCCGCACACACCGCCGCGTTCTTCAGGGGCCGCAGGAAGACCGGCGCCCCGGCCCCTGCCCCGGTGGAGAGGACCCTTCTGCCGGCCCCCACCTTGGCTCTCTTCGGGGGCACCCCGGGGCTGGGAGGTGCCCTCGTGCCGGCGTCCTCGCCTCGCGTGCCCCGGCCTTTCTGCATGTCCTCTGTGAGCTGGACTAGGGGGGTCTGGGGACACTAGAACTGGCTGGCCAGGAGGACGCCCTAGGGGGGTATGGTGCCTTAGGAGATGGGTCCTGTGGGGCCGGCGGCCGGCCTTCCTGCTGCCTGCCCGCCTTCGGCCTGTGCTACCCAGAAGGTCACCAGGGCCGCCCGCGGTTGCGCCTCGGGGACTATTTTTAGGCCCCCCGGCTCGGGTTGCGAATGAGCAGTGGAGGGAGGGGGCAGCAGAGGAGGGGACTTGGACTCCCTGTGACTCCTTCTCTCTCTCCCAGTGCCCCCATCGCCAGCGCTGGCCTAAAAGAATCTCCTCCCCCACAGTATGTCTGTCCCCCTCCCCCCAGCCTGCGTGAGCTGGGGAGTTGAGTTACCCCTGGGCTCAGGCCCACTTCCTTTCTTCAGCCCCAGCGCCCCAGCCTCACTAGGCTGCTGGAGAGGAAGAGGACAGGTCCAGAGGAGATGTCTGAGAGGTTCATGGAGGGACAGGCCCCAGTGGAGTGAGCAGAGGGACCAGTGGGCTCTCCTAACACCTCCATTACAGCGGGTAAGCACCAAGACCCAGACCCGGGAGTTCGGGTGGATTTTTGGCTCCTAGCTGGTCCTGCACTCACTACCACCACCACCCCACCTTAGCCGGCCAGGTCACTGCCAATCCTCTCACAATCTGCTCTCACCTGTGGAAGCGGTAGCGGGCTAGGATTGTAACCAGCAGCAAGGTTGCGAGGGCAGTGGAGACAAGAACGGGGAAGAAGAGGGGTTTGGAGGGCTTGCTGTGTGGATGAGGGCAAAAGCTTTGATCATTAAGGACTCCATTCCGAAGGCAGGAAGCGCTGTGACTGACTGCAAGCTGTAGTAGATGATTCCCTTGTCCAAACTTGTGAAGGTTTGATACCTGCATATGTACACCCAACACACACACACACACACACACACACACACACACACGTAGACAGGTGCCCAGGCCACTAGACACAGATTGCAGTCCCTCGCCATCTTCCCAGGTGCCCAGTTTTCTCAGCTGTGCAGATCTGAAGGGCACATCAACAGGGCAGGGCAGGGAAAGTGTCAAGGCAGAGAGGCTTCCCACACGGAGGTCAGAGGTCAAGGGTTAGCAGTTAGTGGGACTAGCCTGAGACCCATACAGACCTCTTGGACAATAGTATAGAAGCTCTTCTATAGTCCAGGAGAGATAAACCCCCTGGGGAGACACACATGTAAACATGAGTGCATATAAAACCAGTAGATCTGATAAGATGGACATACCACGCCACTGTCGCTCTCTTGGTATTCATACAGGATGTCACCACTGGAAATACGCAAGTGAAGTGTCCACAGGAGCTTTCTGTGTTATTTCTGACAGTAGCATATTAGTTTACATTTCAAAACAGCAACAAAAGAGTATATAGGATATAGGATGTGTGGAGACCTCAGTATTAGAGGGCTTGCATAGGACTTCTGAGCCCCTCAGTTCCATGTGCAGTCACACACACACACACACACACACACACACACACCCCTTTAGAGATCCAGACCTGACCTTGAGCTCTAAAGGGATGAACCCTGGGAAGAGTTGAAAGCCAGGGTCGTTCAGAGATGGGGGGTGGGGGGGAAGCATTCTTGACATGTTGGTTGGGTAAATAAACCATCTTCATTCTGGGAAACGGAAGTCAAAGTGTGCATTGTGCAGGTGTGTGTGTGCAGAGGGGGCGGGCATGCATGTGTGCAACGGTGCCTGTGAGCGTGAGCATGCATTCCCAGGCGTGCAGTACAGAAGAAACAATTTAAACGCTGAATTATGTCCGTAAAGATTAAGTGCCTTAGGGAATGACTTTTCATGTAGTTCGCATACATTAAAGCCGGCTCTTTGTGACGTGCAGTTCCCTGGGTTTTGACAAATGCATGAAATTGTGTATTTGCTACCCCAGGAACATACAAAGCGCTTCCATCACCCTAAATATTCACGTGTGCATCCTCTTTGTCGTCAGCCACACCCTGTCTACCAGTCCCCGGCAACCTCCAATGATGAATTGAATTCCACAGTGTAAGTTGAATTCTAAAAAGGGTTTTAAAGATGTGGGAGACGGCATAATACACAGAACCCCAAGAACAAAGGAATAGACAATGTTTCATCTTGTTTTTAAGTTTGCAGTCAGCAGAGGAGGATGGCTCAGGGGTAAAGTGCTTATTGTGTGAGCAGGAGGGTGGGTGTTCAGGGCTCCAGCAGCCACATAGAGAGTCCAGGTACGGCGACATGTATCTTTACCTTAGTGTTAAGGGGGAGACACAGGTTGGTCCTTGGGGCTCCCTAGCCAGCCAGCCAACCTACCTGAATTAGGACATTCCAGATTCAGAAAGAGATCCTATCTTAAAGTGAAAGATGAAAAGCAATAAGAGAAGTCACTCCACACCAACTTCTGGCCTCTACACATGCATGCGTGGGTGGTACACCTGCATGCCACGCCTTCCACACACATACACAAACCCACCGCCCAAACCCATTTAGCTAACACCATGCCTCACCATACAGGGAATGCAGCAGATGGTCCCTAAATGTTGACTGACTGGCTAGCCGGTTGGTTAAAGAAATGAACCGTGTAACTGTGAACAATCCACCTACATCTTTAAACCTCACCTATGCGTGGGGGTGGCCAAACTTGGCGTGTATTTGTTCCTTCAGCAAACATTTCTTGAGTTCTTCCTATGAGGCTGGCACCATTCCATTGGCCTGGAACATAGCCGTGGACGAGACAGATAAAGATGCCAGTCCCTGGGGTTGTGTGTATCAGAGAAGACAGACATTTGACAACAGAGCAACAGAGACAGTGTGAAGACTGAGGAGAGAAATACTGTGGAGATGACTCAGCACGGAGTGGGGGGGATACAAATGTGGTGGAGGTGTGCCTTAAAATGGGTTGGTTGGAGTACCTGCATTGGTACATGCCTGCAGTTCGAGCATTTTGAAGGCTTAGGCAGGTAGATGGGAATTCCAGATCAGCTATGGCTATACAGTGAAGGCTTGTCTCAAAAATAAATAAAATAAAACAAAATAATATAGGGTAAATGGAGTTACCTCCACAGCAACACTGGAGCCAGCCTTGAAAGAATGAGGAAAGAAAGGGTGCCGTGCAGGGTCATTTCAGCCCATGTGGATGTGCCTGGCGGATTCTGGACAGAGCCAGAAGACCAGCAAGACTGGAGGAAATGAATACAGAGTCAGGGTAAAATGGATCACATAGCTTGAAAAGGCCAGATGGTCTAGCATCTTGTGGGTCATGATGCTTTTATTCCCAGCAAAATGGGAAGGCATCTCTGGGTTTTGAAGGGAAGAATTACACGATCTGACCTATGTTGTGATGGTATTAAATTATATTAAATATTAAAATGAATATTAACTATTTAAAAGGCCCTGGCACCGAGCCTGGAACACGGCTCGTAGTCTGACTTGTATGTCCACTCAGAGGTATACCTCGACTTGCTCCCAAGGGTCTATGGACCTGGGTAGAGAAGGCTCAGGACCCTGCTGGTCGCTGGCGCCCTCTCCTGGACCAGGCTGGCCCAGCTGAGACAATTGGAAAAGGTCAGGCTGCGGTCAGGCCAGTTGCTCAAGACAGCTGGCTGTAAGGTGTTTGTCTGTTCCTCCGCATGAGCCCCATAGCACCCTGGATCCTGGCGCCAGGCTGGGTGTTCCTGCTGCCAGAGTGCCTTGCCTTCTCATCACAAGTCTGTGGTGTCATGGAAAGATAGCTGGGCTCCAGAGGTCCTGTCTCCCTCTGCTACAGATGGCTGTGTGACCTTGGCGGATAATGCCACCTCTCTGGGCCAAGGAACCTTTCATCTACGTTGTTTCTGCTTGTTGTTTGTTTGTTTGGAGAGGTCAACCTGGAACTTGTTATATAGAACGGTCAGGTCTTAAAATGGTGTTCCTCAACCTCTCCTGTGCTAGGAACCATTCATTGTGCCTGGCTCATCTGAGTGGTTTTTAAGATGTTGTTTTGTTTTGTTGCTTTGAGTTTTTTTTTTTTTTAGATTTTATTTATTTTTGTTTATGTGTATGAGTGTTTGTGAATGTCTGTGTACCATGGGTACTCAGTACCTACAGAGGCTAGAAGAACGAATCAGATCCTCTGAGACGAGAGTTACAGGTGTTTGTAAGCTGCCCTATGGATGCTGGGAATCGAACCCTGGTTCTCTAGAAGAGCAGCCAGTGTTCTCATCTGCCGAGTCACGTCTCCAGCCCCATCCTCGAAGTCTTAATGACTTACTATGTGCTCATGGGGTGAGGGGAAATCTCAGTAAATGTCCATTGAATCGGTGAAAAAGTGAGTGTCACCAGCCCTTCCTAGTGAATATTTAATATAGAGAAAAGTAAATAAACGTGCCCAGTGGGTATTCATTCAAGAAGCATTTAAATATTTAATGAGTATCTACTGTGTACCAAGTACTCTTTGGGGTGCAGGGGACATAGTAGTGAATAAAACAGACAAAAGCTGTCCCTGGGCTGCTGACATTTTTAGGTGTTGTATCAAAGGTCACTGATTCATTTGCATATTGCCCTGGTGAGCTGTGTAGAGGGACAGAGGGGGAAAGGAGTGACCTCAGAGGGCAGGGCTGGAGTCCAGCCAGAGTGGACAGATGGGATAGGAGAGTGCCCACTGGGATCTAGCTGTCTCTACAGTCCTTCCTGCTCTCCTCTTCGGAGGGAATTGGAGCTAGCCTCGGGAAGCCTCTGAAAGTCTGTCTGTTCCCTTCTTGCTGCACAGTCTTGTAGAACACTCCACAGCATCTCCAGGAACAGGGGGAGATTTTGCCATGGAAGCAACTGGGAAAAGGTGCACTAAAGAGCTGACACCAGGTACCTAACCATGAGCGACGTGGACCTTCTAGGGTTTGTTTGCCCTGTTCCCTCAATCACTGCTAGCTCATGGGAACAGGCTCAGAAAATCTCTCCTCAGGATGTCAGAACCCTTTGGGTGCGGGCGTCAGCATTGGCCTCCTGTCTGAGGACAGGCAAGTGTAGTTACAGGAGGCAGGTGTGTGAAGGAAAGGCTTCCCTTCAGAGCATCCTCCATGGAGGGGTCTCTAGAGAACTGCCATAAATGGTGGGGTAGGATGAGGTCGAGAAGGGGATTCCTACATGAGGGAAGACTGAGGTCTGATTAAGACAGGGACCCCAGTGCCCCCCACCCTAAGGACCAGAGTGTCATTTTAGGATAGCAAGGGTACTCCCCCCCACAACCTAAGCATCCTTTTGCCCTGTGTGGAACAGATGAGTGCACATCGTTCCCTCAGGTGAAGGAGAGGCCATAAGGCTCTAGAAATTTCTTCCAGGGGGCCACTGCAGCCTCATCCACCAAGGCCAGGCCCTCAGCCCAGACATTCTCCAGGGAGGTCAGCACATCTTTGCCTTCAAAGACAGACAGCTCCTTGCTCATGCTTGCTGCTCTAGCCCCGCGTAAAGACACTGAATGTCATCCTAGTCCATGTTCTCTGGGAGGCTGATTCCATTAGAGCACTTGGGTGGATCCTCCAAATGGGCCTGCTTCAGGAAAGTGGGGAACTGGTAAAAACAGGGGTACAGCCAAAAGGAGAGGAAAGACAACACTACCCGAAAGGATTGGGGAGTTTTTGGAAAGCTCCTTCAGAATGACTGGTAGGGACTTTAAAGCTAAAGCGTGAATGTGAAGCTTGTTTTATTACATTAACGTCTTCTACAGTTCCTTTTTTTTTAAGGTTTATTTATTTATTTATTATGTAGACAGTATTCTGCCTGCATATATGCTGGCAAGCCAGAAGAGGGCATAAGGCATAAGATCTCACTGTAGATGGTTGTGAGCCACCATGTGATTGCTGGGAATTGAACTCAGAACCTCTGGAAGAGCAGGCAATGCTCTTAACCGCTGAGCCATCTCTTCAGCCCCTACAATTCCCTTTCATTAATAAAACTTTCTAAATCAGCTGTTCTCAACCTGTGGGTCATGACCCCTTTGAGGGTTACATATTAGATATCCTGTATATCTGATGTTTTCATTACGATTCACAGCAGTTACAAAGTAGCAACAAAATAATATTATGGTTGGGAGTCGCCACAATACAAGGAGCTGTATTAGAGGTCTCAGCTTAAGGAAGGCTGAGTTATCATGGCCTCCTAATACTTATACGTGTTTTATTTTAGTTTCGATTTTTTTCTTTTCTTCCTTTCCTTCCTTTCTTTCTTAATAACTCCTATACACCCCTCACACTTTCCCCAACTCTCTCAAATCTTCCTTTTGTTTGTTCTTGAGTGTTGTTTGGATTTGTTTTTGTTTTTTTACACAAGGGCCTCACTAGGTAGCCCAGGTTGCCCCCCTCCCAACCTGAGGTCTTCAGGGCTCCGCCTCTTGAATACCTCCTCTAGGAGTACCGGCAGCACACCTCCCCTGGCTCCCTTTGGTATTTTAATTTAGACTGCATTCCAATGGAATTGCATATGGATGAAGGGTGGGCTGACATTTTCTCAGAGCGTTGAGCCTTCTTATCCAAGTAAAAATTCTGTCTGCTCTTTTTTGAACATTGTTATTTTGCCTGGACTGGGCTCTGTGCATTAAAGAGCCTTAGAAAGGGTTAAACAGTACTTGGAAGACTGAAGCAAAAGGATCAAGAGTTTAAAGTTGAACCTTGGGTACAGAGGGAGTTTGAGGCCAGTCTGGGCTGTATGAGATACTGTCTCAAAAAAAAAAAAAAAAAAAAGCAGACGTAAGGGGCTGACAGTTTCTTTGGGGGAAAGGACTTGGGAGCCTTGGGAGTGACCTTCACAGCCAGTCTGTGGAAGAGAACTGTCCCCATCCCTACCTTCACCCAGATGTCCAAATGATCTGAAGGTAGGGCAGGAGGCTTCAGGAGGAGGCACTGTGACTTTTCAACAGAAGCCCCTTATCCAACCTCCCCTATACTACCATAGACTGCAGCGCCAGAAGGCCCATAGGGCAGTCTAGGTGGGCAAGAGGGTGACAAAGTCCATCTCAGGATAATGGGGGTATGACAGGGTCCAGGGCCCCCAAGAGACTCATCAGTCAAGACAGCAGGGTCGCATAGGTTTGTGCTTGGCTCTTTATTGTCTCTGTCCAGGGCCCCTGCAGTGGGAGTGGCTGGTACGGAAGGTGGGACCCTCCCGCCAGCCTGAGCCCACTCTCTGCCTCTCTCTTCTTTCCCCTCTAGCTCCTCACCCATCTGCTCTCCTTCTGTATCTCCTGCTCCCACATCCAGCACCTTCGGGTTCCCTCTTACAGCCCCAGCTCTTCTAGGCCCATCCTAGGCTGGGATGGGAAAGAGAGGGGTCATTTGGACATTTTTCAGCCCTCCTCTCTCCATCTCAGCTGAGAAGGCTTTACTCTGTCTCTGACCCAGGCTGGGGGTCGAATGTGGGGATGTCCATAAAGCTCTATCCTGATCCTGCAGATCCCAACCCCCTCTCTGGTACTCTCTCCAAAGCCAAAGGCCAGAGCCTGAGGTTACGAGGGTGGGAGGGAAAGGGCCATGACTCAAGTTGGGTTCTATCTGAAGAGCCAGGATTGACAACTGCCGACAGCCAGGACTCCTGGTAAGGTCTGCAGAGGTGCCTGGGGTGTTTCCTGGGCAGTATGAAGACCACAAGGGGGTGATCAGTGAGGAGGGGGTCAGAGGCTGTGAGTGAAGGAAAGTGGCTGGGTGTGGCATCCGAGAGTGGAAGAGGCTGGTTTCAGGAGGCAGTGAAGATGGGGCCAGGACAGTGTCTGGCTTAGAGCACCTCGTGTTGTTGCTGTGTGGCCTCGCTGACGACCTAAGTGGGTGGAGAAGTCCAGTCCATCCATTGCTGCCTAGGAGAAGCCTCAGCCCCATTTACTGCATCCCAAGGCAGCAGGACCTTCTTACCCCATTCAGGGTAGGGAATCACCCAGCTGGTGAAAGACTCCTAGCTGGCAGACACCCCCATTACTCCCACCGAGGACAAGGGGGTCCAACGGATCACTCACCTCTCCATCTCGGGTCTCAATGGTCTTGATCATCACTGTCTTTTTAGTGTGGACTTCAGAACCCCTTTGCTCAGGGCTGGTTTCTGTAATAAACCCACCACATGCTCAGCCTGGCTAAGTTCATATCTAGGCTGCACCATGGATGGGACTCCACCCCGGGCTGCATTGTTCTAGCTAATTTCCACCTTCCTCGTGGCAACCTGGCTTCTTCAAGACCTGATCCTTGAACCCAGCACCCAATAGATGGTTCTGTAGAGCTAGGGGCCAGTGCTGCTGAAGATATGACTTCAAGAGCCGAAAGATGATGTTGAGAATGCTGGTGCAGAATGGCAGGGGACCCAAGGCCCAGACCCAGTACTCATGTTCCCTAGCCTTCTTCATTTCCTCTCTGTCTCTGGATTTCCAGAAGAGTCCTGCATAAGTCTATATCCTTGAACTCTCCTCTAAGAGAAAGAGCCCAAAGCCGAGGCCTGTGGACCTATTGGAGGAGTTTAGAGGCTCCAGTTCTTTTTCTCTGTTGATGACTTAATGCAAAAGCTGATCACTGACTGATTGACTGTGTTGACCCACTGGTCCTACTGTGCCTCAGTTTCCTCTCCGGGAAACAGCAGCCACGATGCCTCCCTTAGGTGCTCAGGGCTACGGATTTGCAGCAAAAGTGATTTTATATGCAAAATGCATACTTGGTAACTGAATAAACAGCTAAGTGGAAAGAGAAGTCTGAGTCTCATAGTGGGGGTCACATTTAGTTCCCTGCTGTCAGGGGTTTGGCGCTCACGAATCCCTTAGCAAGCAAGTAGCCTGTAATGAACGCTTGACTCGATGGAGCACAGCATGTATTTTTTCCTGATGGAAATGAACATCGAAGATGTAAAAGGTTTGATCTAGGAAAGCAGAGGCTGCCAAGATCTCCGACTCCCTTTCCTAATGTATCATTAGTGAGCGCCTTTCTGCTCTCCGGGGTTGGGAAGCCGCTCGATCTGCATATTACTAATGTCGAATGGCAGAATGCCCTCAAGGCTCGGTCCCTTCATTGTTTGGCTTGGCTAAAATTTGGCTTCCTTTTCTCAACCGTGCATCCAACATCTTGCTCCCCGCAAAGAAGGCACTCAACAAACAGCCAGAGAATGGTGTGCCAAGTGCTCTCTGGCAGCGTGCCAGACTGATCATGAGCAAGGGGTACCTTCCTGCCCAGAGAGCGAGCGAGATGCTCCTACTGCCAGGGGAACACCCCTGCAGCTTCCAGAGTTTGCTATTCAGGACAGGACACATCCTGATTCTTAAGACCCAATAACCCAGAAGGTAGAGGGAATGCTGTCAGTACAGTAGGACACACAAACCAACACCACCACCTACCTCCCCACCCCCCATCTTTCGGTGCCTCATCCACAGCCCTCTTTCTCTTTCATGCCTGGTCTCTTCCAGGGTTCCATTTTTCTCTTCTAAAAGGCTTGGGCTACCCAAGCTGACTCCCTGGCCCTTGCAGTCCCACCCCACCAACCAGCACACACTCACCTCGGAAGTTGAGAGCAGAGAAAGTCTGGATAGGAAGGTTGATCCTGAAAAGGGAGAGAGCATGTCCCCAAAGAGTTAAGGGCACTCAGATCTCTCCCTGAAACCACCATTTCTAGCTGTCCAAACCCCCAGCCCAATACTCTCACTACCCACAATGCACAGA
Organism: Alexandromys fortis; assembly: GCF_014885135.2. Taxonomy (NCBI): domain Eukaryota; kingdom Metazoa; phylum Chordata; class Mammalia; order Rodentia; family Cricetidae; genus Alexandromys; species Alexandromys fortis. The sequence continues at coordinate 6,857,060 of NW_026068002.1, forward strand.
TCAAGAACTAACTCTAGCTGTCCCACAAATCGCCCTTTCTAGAAAGACCATGCACTCTAATCCTGACCTTGGGCACAACACCAAGGTGCCTAACCCCACTGTACCCTCCAGGTCCCCAGGTCCTCCTTGCTCCTGGCACTAGAGGAGGCATGAATGGCAGCTGTGACCCTCACTTTGTGTCCACCCTCTAGGCAGTCCAGATCCAGGAGTGGGCCATCTATGCCTAGTCTAGAAAAGGACATCTGGCCCCAGCTACCTTAAAAGGTCATCCACATTGTGTTAGATGTAGATGTTGTTCTACAAAACGCAGACTGCTTATGTAACTGAGCTGGCAATGCGCTTGCTTAGCATGCACTAAGCTGTGGTTCAGTCACTGCACCATATAAACCAGGCATGCCGGCACAGCCTGTCCAAGTCCCAGCATTAAGGAAAAGGAGACGCGAGGAAGGTAGTTCAAGGTCATCCTTGAACTACATAGTAAGTTTGAGGCCAGCCTGAGCTACCTTCAGTCTTTCTCAAAAGAAAGAGACAAATAAAAACCTTAAATTCTCCTAGTTAAAAAAAAAAATTCTCAGCCAGGTCGTGGTGGTGCATGCCTTTTAATCCCAGCACCTGTGAGGCAGAGGCAGGCAGATCTCTGTGAGTTTGAGGCCAGCCTGGTCTACAAGAGCTAGTTCCAGGACAGGCTCCAAAGCTACAGAGAAACCCTGTCTCAAAAAACAAAAACAAACAACAACAGCAAAAAAATTTCTCCTAGTAAGTCCAAACATAAACATGGCTGCCACACTTTTATGAGTATTGATACCATTTCTTGGCGTAATGGATCTGTCTGAAATTGATGTTAACTTACAGACAATGAAATGGGCAAACTTTTAGGGTACATCTAGAGAGTTTTGAGAAATATCTATCTCCATGTAACTGCCAGTCAAATCCAAATTCACGGTCTTTCTGTCTGTCTCCCAGAAGACTCTCTCACCCTCCTGGTGCTCTCACGTCTGGAGCTCGGGCGGGATGCTCAGAGCACAGCATCTGTGTGTGTGCTTGCATGTGCGCTCCCTTTAGCCTCCTCTCTCAAAGGCCTTTCATGTTCAAGGCTTCCTGCCTCGTTTCTGTTTGTCTCTCGCAGACCCCTCCCTTTCCTTCCTCATCATTTTCCACTCGCTTTCATCTCTCCCTAGACTGGCAGTAATGTTTTATTACTGATTGCTGAATATGATTTTATGCTGCGGGTTCTTAATCCTAAAGGTAGATAAGGGAATACTTACATTTCTCTTTTTATAAAATACTGTTAATTACATCTCGCTTTACCCAGGTGGCCCCGGTTAATTTTCTGTGATGGGCAGAATAGCGGTCTCCCGCATAGAACTGTTTCTAGGTCTTGTTGAGATCATCTGTGACGAACTTGGCTCCCAGCACCCTACCGTACACCTAAGTCCTCACCGGCTCTCCTCGCCCTCCAGCAGCTTCCGGTAGGTGGCAATCTCCACATCCAAGGCCATCTTCACGTTGAGCAGGTCTTGGTACTCCCGCAGGTGGCGAGCCATCTCATCCTTCAGGTGCCGGATCTCCTCCTCCAGGCGTGTGATGTTATCCTGATAGCCACTGGCCTCGCTGGCAAAGCGATCCTCCAGCTCCCTCATCTGCCTCATCAGAGAGTCGTTCTGCAGGGGGTGAGGGGGCCCAAGTCAGGGATAGGTCCAGAGCCTATCTAGGGAGAAGGGCACTAGAGAATGGGCGAGGAAAGAGACGACGTGTGGGAGGTTGGAAGCAACTCCACACGGTCGTGGCCAGGTAGAAGAATCATCAAAGGCTTCTTTCTTAGCCATGGAACCCTGAGCTCCAGTGAAGTCTTATGTGGCTGTTCAGAACAAAGCATCTAATTAGGAGCATCTATAGTAGTCCTCCAACGCTACACAGGGAGACACCCCAGGAGTCCTCTGATTCCTTATAAGATGGGTGCTAGGAATCCACCCATCTGCCTTTACCTCTCTGTACACCTGAGGAGATGGAGGCCCCAGAGGGGCTCAAAGTGTCACAGAGCCAGGGTGTGGAACTAAGCTGTGGGCAGAAAGAGGCCGAGCCTGTGGGAATGGGGAAGGACTCACAGTGCCCTTGAGGGCATCGATCTCGCAGGTGTAGGACTGGATCTGGTGTCTGTACTCCATCATCTCCTGCTTGGCCTGGCGCAGCGCATCATTGTTCTTATTGGCTGCCTGGGTCAAATCTGAAACCTGAGGGCAGAGAAAGGGGCTGTGAGGTGGAGAGGAGCGGGACGTAGTGTGGGCCAGGGAGTGTGGAAGTTCCAGGCTCGCCCTACTCCATGGTGCAGGGGCAGGAAGCATCTCACGCAGAGATAGAGGATGTGCCAGGGTCCCCAGGCCACATCACCTACCTTGGACTTGTACCACTCCTCGGCTTCAGAGATGTTCTTAGCCGCAATGGTCTCGTACTGAGCCCGGATGTCCCTGAGGGCTGCTGTGAGGTCTGGCTTGGACATGTCCATCTCCACCTGGACCTGTTGCTCCTGAAGCTGGGCCTGAAGCTCACGGATCTCCTGCAGAGCACAACTTGACGTTAGTCTCCTTCCAGACCCTCCCAAAGCATCCTCACACCTCCATGTCAGTCAACCCCATTGTCTAGCTGCTTTTGCCATCACCCAAGGGCCATGGTGCGTACCTCTTCGTGCACTTTCTTAAGGAATGCGATTTCCTCGTTGAGTGATTCAATTCTGCGCTCTAGGTCGATGCGAGCTAGAGTGGCTGCATCTACATCCTGGATAAGGGAAACAACCATGTTAGGGCCTGGGACAGCTCAAGCGGAGCCAGGGCAGAGAAAAGAGAGATGGCTGCTGGGGGCCAAAGAAGGCTCACCGCTCGGAAGGCAGCCAAATTGTTCTCTGCTTCTTCTCTCAGTTGGATTTCCTCCTGTAGCCTAGGGAGGACACACACACAGGCAAATGGTGAGGGACAGAGCCATCAATAGAAACAACTGACTAGGGACCTATCAGGGAGCCAGCTCAGGACACAGGGACAAGCATTGGTTGCTGGGTAGAAACAGGAGGCCCAGGAAGAAAAAAAAAGTAGAGGCCCCGCCCCCCGGGGGGGGGCAGGAAGTAGCTCAGTCTCAGCCCCGCAGCCACACCCTTGAAGTCTATGTCCCAAATAGATTGACCTCCCTGGGGTTAGGAACTGTGTTTTATTTTATCCAACTCTGTGTTCTCAGGCCTAGCCTGACCCGTGTAGCTGCTAAATAAATGCTGTGACTTCGAGGGCGAGAAGTTGACTTCGCTCAGCCGGGTAAACAGAAGCAGGACCGTAAATATACAAAGCCCATTTTGCTTTTCGATTTTTTTAGAACTTGTCTAAAACAAGCCTTGCTGCATAAGCCCAGTTGGCTTGGTACTTGCTCTGTATCCCAGGTTTGCCTAGAACCCACTGCAATCCTCCAGAATCATCCTCCCAAGCGCTGGAATTACGGGGGGGGGGGGTGTGTGCCCCCGAATCGGAACCGCTCAGCCTTTTCTTATTGGATCATGGTGGAAATGGGCTGGTCTTCTTGAGTTTTAAAAGGGCCACAGGCCTTACCCACTGTCCCCTTTACTCAAGCCTATTCCTTTACCTAGAGCAATAGCACAGCCTCAGCTAGGCCCAGGGACCAGGCTCCCCACCTCACCCCTTCCCAGGGCCTCATCACAACTGAGCTGAAAGTTACAGTCTGAGTTCCCTCCACCTGCCCTTCCCAGGTCACCCAACTTTCCGGGCTCCTACCAGTCTCTTCTCCCTCTGACCATGCGCTGGCTGGCCCTCTACCTCGCCTCTGTTAGTGGTCATCGCAGTACCACCAGCAACTGAGCATCCTTTCAAAGACAGCTGCCTACCGTGCAATAGGCCTCCCAGGGGCCACCACTTCTTCTATCTACCTCCCCAAGAAAACTACTCCAGTGTTACACAGAAGGAGCTATAGAAAGATCCGGGGTCCCAGCTCTTCTTAGGGAACACCGGGGAATGGGGAATGACCTTCCCCAAACATGGGAACCGGAGGGGGTGCCTAGCTCCCTGCAGGGGGATAGGGCGAAAGGGAAAGATCTGGAAGGCGCTGAGCCCTCACTTGGCCTTGAGCCTCTGCAGGTCGTCGATCAGGTTGTCACGCTCCACGTCGACTCGGGCGCGCTGGTTGGTGAGCACCTCCACCTGGCGCCGCAGCTCACGCATCTCCTCCTCGTAGAGCTCGGCGACGCGAGTCGGCTCGCGGCCCTTGAGCCGATTGACCTCGGCGGCGAGCGCGGCGTTCTGCTGCTCCAAGAAGCGCACTTTCTCGATGTAGTTGGCGAAGCGGTCATTGAGCTCTTGCAGCTCCACCTTCTCGTTGGTGCGTGTGGCCAGGAACTCCTGGTTCACCGCGTCGGCCAGCGAGAAGTCCAGCAGCTCGCCCGCGCCGTAGGATGGCGCGCGGGTGGTCCCCAGCCGGCTGGCCCGCAGAGACCCCAGGCCCCCGGCCCCGCCCGACGTGCGCGACACCTGGTACACGCGGGATGTCACTGAGCTCGAGGAGCCCTTGGTGCCGAAGCCTGCTCGAGGAAAAACGGGAGAGCTCAGCGGGGAGCCGAGCGAGAAGCTTGGGGCTCCACCGAAGGTGCGGCGGTAGGAGGACACTCGCTGGCTGGACGAATAGGCCTGGCTCATGGTGGCGGCGTGGACAAGGCTGGGCAGACGCACGGAGGAGGCAGCGGGCAGGCAGCCGGCTGGAGAGTGGATATGAAGATAGGAGACAGGGCCCCTTAGCCGTCCGCACTATTTGTAGCCCTCCTGACATCACCCCCCCCTGCGCTGCCCCTCCCCTGACAGCTGCAGGATCCCTCTGTCCTGCCAGGAAAGGGCGGCCTCAAGCGAGGGGGCGGGGAGGCCAGCTCCCCTGCAAGAGGCCTGCGCCCCTGAGCCGCCCCATGAGGACGGAAGACAGGCAGGCCTGCTGGGTTTCACAGGGTAACTAGCTAACAGGAGATCCCAGGCTGGACTCTTTACATTCGGAGACCTACCTTAATTGGGGGAAAGCAAGCTAGAGATTTTCATTTGTTTGAGGCTCCTATTTTCTCCAAGGAGAGATTTTTAGGTCGTTGAAATAGACAAAAAGGAATTCCGAAGTATTTTATTTGCAAAAGTTGCTAGAAGACGCTGAGGTTTCCAACCACGGGGGGTAAAGGCTAAACAGGAATCTACTAACCCATCAAGGTATCTCTAGGCAGGCCTGGGGGTGGGGGGCACAAAAGAGTTACCCTGGCCTGTGTCTCTGACTGCTTATGCATACTACTGACACCTGGGCTCTAATTGGAATCTCAGTTTCCCTCTGGAGGAGTGTAGGCCTCCTGTTTCCCTCAAGTTTACAACCAGCAAGGTAATTTCCAGAAAGAGTCTGATGGCTGTGTCCAATTGTATGTAGTCACGTCACTCCCCTGCACTGCCTTCGCCTGACTCCTGCAGCCCCTGTCTCCCTCACCCCCTTCTCTGACTCATCCCCCGACCCACCCACACCCAATCACACCAGGGGCTTGTGTTTTGTCAGGAGCCGCACGTCAACCCAGCCGTCTTCCTGGCAGCAACAGCTGCCAAGGAGAAATACCAGAGCTGGTATTGACAGAGAGGGATGAATGCATGGGCTGCGAATCAAGGTACCAGGAGAGGGATTCTGGGGATGGGGGCCAGGCACCTGAGGAGATATAGGTGTCAAGGAAGGCTGGGGAGGGGGGTGACAAGCTTCAATCACTCCAGAACCCCAACAGAGATGAAGCCCTCAAGTGGGTTCACGCATCCCCCTCCACTCAGCACAGGGCAGTCTCAGGCCCCTAAGGACATCTCCATTTCTCCAGCACATTTCTGTGACTTCACCTTCCCTGCCCTCTATAGGTCTCTCTTAGGACTGAGCCTTCTGGAATGCAAACCCTAGAAATAGGGCCCTAGATTAGTAGCCCAAAGCTTTGAGCCTAGAAACAGAGCACTGGATTAGGAGCCGTAGTCCTGCCCAGGGCTAGTAAGAAAGAGTTGCTAGACAGCACGTCCTTTACCTCCCTAATCCGGGTGTCCTTAGTCATAGGGTGGGGACAAGCAGCCTCACAGGACTGCACAATGGTCATTTGAACAGGCCCAGGAGACAATAAAGCTCACAACAATAACAACAACAATGTACTGGTCCCTGCTGGGAACACCGCGCCTGGGATCCTCCAGGTCTCCAAGAAGCTCAGGAAGCAGGAACTGGTGTCAATCCCAGTTTTGTAGCTCGTCCCAGACTGGCTGTAACTACAGCATGTGAACTGTGAAGGACTTGCTACTGCTGTCTTTTCAAAGCCTTTCACACGGAGCATCTAAGCATCTAATTTTTATCCCCGAGACGAGCTTACAAGGTGGATGAGGAGTTCCAGATATTCTTATCCAACCTTCAAGTCAGTGCAAGCTGTTATGTTCTAGTTATTTTGGGGTCCCAGCTCCCAAGCTAGATTGCATGCTTCGAGAGGATTTCAGAGGCTGTATGGATCCTTAACACATCCCAGGCAGTACCTTCAGGTGCCATTGTCACTTAAAATGGTCTGCAAGCTTTCCTGCCCTTTCCTTCACGTTGAGGACCCTGCACCTCTTTTCTCCAGCCCAAAGCACAGCAATGTGACTCTAATCCCAGCCAGTCCTGTCTTTGCATCTCCTAAGAGGGAGAATTGGCTCGAGGGGTATGGAGCCAGAACAGGGCCAATCAAAGATCTCCTTTGCGATTTATGAATGGAATGGGGTTTCCTAAACTGGCTTCTGGTGGTGCCCTTGTTTCCCGACCTGTGCTAGGGTGGGGTGTCTACACACTAGTCTTAGCAAGCTGGGGAGGAGAAGCTGCTGACCTAGGTGCAGCCGTCCGTACTGAGCGCGCTTATGCTTTGCCCTCAGCTTGGATCAATAAACTCCTTTTTCCACTAAAGGCCCTCGGTGTTGGCTTCAGTCATCCACAGCCCAGAGAAACGGTTATGTAGGGCACGGCACATTCATTTCTGCGACGCTACTTGAAAGGCCATGGCTGAGGCTTTGTGAACCATCCCTAGAACACATAAGGGAACTGGCTCTCCAACCAGCTCTAGGCCCCTTCGTTTCTTCGTGAAATGAGGCAGAAAACTAACAAATAAATTGCATCATCCCTCGTCAAAATCAACAGCTACCAGACTTGGCTTCAAACCAGTTGGGACTTCTTCCAAATTGTAGTTCTGCTCCTGAGGGGTCTGCTGACACGGAGGGCGGTGAAAGAACGCCCTGGGGCCTGGAAGGCAGGCGAAAGAGAAGCACTCCGAATCACACAGCGCCACTGGAGCAAGGCCTTGGCCTCTTGAGGGGGTCACTGAGAAGTGGACACACTAAAAATAATCATTATCTTCCTGGCTGGGCAATGTACATGGTCAAAACGCAAGGTATACAAGAGCTTAGTGAAAAGTTACTGCCTCTCATTTTTCAACAGTTAATCATGCCACCCCACCCCCACCCATGAGCCACACAACCAAATTTTAGATGGTAGCTGTTGTCCTAGAGACGCTTTTGAGTATATATATATATATATATATATGGAACTGACCTTTTAGTTCTTTTTTTTTTTTCTTTTTGCAGCCCAGACTGGGATCCAAATCAAGATTTTCCTGCTTTAACCTCCAGAAAACTGGGGTTAAAGGTGTGTACCACCACACTGTAGATATTTTGTTTGTGTTTTAACAAATAAAGCTTGCCTGAAGATCAGAGTGCAGAGCTAAGCCACTAGAGGTCAGGGAGTGGTGGCACACACCTTTAATTCCAGGATGTAGGAGACAGAGGCAGAGGGATCTCTGTTAGTTCAAGGCCACCCTGGGCTACACGAGATTGAATCTGAAAGAGAACAGGAGCTCACACAAAGGTGACCCCAGCACTTGGGATCCCACGCCTTTAATTCCAGCACTAGGGAGGTGGAGACAGGAGTGATAGGGCTGGGTGGAGAGAGGAATATGAGGCGGAAAGAGACAGGAGCTCAGCTCAGTCTAAGGTTTGGGGGAGACAGATGGAGCCTGGAAATGCAGTCTAAGGACAAAATGGCCCATTTGCTCTGAGGTAAAAGAACTCTCTAATGGCTGGCCTCTCTGCTTCTCTGTCTTCAGCATTAACCCCTATATCTGACTCTGGGTTTTTGTTATTAAGACAAACTAGAATTTGCTGAACCACACCTGGCTTTTTCCCCTTTTAAAATGTTTCACATGCTGTTCTGAGTCAAGCTGCTTTCAGCTGAGTCAGCTGTGGTAAGCACTAGTTTAGAGTCTGCCACCCCGTATTGGGATTATAGGGCTGTCTGTGCCACTGTGCCAGGCCATTGTGACCATTTCTAGGAGAGTCAGCAGCGGCAAGTTCGTGCTCACTCTTGTGTAGCTGTCATCACGACCCATCCTTAAAACTGTTTTCATTTTCCCAAACTGAAACTCCACACCCATTTAGCAAAAATTCCCCACCTCTCTCTCCTTCCTACCCTTGATAAAACCTGTCACAGTCAATCGTGGTGGCCCACGCCTTTAATCCCAGCACTCGGGAGGCAGAGGCAGGAGGATCTCTGTGAGTTCAAAGCCAACTTGGTCTACACAGTGAGTTCCAGGACATCCAAATGACATAAAGAAACCTTGTCTCAAAAAAACTAAACCAGCCAGGCGGTGGTGGCACACGCCTTTAATTCCAGCACTCGGGAGGCAGAGGCAGGTGGATCTCTGTGAGTTTGAGACCAACCTGGTCTACAAGAGCTAGTTCCAGGACAGGCTCCAAAACCATAGAGAAACCCTGTCTCGAAAAACCAAAAAAAAAAAAAAAAAAAAAAAAACCTAAACCAATATAACAATAAAACTGTCAAAAAAAGTAAACAGAGGCACGAATCTTGGGAAAAAATTATTTTTAATGTAGATGGGCGTTTTGCCAGTATGTATGTCTGCGCACTATGAGGATGGGGTATCCAAGGTCAGAAGAAGGCATAGGATCCCCTGGGACTGGAGTTACAGATGGTTGTGAGCTGCAATGTGGATGTTGGGAATCTAACCCAGGTCCTCTGGAAGAGCATCCAGTGCTCTTGACCGCTGAGCCGTCTCTCCAGCCCCAACGAATCTTCTTGTAGAGTTGTTTGAGCAGGGGCTGGGTACCTAGCTCAGGTGCCCAACACACACAGCCTTGGATTTGATCCCTATCACTGCATAAACCAGGCATGTTTAGCCCTTGCCTATAATCCTAGGACTTGGAAGGTAGAGGCAGAAGGATTAAAAGTTCAAGTTCATTCTTGGCTACATAGCAACTTTGAGGCTAGCCTGGGCTACAGATTTTGTTTCAAAAACAAATGCTGGAGTTTATTAGAGCTAACAATGGTTTCCGGCTTAGGCAGCTGCAAAAGGAAGCAGTTCAAGAGGTCCACACAGGGAGCAGAAGGGGTAGCATTTGCTGGTCAGACACAAAAGGAAAGCAAAGACAATGCTTCGGTAGTTACTGCATCGGCCTTCCTTTGTCTCTCCAGTTGGGAATCCTGGCCCGTGCCTGTTATTTCTGCTGATTTGAGCTAAGTTCTCTGTTTTTTTTTTCTTTCCTTCTTTCTCTCCTTCCTATTTTCCCCCTTTCTTTGTTTTGTTCTGAGATGGGGGTTTGCTGTGTAGCCCAGACCCACCTTGAGCTTATTCTGCACCTCAGCCTGCCTTTGAATTTTCCAGTCTTCTGCCTTAGTCCATGCATGACTGTTTCCTGTTAGCACGGTCTTGTACAGGAAATGGCTCCAATTAGGTTTCACTTCTATTTGCAGAGCAAACAAGTATTAGGCTAGCCATGAGCCCTATCTGGCTTTATCTACTCAAGGATCCTTCAAGCCCATTTGAACACGCTAATCTTATTTCTGTCTCTGTGAATTTGATTGCCGGGGGTAACTGTGCACATGGAATCACACAAGATTGATCTCCCTGTGACTTAGCACAGTGTCTTCAAGGTTCCTTCACGTTGTAGTAGGTGTCAGAGTTCTCTTCTTTTCAAAAGTTGAACGACACTCCCTCATTTGTAATGTTACCCTGTTTGTCCCTTCATCTGGTGATGGTATTTGGGTTGTTTCCACCTTCAGTTACTGTGAATAATGCTGGATGCTATATATTGACCAATGGTGCGATCATACCTTGATCACTCTGGGGGTAACCAACTGCTTTCTACTTGGATTTGAGACCTGCTCCACAGGCCTCATGGTCAAGAGCGTATGACTGGGGAGGCTATAGGCCCTGTCGTTGTTTTGATATATGATTATGATGTCAAATTGCCATTGAAATATTTGTTTAGATCTATAATTAGTGCTACCCTCAACCATGGTCAGAGAAGCTCCTTACTGTAGTGGCAGTGGTTCGTACAGAGACTCCTAACTACTCAAAGGGCTGAGAATAAGTGACCGTGAATGCCCAGCCCTAAATAAGACATCTGATCAACCTCTCCCTGACCCAAGGCTCAGGGAATGTTTGAACTGGAGACTAGGAAGGAAAGATGGGAAATTCTGTCTTTGGGACATGAAATGGCGGTTAGCCATTCCGCTCATGAATCACAGCAGCTGTGGTAATCTGCACACGACCATGTCAATCAAAGTTCCAGGACGGATGGGAGGGGAGGCTCGTGAGGCCTCAACCCTTGCTAAACTCAGAGGGTTTTTGTTTGTTTGTTTACAGAAAAGCGTATGAAATTGGGAAGGGGATGTGTTGGAGGAGGGTGGGTCCAGAGGAGATGAGTGGGAGAAATGGGGGGTGGACATGATCAGAATACATTGCAGGGGCTTCACAGCACAATGGTAGCGTCTCTTACTCCAGAATTCATCACATACATGTAAAAAATTCTCAGAGAACAAAGTTATAATCACACTTTTAAAAAGCTTCTCCACATTGCTCCCAATATTCATTATGGTCTCGCTTTGTTTGTTTTATAATATCTGTCCTAATGAGCATGCAGTGGTACCTCATTGTGGTTTTAATTTGCATATTACTAATCATCAGTGATGCTAAGCATCTTTCTGTGTTTATTGGTCATCTTTGGTTCTTCTTTGGATAAGTGTCTGTCCTAGTCAGAGTTTCTATTGCTGTGTAAAAGCAAGTTGGAGAGGGAAAGGGTTTATTCAGCTTATATGTCTGTATCATAGTTCATCATTGAAGGAAATCAGGATAGGAACTCAAACAGGGCAGGACCCTGGAGGCAGGGACTGAAGCAGAGGTCATGGAGGAGTGCTGCTTACTGGCTTGTTCCATATGGCTTGCTCTCCATGGCTTGCTTAGCCTGCTCTCCTGTAGAACCCAGGACTACAAGCCCAGGGACAGAACCACCCACAATGGGCTGCGCCCTCCCCCACCAACCACTGTTTAAGGAAATGCCCTACAGCTGGATCTTATGAAGATATTCTCTCAGTTGAGCTTCCTTCTTTTCAGACAACTTGAGCTTGTGTCAAGTTGACGTAAAACTAGCCAGCACAGCGTCTATTCAAGTCCTGTGTTCATTTTCTCATTGGGCTGTTCTCTTGGTTGATTTGTAAGATCTCTTTAGGCACTGATGTCCTACCAGGTAGACAATTTGCAACTGTCTTGTTCTGTAGGGAGTTTTTCATTCTCTTAATAGTGTCCTGTGATAGCTGTTGTTGTTGCTTTGTTCTGTTTTTTAGTGTCTTTGTTATTTGTTTTTGTTTTGTTTTTGACAATGAGTCTTTCTATAGACTCCCAGCTATCCTGGAGCTCACTATATAGATTAAGCTGGCCTCTAACTCACAGAAATTCTCCTACCTCTGCTTTCCAAGTGATGGGATTAAAGGAGTGAGTTCTGTTCTATCCCATTGGCCTATATATTTATATTTATCCTATATTGGCCTATATATTCTAGCACCACACTGTTTTAATAACTGCAACTTTAGAAGTGTTTTGAAATCAACAAGTATAAGCTGGCTAGTTTTGCTTCTTTTCCAGTTTTTGTTTTGTTTTCTAGTTGAAGCCCCTTGACAGACTATATGCAGTTTAGGGCATCTGTTAAAAAAAAAGGGGGGGGGGTCTTTGTTTTGTTTTGGGAATGGTTGTTGTTCTTTTTTTGTTTGTTTGTTTTGTTTTTTGATTGTTTGTTTTGTTTTGTTTTTCCGTGAGAGGATTTCTCTGTGTAACAGTTCTGGTTGTCCTGGAACTTGCTCTATAGACCAGGTTGGCCTCGAACTCACAGAGATCCACCTATCTCTGTCTCCCATGTGCTGGGATTAAAGGCATGCACCACCGTGCTCAGCAAAAAGGGAGGTTTTGATAGAGATCAAACTGAATATATGCATAGCCTTGAGGGATATCAACATCTTTACGATATTGCAGTCCATGAACTTGAGATGTTCTACATTTATTCAGGTATTTATTTCAGCACCATTTTATAGTTTGCAGTTTGCATATCTTCATTTTGCTCGCTAAGTGTTCTATCCAATGATGTCATAGTTTAATTCTATCCAGTGACGTCACCATTTATCATCGACAGGTAAGTCAGTGGGCTTTCCCTTTGCTCTGCTAATGTAGAATATTACTTTGTTTGGAAATTTCTCACATTGCAGAAATAAATTAAGTGTGTTGGTGATCTTTTTTTAATTGGCTGTTGAATTTCCTTTTCCATATTTTGTTGGGAATTTTTATCAGCCCACAGTTTTCTTGTGACCTGTTTTTATTTTTGCTTTTGCGCTGGCATCAGGGTAATACTGGTCCCACGGAATGATGTGGGCAGTGCTACCTCCTCCCCCTCTAACTCTGGAAAGGTCTGACAACAGTTTTCCTTTAAATGTTTAGTGGGGTTCACCGGTGAAGCCGTCAGGTCCTGCACGTTTCTCTGCTGCAAGGCTTAAGGTTTGGGCTTCAGTGCCTTCGCTCCTATTTCACACTGCGGATCCGCAGAGTGTATTCAGCAGGTCCCCTGTTTGTGAGCACTTACAATGCTGCCAGTCTGTGGTCAGCATAAGCAACACTGTCGGAGCCATCTTCAGGACACTCCTTTGACTGTGTCTAGTTTGGTAAATTATGTTTTTAATGTAAACTCACATTATTCCATGGTCGTGACTCTTCCTGGAGCTCACTGATATTGGAAATGTGAGGGTCCTCCAAGGCCGGCCTATTGCTTGGAAAAGGACATACTTTATGAATTTGTGGAGGTTGTGGTGGGCTAATTCTTGCCTTGCAAGCGTGGTGACAGTTCGATCCCCAGAAACCATGTTGTGGGGACAGTTAGGCACAAGGACTGTGTTTGTAACTCCAGCACTGAGGAGCAGAAATGAAGGTCCCTGAGACTTGCTGGCCACTCACTCTAGCCTACTTAGGGAGTTCCAGGCCAGTGAGAGACTCTGTCCCAAACAAAGAAATGAACAAAAAAAAAAAAAACCTAAAATGATGGCAATGAAGAATGACAACAGAGTTTGTCATCTGACCTTCATATGCACGAACACACAAGTACATGCACACCAACATGCATCTGCACATCTGCACACATATGAACAAGCATATGCATACCCCCCTACACACACACAAAAACACACACACAAAATCTGTGTATGTGCCTAGTGTATGACGTAAGATTCGGTTCTTTCACAGTGGACACTAGTGGCTAAGTTAAGGCAGAAAAGCAGTCTTGCCGTCTGAAATCTCCTGAAGTACTCTGGTATTTAAGGCTGGACCTCACAAGGCCTTGGATGGAAAAGCCCACGTTCATCCCTCTGTCTGAGGCTTTAATCACCTCCACTGTGGTTCCTGCAGACATCTGGTTGGTTGAGCCCCTCCACAGTTTAGGAACTCATTGTCTGCACAAAGCCGACCTAGCCATCTACACCTAACTGATCTCTACTACACAGCAGAGAACACCTTTGCTGGTAGCAAACATTGCCCCAGGGGTGGCCCCGCCTACTCTGCCAACTTCAGCGGCCTTGCTTCTCCCTGTGCCCCTTACTCAAGCCTCTTTTGTGTCGGGACACTGCCAACTCTCCGCGGCCTCCAGGCTTTGCAGTACATGCAATTCCCTGCAAGTCTGGGACCTCACAGAGGGCTCCCTGGAATGCAAGGGTCCTTGATAACCCCAAGATCCCTCAGGATTCCATGGAGGGCACAGATGGGTGACAGGTGACTAGCATGGATAAATAGCTGGAATAGAGACCCCTGTCTAGCCAGCCTAAGACTCTTGGGGGAGCTGAAACTGGAGGATGGGAAGAGAGAGATCCAGACTCTTGTGCTGTTTGCACAAGGAAAAGACACCTCCACCCCAGGATCCCAGAGTCCTTACAGTGCTGATCCCTCCCATAGAGTGTCCTCCCTCTACTGCCCGGCACCCTGACAGTCATATTTCAGTTGTCATTGCTATCACAAAATGCCTGAGTCTGGGTGCTTCATGAAGAGCTTTGATGAAGGTAGCTGACATTACAGTGTGGGAACACAGACAGAACAGACTGCAAAGCAAGGCAGGAAGCCTGGGAGTGATTCGGGAGTCATGCCATTTTTTATAACTTACTCTGGCAGAGAGCTGATTGGAAGTTCTGGAGAACTAGTTTAATACTACACACACACACACACACACACACAAACACATGCACACACACGGTTTTATCTGTATGCATGTCTATGGAGGCTAGAAGGAGCTGACAGATCCCCTGGGACTGGAGTTACAGATGGTTGTGAGCTTACCTGTGGATGCTGGGAATTTAATCCAGGTCCTCTGCGAGAGCATGCAAATGCTCTTGACCATGGAGCCATCTCTCCAGTCTCTACGTGAATACTTTCCAAGAGCAGCCATGCACCCCTGACCTACCCACCTCCAGCTATGCCTCTCTCGTGTGCATGTGTGTGCATGTGCATGCATTTGTATGCATGTGTGTGTGCACGCATGTGTGTGCGTGTGACTCCATTCACGATCATGGGAGGTGAAGCCGGTGCCCATATAGAGAGAAGTGGACAATTTGCAGGAGTCAGTTCTGTCACCTTGTAGGCCTGGGGACTCAATAAGTTTAGGTCATCCCTCTTGGTGGCAGGTACCTTAACTGATCTTGCCAACCTAGTTTTTGTTTTAGTTAAGACAGGGTCTCAAGTAGCTTAGGCTGGCCTCAAACTTGCTGTGTAGCAGAGGATATCCTTCAACTCTGATCTTTCTGCTGCCACTTGCCAAGTGCTGGGATTACAGACATGAGCTCCCATGCCCAATTTATGCCCCTGGAAGATTGCCCAACCTAAGACCATGTATAGCCCTCCTACGTTGTCAGCTGCCACTTAAACTCAATATAGGGACCCAAACTTCCAGTGCGGGAACCTGAGGGCAAACCCTATCCAACCTGTACCAGCGTCTGCAAGCTCACATTTGTTCCTATCTCCAGGGCCCAAGCCCCTCTGTCTGTTTCCAGTCGGCCATCCTTTGAGAGGGCCGTGGTAACAGGGCAGTGTGGTGAGCTCTGCGGGCCTGTGCTCTTGTCTGTCACTTCAGCACTTGGCCGGGAGAATGGCTACGGGCACAAACACGGGGTCCAAGGTAGAGAGAGTTTCCACTGGAGGTCAAGATGGGTGCTCATCCTGAGGGTTCAACCTGTAGTCATCTGTGCCAACATACACACACACACACACACACACACACACACACACACACACACGCGCGTGCGCACAGGCACACACACACACAGAGCCCAGTTCCTCTTTGTCCTTGGCATGACCTTTGTGATAACTGGACCAAGCCAGGTCTTGTTTGGGTGGGAACAGTGCTCCTTTCTGACGGGTTGATCTCCGAGCACCCCTCCTGCAGAGAGGCCCTTCCCAGGCTGCCCCCATTCACCTTCTCCTGACTGGCAGCTCCTAAGCCTGCACCAGGGCAGGCTCCTGGGTGACTGTAAAAGGCAAGGAATGTCCAGAGGCGATTGTTTCTTCCTGAAACCCTGGGGGCAGGGCTGGAACTGGGGGGGGGGGGGACAGCCAGGATGGCGTCAGGATTCTCCCTGAAATTCCTCTCTCTGTTGCTGCTTTGAGGAGGGGGTGACTCCATCAGAAGAACCCACCCTCTACCCCTCTCTCCTCTGATTGGCTTAAGACTTCCCAAATACATTCTCTTGTTCTCAAACATCTCCGCCTCTTGCCCACCCCCCTCCGCCTCAATAAATCCCTTCTTCCACTGGTTCCTCATCCTCAATCCTCACCCCAGCCATGCTCCAGACCCCCCCCCCCCCAACACACACTCCTTTTACAGACATGAAGTACCCTGGGTTTTCTGCCAAAGTAGGAGACTGGGCCTAACCTCACCTCCTCCCACCCCAGCTTTTACCAAATAGGACTTCTGCATCCATGAGGGTAGGAGAGAGGGAAGGAATGAAGGTGGGGGTGGGGTGGAGGAGGTTGAGGCCTGGTCTCAGGGTGATGCCTTAAGGACTCTCAGTGCCACAGGATTCAGGTGGTCATGGAGGCAGACGTCATGAGGTGGAGGTCAAAGCCAGGAGAGGTGCTCCGGTGGCAAGGACTGGAGTGGGGGACTTGTAATTCTAGTGCCTGGGAGGCGGAGATGGGAGGATCCAGAATTCTTTGTCCAAGGCAGGGTTCTCTGTGTGCCTTGACTGTTCAGGAACTCTCTCTCTCCCTGTAAACCAGGCTAGCCTCGAACTCAGAGATCTACCTGCCTCTGCCTGCCAAGTGTGAGGTCAATGACCTTCACTACCAAGCCTGGCTTATTTTAATTTTTAAAGCCTTTTCTTGTTTGTTTGCTTAGGAGGGTGTTCACTCCAGCATATATACGGAAGTGAGGACACCTTGTCTAGGCAGTTCTCTTTCTGCCATTGTGGGCTCTGGGACTTGAACTCAGTTCACCGGGTTCAACATCAAGTGCCTTTACCCACTGAGCCATATAGTCGACTCACTGACTTTTCAGAGCCACTTTGAGCAGTCTGGCCTGGAGTCTTTGTGTACCCCAGACGCTCCATTAAGAGGAACCAGATCACAGGTGCAGCCCTTAGATGGGACCTTATCTCTCCACACGTTGGCATGCCTACTCTGCCAACCTCTGGGACTACCGTCTCTCCACCCTGCCTCCAGCTTCCTTGTTGTCTCGGGCGCCAAGTCACTGGCAAATGCACATCCTCCTCCTTCTGTGTTCTCTGGGCCTCAGTTTCCCCACTATACTCCTTCTAGCCCCCAGTCACAGCAGACCACAGAGGATACTCCTGAACTTCTCTGTTCACCATCTTAGTCTTGCCCAGCCCTGAGCTCACCCAAGAGACAGGTGAGGCAGAGCTGTCAAGGAGAAAACGAGGTCCCACTCTTTGGTCAGCCTTGGAATAGGGTTTTCTTTTGTTGTTTGCTTGTTTGTGGTTTGGGTTTTTTTTTTAATTTATTTTTTATTTTTATTTTTATTTATTTATTTTTTTGCTTACTGTTTTTATTTCAGTCAGGGTCTCACTGTGTAGCCCTGGCTGGCCTGGAACTCTATTTATGTAGACCAGGCTGACTTTGAACTTGGAGATCCGTCTGCCTCTGTGTCCCGAGTGCTGGGATTAAAAGCGTGCGCCACCACACCAGGTACAGCATGAGGTTTTGAGGGCTGCAGAAAGCAAGGCCAACAGGCTCAGACAGCACAGGGCCCTTCAGCCACCACCAGGGTCAATTCCTGTGACTGTTAGTAGCAAAGTAGGCCCTGCTTGCCTTTCCCTTAATGTACATACAGACCAGCGGCTCTGGGCCTTAGGCAGGGATGCTGGGTCATCCATCACTGTCTCTCTGATTCATCCCATTCCTTTCATCTTTCCTCATAGGACTTTTTGGTCCCTGCCCCTCCAGTTTGGTCATATTCCTGCTGTTCTGGGCCCTTTCCAGGTTTCCTCCAGCCCTTGGAGACTCTGGGTGCTTGAAAACAGGACCTGAGTGGCTGGCAATGACCTCACAGGGCCACTATGCACACGGCACAGCTGCTATTTATAGCTGTATAGGATCACCCTGCTTTTCCTCCAGTAGACTGAATCACGCTCATTGTGGGGGTCTGCTCATACCCTAGCTAGGGTCTTCTCTGCCACTGCAGACTACAACACACGACAGGCTGTGCTTGTTAGTGGGTGGGTGTTTATTCTCGGAACTGTCAGGGTTCATGCTGAAACCAGGTCTAAAATTCCAGAGAACACCCAGACAGGGTCTGGCTACATAGCCTCTCAAGTGCTGCTGGGCCTGCAGGCTGTGCCTGCACACCACACCTGGCTTGTTGTACGTTATTATAGCTCCCTAGTCTTTACCCTCCCATCTTCTTAAACCCACTGAGTAATGGCAACACTATGGCTCAAGTTCTACTTGGCTCCTCAGAGGTCTGAGCAAGAGAAAGAACTGCGGAAGAGCAGGTAGGTCCTGTCTGGATTCAAATCCTAAGTGGATCCCTCTTGAGTGAGTTTATTCACCTCTCTGAGCCTCAGTTGGGTAAAGGTGACTGTTACCATAACTGGTGGCCTGAGTTGAATCCCTGGGATCCTCATCATGGAAGGAGAAAATTCTCCCACATTGTCCTCTGACCTCCACACCTAAGTCATGGTACATATGCATAGCCACACACATGCAAACAAAATAAATGTTTTAAAAATGTAATTTAAAAAAAGAATGTAAGCCAGGTTGTGGTGGCCTACGCCTTTAGTTTCAGCACTCAGGAGGCAGAGGCAGGAGGATTTTGAAACTTGAGGCCAGCCTGGTCTACAGAGTGAGTTCCAGGAAAGCCATGATTAGTTGGAGAAACCATGTCTCAAATAAACAAAAAACAAAAAAGAAAGACAGAAAGAACAAAGAACGAAGGAACTGCTGAAAACTAGATGTGGTACGTGTTTGTAATCCCAGACTCAAAGGTGTAGGCCGGAGAACTAGAGGCCCAGGCCAACCTGGGACACACAGTGACCTGGAAACCAGCCTGAAACACAAACCTAGGGCTGTAGCTTGCTGGTAAAGTACTAGCACACACAGGATCCTAGGTTCAACCCCAGCGCTGCTGGGTCCCAGTTTCCCCATCTGTGAAAGGTAAGCGCATCTTGCATTGAGGGTCAGCCATTACCACATCACACCCTTCTCCACGAGAGTTACTGCTGGTCAGAAGCACGGGGTAGAGGTGGCCTCATGATTCCGAATCTCCAGCAGACTACACAGCCTCTCCTAAGACCTCACTGTACCTCCCGAGCACCAACTGTGTAGCCCGCAGGGTAGGTACTGCGGATAGCTGCAGTATGACACCATGTCTAGTCCTTACAACCTTGGGAAGCAGTTGTTTCTGTGTTTCTGTCTTCCTCTTACAGAGCAGGTGAGCAGAGCTTAGAGAGGTAAGTGGTAAGTTCCCTAAAGCTGCACAGCAAAACCAAACCACCACCACCACCACCACACCACCAATACCACCACCACCACACCACCACACCACCACCACCACCACCACCACCCCACCACCACCACCACC
>NW_026068002.1:6876627-6911544 GCF_014885135.2 Alexandromys fortis
CCACCACCACCACCACCACACCACCACCACCACCATACCACCACCATCAACAAAACTGCCCAGATTTGGCCCTTCCTAGTGGCCCTAGAAGGGCGGCTCTTTTGTCTCTGTGGGCCATACAGCAGACCAACTTGGCAACCTCAGCCTCAATCTTTTTCTTTAATGCAACTCTTTAAGGGGATTTCCATGGGCGAAAGGTCCTAAATTCATTTACCTCTCAACATCCGGTCCTGCTTCTCTCTCCAGCCCCACTGCCCTCCTGGAGAGAGCTGAGGCCTCTGGATGAGTGTGTGTGAGGTGGGGATGGTGAAGGTTTCCTAGCTGTCAGGCAAAAGATGGACAGACACCCCCATCCCCTTCCCACACAGAAATGCGGATGCCACACTCCCCTTGTCTGCATCCTGGCCACAGACTGCCCCCCACCGGCCTTAAGCACACGGCTCTTCCAGTTAGGCTGCCTGGAGACTAGGCACTGGAGGCCAGGCTTGATCTTGCGGCCTCGAAGTTTGAAAGAGCCTCAGAGGCCGATTGCCAGCTGTCGGGGATTCCCACAGCCCCAGCTTCCTAGCTCCCCCGGGCCAGAGAAAAGAGATGGTCCCCATAGGCTCTTTTCCCACGAACATCCCAACTTCACGGGTAGAAGTGTTTCTCCTGCCAGAAACTCGTACCCACAGTGATCCCAGAGTCCCTCGGACGTCCCTCTTCATCAGGCCTCAGATAATCAAACCCTCCTCTGCCCTCCCATCCTGGGTACCGGAATAGAAGCACTGAATTTCTACTGCTGGGACTAGGAGCGGCCACAGCCGCCGCTGCCACTCAGGACGGGGGAGGGGCTGCAAGGAGAGGAGGGCCCAGTGGGGGAGGGGATTCGAGTTGCTCCCCGACTTCTTTTCTTCGGAGCTCCGCACCATCACAGGGCAATCTCCGGAGTCAGGGCCTTGGGGCTCCAGGCAGAAAAACTCAGTACAGGGTCAGCACCCTAATCTCTCTTTCAGCTTGGCTCAGCATCTCTTTTCAACTGGGTGTCTGCCCCATCCCACCCCTAACTCCAACTAAGTAGAATGTCTCTACAGGGTGACCCAGCGTTCCAACCTTATTGGGGTCAAAAGGGTTTCCGGCCAAGCTTGGGATCCCCACCCCCACCCCTAGGTCCCAGGCCGACTCCTCTGGGCCTCCCAGCTGCCGGCCCTTTGCAATTCTTTCTCCTGGCACCTCCCCCAGCCCCGGCCAGATTTAGCTCATTTAATCTTCCCTGAAATCCAATCCAGCCATTTCCTGAGCACACACTGCACTTCCCAAATGGCCTGTCACTGGAGAGGGTCCCGGCCACGGATGCCTCAGCTCTTAGCCAGACAGAAGCAACCCCACTTCCAATCCTGGCCCTTCATTTGAACCCCTCTTCTTGGCACCCCGAATTAGCAACGTTTCCAATATACACCGAGCTAAAATATTACCGATGCAGGACCGTGTATGTAGAATTGACTTTGAGGAGGCCCTGATAAATTTTGTCTATGTAAGTTTCTGCTAGCCACCACTGGCCTCACAGAGCTTGTTTGAATGGCCTGCCTCCAAAGCCTTGCTCTTGCTGTCCCTCTCCCTGCGACTCCATTACTCTTCTACAGTGGAACTCTCTCTCCTCTTCCCCTTCAAGGCTAGCCACAGCCTGATCATTCAGCTCTTCTCTTCTGGGAGCCCAAACCTAGAACCACTGGAGACTCTCCCCTCAGCTCCTCCTCCTCCTGTGTGACCTTGGGTGTGTTGCTACCCTCTCTGGATCGTCAGTAAATAGGACCATCCATTGTGACCCTTAGCTTAGAGCCATGAAGACTAGCAGAGAAATTTCATGCAAGGCTCTGGGTACGTGTTATCTGGACACCGACTGGGTATAAGGTTGGGTGGGAGAGGGCTGGACTAGCATCCACAGGGCCTGGGGCAACTTTCCCAGCACTGCCAACTAACAGCATGTTCTCTATAGTCTGGCTTCTGAGCAACTGTAGCAAGTGTTCAATGAAAAGACCATTTCCTGCCTTGGATCACCCAGTCTCTCTTTCTTCCATGTTAGGATACCATAGATGGTGAGACACTTCGTTTATTTAATAACATCGTTTCGGGAGGAAACAGAAGCATTATTACCGTATGAAATGTATAAACCACCAGCCACCCATCTTCTGGTTTCAGAATGTGAGGATTGTGCTGGGATGAGGTGTGTGCCGCACCTCTGCTTATACAGAGAACCCCTCTCCCACTTTCCCTGCACTCGTTCACTCGTTTGTTGTTTGCTGTTGGTGCTTACAGGCTGGGATTCAAGTCCTTTCTCCCAAAAGTTGTTTTTTGTTTTGTTTTGTTTAATTTTAGCTGAGTAGCCTTAGGTAAGAGCATTGATTTCCGTATGCCTCGGTTTTTCCTTAAGCAATTCACAACTGTAGTGAATATTAAACAAAGTATATGTATATATTTATACAGCACTGAATTGGATATTCAACACACGGGAGCTATTATTATTGTAACGATTTTGAAACGTTTGTTGAATTCAATCAGTTTTCCAAAGAGGTAGGAGGTGGAGCTCTGGTAGTCCATGGTCCAGATGCCCTCCAGTGGTCATAATGGGGGATTGCAGCCTTCCTGTTGGCTTTGGGACACCCTTTTCCCTAACTGGTCCAGAAATCCATTAAACCACCCACACCCACGCCAGGTTCATCCAATCCTCCTGGAATTCTTCACATCATCCTTCTTCTAAGGAGACCTTAGGGGTTTCTAAAAGTACTTAATAATATCAAAGACTACGAGGCAAGGTTTAGCACTGGAAGGCTAACCTAGACACATTGTCTCAAAGTCCCAAGGAGTCCCAAGGAAAGATACACTGTGTTAATCCCAAAGATGGGAGGAGAAAGACCACTGACCCTACTCGTAGTCTAATTAATTATAGAAGGAAATTAATTAAAGCAAGCTTTTTAATTCGTGTACATAGGCTGCCTCTCCCTAAGGCGGGGTTTGAACATTGGATGTGAGGAAAATAAGGTTTTTTTATAGTTCAGGGGTGGGGGGTCCCCAATGGGGGATTTGGTGGGCAAAATAGGTGGGATTACAAGAGCAGAATTTAAGCATATCAGGTTAGCTATAACGACCTCCTGAAACAAAGACATGATTACAAGGTGGTCCTAACAACAGGTGGTCATGACAGGGTAGCCGTAACAACCCTTTTGAAGCAAAGGCAGGGTTGCAAGACGGTTATTAATTTTTTGAAACAAAGACATGATTGCCATTCCTGGAACAGGCAGTACAGAACCATTTGTAGTCAAGGATACGGGTAAGACATAGCCCAATTCTTGAAAAACAGAGGTTTAATCATAAATAGGAAGGAACTTAATTTGTCTTTATTATAAAATGGCTTTTGAGGCTAAGATGAAGGCAGAACGGTTCTTCAGTTGTTGGAATGACAGGAGCAGAGTACCAGACAGTGACCCAGACGCTATGGGATCTGACCTATAAAAAATCCTTCACGCTGCCCTCTCCAAATCATAGCACCTAGCCCCAGGACAGGGCTAGCCTGTTTCCAGACTCCGCATCTGCGGTTTAATGTATCTATTTTCTGTTCACTGGGGCACTCTCCTTCCTTCGTTTATCCATGCATCGATATGGATTGAACACTGGATATGTACCAAGCCTCATGTTCTAAGTGCTGGGGGTTAGAAAAATCAATTTAGCACAGATACAAACACAGCGACCAAGAGTTGTTCACAATGTCCCAGGCAGACACCTCATGGTGAGCTAATCCTTGTATTCAAGTGTTTACAGTGTCTAAGCTGACTTGGGGGAGGTAGGAAGCAGCACCAGAAGCAGAAAACCGAGCATCACATTGGAATCAGCTGCCAGATTACCCTGGACAGAACACGCCCTAGTCTGGCTAGGGTAGAGCCTGTCTTCCTCCTCCAGGGTCACCCTGTTCCCTGAGGATCCCTCCCTCACCTCAAATCGACTCCTATTTCTAAGGGCACCGTTTCTGCCATGGCCCTTATCCAAGCTCAGAGCTGGCAGCCAGGTAGGAGCAAGGTTTTTTGTTTGTTTACGATTTGAGGAGGGACCGTGCTGCACAGCTCAAGCTGGCCTGATGAACTCCTGCTTCAGCCGCCCTAGGATTCCAGGTGGGCTGTCATGCTCAGCTTGGAACGCCACCTTCTTAAAACCTACCCTTGCATGGATCGCCTGGCTAGGAACTTCATGAGAGGGAAGCTGCAGGTGCTTCCGGGTCTGTCCTGGATGATAGCTAGAGGAAGACAGAGCCGGTGAGCATGTGTCACTGGGAATTCAGCCTCTTGAAACTGATCTTTCCTTCCGGAAACTTCCTCAGTGTCCTCCCTACTCCTTTGCTGGCCCCTTTCCTCAGAACCCTTGGCAACTTTGACAGCACAGTCCATGGCTCCCCTTGGGAGCATCTCAATGTGCTGCCACGCAGACAAGT
The DNA here is from genome assembly GCF_014885135.2 of Alexandromys fortis. Taxonomy (NCBI): domain Eukaryota; kingdom Metazoa; phylum Chordata; class Mammalia; order Rodentia; family Cricetidae; genus Alexandromys; species Alexandromys fortis. The sequence goes on from NW_026068002.1 coordinate 6,881,087, forward strand.
TTAAACCTCCTCAAAGCCACATTTAAAAGAAATACTCAATAAACAGATGGAATTACTCTTTTTTGTTTTGTTTTGTGCTGTTTTGAGACAGAGTTTCTTTGTGTAGCTTTGGAGCCTGTCGTGGGACTTCTTGCTCCGTGGACCAGGCTGGCCTCCAACTCACAGAGAGCCACCTGCCTCTGCCTCCCAAGTGCTGGGATTAAAGGCAAGAGCCACCACAGCCCGGCTGGAATTAATCTTAATAGCAATATACTTAATCTTCCCAAAATAGGATTTTGCCACAAGATCAGCATTTTGACCGGGGCTATTTTATGCATTTTGTTTCTAAGCTGCCCTATACATTGTTTTCTACTACAGCATTGCACAGAGTGCTTGGGTGCATAGCTCCTTCTCAAGAGCTCAGTAGCCGCATGTGACTGCTGCATTGGGCAGTGAGGTTCTAGAACCTTCCTTTGCTGCTTGGCATGCACAGGTTTCCTCACATAGTTCATCATCTCATCCTCAGGTATCTTGTCTCCTTGGGGAGATTAGAAGCCCCCTTGGGACAGACTCCTATTTTATTCCTCCGTTTATCTCCCAGGACACCTAAAAACTGTGCTCCACACTCAGAAGGCGCCCTAAGCATGTTTGTTGATGGGAGTAAGCGCTGGGGATTGATTTTTGTGGTTTGGTTATGGCTGTAAATGGTGTTTTATAGATTGCTGCTATAGAAGCACCCTGCTGCAATCTTAGCAGAAACAAGCAGCCGCGGTTGTCAGCAGAGGCAGAGAGGCCTCGGGGCAGATGGGGCTCCCTGAATCAGGAGGGGGAAATCCTCCTAGACAAGACACCATTTCTCTAACTTAAGAACCTGTCATGGCTGCAGCTCGCTCCTCCGTGCAGGCTCGGTTCCATCAGACCTCAGATCTAGGCCTTGTCAGCGTGCATTACACAAAGGATGTGTCTCCAGCTTCACACCATCGGGCCTGGTGCTGCTCGGGGAGGTAAAGAAGTTATTCAGGCTGACAAGAGCCTGGCCCACAGCAGATGTTCGGAGCGTGCTGTAGGATGAGTAAATGAAGGGATTGTGGGTGGCGGGGATGTCTTTCATTCAAGTATTCGTTCGCCAGAAATCTGTATGGAGAGCTGACTGTCGGGCTCTGGGTCCTGCGGGGAACAAGGCAGGGGTGCCCTTGAGGAGCCTGCCTTCCTATGGGAGAGACAAGTGCAGGCCTGCCAATGCATGCAGATAGAAGGCGAGCGCATCGGCTGATGGGGGGACCCAGGAGTTCTTCAAGGAGGTTGTCTTTGCCTACAACCTCCCAGAACACAGGATTCCCTGTCCCAGGTCAGGAGCACAACTGTTTAAATGTAGGCTGCTACAAGTTAGTGTGGGGCGCTGGGAAATCCCTGGCTTCCAGCTTGCCCTCATGACATCACAGCAGGCTAAGGCAATGCCGCGGACACCCTTCAAGTTGTGCCAGAGGTATGCTGGTGTCCACTCTGCCTTGGAAAAATCTAGATCCCAGCCTCAGGAGGAGTGGTCAGATCACCATGGTGCCCATTCTCTTTGCCACATCTGACTTCACGGCTACCACAGGGTAACCAGGCCTGTCTTTCCTGCTTTCAGTAAGAGTGTTCTGGTCCACGCCATCAAGGCCACCACTCCCCAGTGAGAGCTTTCTTTGAGGTGCACAGGTTTAGGAATTCTGGGGATTCATGGTCTCTGCCCTCAGTCCTGGGGCACATGGCTCAGCAGAAGGTTGTTCCCCATCACCCTGCCTTACTCCAGCTACAATGCCATTGCTCCCAGCAAACAAGTTTGTCCCTAGCTCACCGTAGCACCCAGCAACACAGCAAAAAAACTGGAGCACGGCCCACCCATCGGCACAAGCGGTTTTGAGATTCTGGACCACTGCTTCTCCAAGAGGCCCAAAGATAGCAAAATCACTCACTGTTCCTGCTAAAAATGCAAATCTCCAGGCCACAGGCCAGATCTTCCAAACCTGAATTTTCAGGCACGGGGTTCGGGAATGTGCATTTTAAAAAGCACCCCCCCACACACCCCGCAGGATGTGGATCCTTACACTTCCTAAGGTTTAGAGAGTCACATTTCCCAGGCTGGCAGCGTGGGCCAGTTTCTCTTTTTAGTTGAGTGTTGGCTTTGGCATTTTTATTATTGATGAAAAGCCTTGATTCATAGACTATTGGTGACCCGCTGTCAGCCTGGAAGGAGTCAGAGGCCACTCAGAACAGAATCCTCCCATCTTTTCGATCTATCTATAAAATGCTTACCTGAGCAGACACTGTTTAAAGGCCATTAAAATACCAGACACAGGCTAACCCGGTTCCTAGAACTTTATAGACATGTTTACTCAAACCCAAGTGCTTACAAAGAGTAAATAAAGGGGAAGCAAAATGAGCAAGCACCCCCAGAACTAAGAACCGAAAGTAAATAGCCCTGCTCACTAAAATAAACACGACAAATCCAGAGAGGATTAAATGACCTCTAGTCAGACAGGCTAGGAGCCAAAGATGCCCCACGCCAGCTACCATAGGAGGGCAAGGCAGAGGGCCTTTTCCTGCTACCTAGAGGGAGGACTCCGGGGTGTGTGCCCTTGGAGGGAGAGGGCTAAGGGAAGGCAGGAGCCTTGTGTCTCTGGGGAATGTTCTAGAAAGCCATGACAGGGGGCTCTATGGCCCGAAAATACCCAGGATTAAAGAATAAGTGTGTCGCTATAGGCCTAAGGCCATATGAGAATTTTCTAGAAGAGTATAGCAATAAGTTACTAATAGTTGCCATTTATTCAGCAAGTCCACAAGCATTTACTTAGCATGTAATATGTAAATCAGATACTGCAGTTCTAAAGATGCCAGGATGAATCAGGCATGCACACACGCGCACACGTGACTCACACACACACACACACACACACACACCATATACACGCAAAGATCAAGACATAACCTCGCCTCGAGTTTCTCAAAGTTTAAAAACACGACAGTATAGTAGGTGAGGTTACGTCAATTATCACTTCTTGTTCACTGACAAATTTAGCCATAGGCACCTAGGTGTGTTATCGCATTTAACCCTGATTGCATTTTGAGATAATTGCTCTCATCCTCCTTCATAGACGCAAAGGGGAAAAAAAGATCAGTACCAATTTGTAGCATCTGCCCGTCTGGGTGGTGCATTCCCAGGCGTGTTCTAGCCGCTGAACAGAGAGCAGCAATGGGTTGAGTGTCTGCAGGCTCCAGCATACCAGGGCAAACGCGACCTGCGGCTAAGAGGTGGAAGAGCGGAGAGATATGATGAGCCAAGCACATTCACAACCACTTTGTTCTATGGCCAATAACTGCACGGCATTGTTGGCGCGTGAGGGCAACACTGCCTGGGACCTTTGTGAAACATCGCTTTTAGTGTTACCTCACAAGGCTTCCTAGGCAGGGCTCACCTCTCTGCATCACCCAGCAGGAGTGGCTGGCTTTCTTTTCAAGGCTGTAAAAAAAAAAGAAAAAAAAAAACCCTTTTCATTTATTTCATTTAAAATAATTATATACTTACAGGGCATTGCAAAAGAGAGCTCTGTGTTTCTTCCCTCAATTTCCCCTAGGTGATTACAAAGCATACAACCACAACCACAGCCAGCAAATTGGCCTTGTGAGTGTGGGCATATATATACTAGGTCACTTTCTCCCCACCTAGGATTGTCACCATTAGTAAATTAAAATACGGACACTGTTCTAGTCATCTTTAGTTGTCAGTGTGACACAGCCTAGAGACTTTTGAGATAAAAACCTTGACTGAGGATTGCCTAGATCAGGCTGGGCTGTGGGCATGTCTGTGAGGGGTTGTCTTGATTATTAGCGGATGCAGAAGTGCCCAGCCCACTGTGGGCAGCACCGTCCCTAGGTAGTGGGTCTTGGGCTATGTCAGAAAGCCAGCAGAGTCTGAATCTACAGGTGAGCTAGTGAGCAGCGTTGCTCCATGGTCCCTGCCTTCAGGTTCCTGCCCTGACTTGCCTCAGGGGACTGTGAACTGAAGTGTGAGCCAAATAAGTGTTTTTCTTCCCTAAATTGCTTTAGTCATAGAGGATTTTTTTGTTTGTTTATATGTTTTTGCTTTGTTTGGTTTGGTTTGATTTCTCAAGAGAGGGTTTCTTTGTATATTTCTGACTGTCCTGGAACAAACCCTGTAGACCAGGTTGGCCTCGAACCCAGAGATCCGCCTACCTACCCCTGCCTCCTGAGTGCTGGGATTAAAAGTGTGTGCCACCACCTCTAGCTATCATAGTATTTTTATCACATCAACATAAGGGAATGATGACAAACACTAACTTAAATTCATTTTTAGCCTAAGTAGGCACCATGTAATGTTTGGAACATATTTTCTGAAACAATTTCTTGTTTTATTTAAACTCAAATTGAACTGCAAATCCTATATTTTATCTGGCCAACTCCTTCTTGACCCCTTGTTGCTAGGACTGAGCCCAGGATCTTGTGCATGTTGCACACAAGCTTTACCACTGAGCTGCACACCCAATCCTTGGCAACCCCTATTTTATCACGGGCACACTCATAGCCACCACTGCCATTATAATACAGAATCGTCACGGAATAATCTTCTTGTACACTATGAAGATGTGTCTTTGACAAGGCCTACACCTAGAAGCTGACTGGCCAATAGTGAGGCAGGAAGAGGTTAGGAGGGAGAGCCAAACTGAGAGGATGCTGGGCAGAAGGGCAGAGTCATGTGCAGTCGCCAGCCAGAGGCAGAGGAAGCAGAGGTAACATGCGTGCTGAAAAATGGTAACCTCATGTGCTAAAGCATAGATTAAAAAGCATGGGTCAATTTAAGCTATAAGAGATAGCTAGTTTTTTTTTTGTTTTGTTTTGTTTTGTTTTGCTTTGTTTTGTTTTTGTTTTTCGAGACAGGGTTTCTCTGTGGCTTTGGAGCCTGTCCTGGAACTAAGCTCTGTAGACCAGGCTGGTCTCGAACTCACAGAGATCCGTCTGCTTCTGCCTCCCGAGTGCTGGGATTAAAAGCGTGTGCCACCATCGCCCGGCCTTAAGAGATAGCTAGTAACAAGCCTAAGTTATCAGCTAATCATTTACAATTCATAACACATCTCTGTGTGGTTATTTGGGAGTCGGTGGTCCCGATGGAAAATTCTGCCTACACAGAATTATTTAAATGTTCCTTACGAAGTCAGATGCGGCACTGCATAGTCCTAATTCTCAGCATGTGGGAGGCTGAGGCAGGAGAGCTGCCTGGAATTCAAGGACAACAAAGCAAGTAGCAGGTAGGCTATAAACAAACGAACAACAAGAAAAAGATGTTCCTTACGCCATTGTTTCTGCTCAGTCCTCCCCGTGTCTGGCAACCATTTGTCTGTTCTTCCTCCCTTTAACTTGTTTTTTATTTCAACTTAGTGCCCATGAGATCCACTCGAGTTGTTGAATCTAACATGGTTCTTTGCTTTTAGCTGCTCAGAAGTGTTCCACGAAGGCCCTTTATTACAAAGAACGCTTAGTTTTGAGACAGGCTCTTACTCTGTAGCTCAGCTGGCCTAAAATACATGACAGCGTTCCTCTCTTGGCTGGGCCATCACACCCAGACAAGAACGATCATTTTTTTTAAGATGCTAATTCAGAGTGTAAATGTATGTATAACAAATATTATATTTATAATGTATAATGTTTTGGTTGTGTGTATGTGTGTACCACATACATGCTTGGTGCCGGCAAGTTCAGATACCCTGGATGTGGGATGACAGATGGTTGTAATGACAGCCACCCTGTAGGCGCTGGGAACTGAACCTGATCCTCTGCAAGAGCTCTGAGTGCTCTTAATCACTCATGCTGTCTCTAGTACTCATTGTTGAGCTGGGGATTACACCAGCAAGGTGAAACTTGTTAGCTGTCCCTGGCCTGCAGGCTGCCCTCAGTCAACAGATACTGAGGCTTCTGTAGACCCTACGACAGGAGGTGACACAGGTACCGGGAAGAGAGGACCTGGGACCAGCTGGCTGCCTGGTGAAGATGCTGCAGGAGGCAGAAACAGCAGGGTACGCAGATAGTTTGGCCATGGATTGTGAGAGAGAGTTGCCGAGGATGACAGTGTGGGATTTGGTCAGAAGCTCTCAGGGCACAGTCGCCTCTACTGAGTGTCGTATGTTCTTCTAGGGAGACATAGTCTGCTCACCCTAGGCAGAGAACAAACCAACACCCCCCCCCAAAGATTCTGGAGTCTATGTTGGCAAAGTAATGGATTCATTGCTGTTCTCTTCAGGAGCTTGGGTGATTCACAGATAGTCACACCACAGAAAAGTCCCACCCCTATCTACCAGTTTTCCTTTTCTGCCTTTTTTTCTTTTTCTTTTTTTTTAGAGGGAGGTCTCATGTAGCCCAGGCTAGCCTTTGTAGCCAAGGAGGATCTTGAGCTATTTTCTTGCCTCCACCTGACGAGTGCTTGATTACAGCCCCATGCCACCATGCTAGGCTCTGCGTGTTTTTTACATGCTCTGTCAATTAAACTGCCTCCCAGCACACCGCCTGTCATGCATTATATCATTTTTAAAAAATTTATTTATTTCATGTGCATGAGTGGTTTGCCTGCAAATGTATGTGTACCGTGAGCTTGCCTGGTCCCCTCAGAGGTCAATAGGGCACTGCATCCTCTGGAACTGGAATTATGAGTGGCTGTGAGCCACCGTGTAAACTCTGGGAACTGGACCTGGGTCATTTGCAAGAGCAACAGAGGGCTCTGAACTGAGCACTGAGCCATCTCCCCAGGCCCCTCTAGCATATCTAAGGTTAACTGCAGCTAGGGGTTAGAGAGAGTGGCGGCTGGAATCTCCGGGAGAGCCTGCTCTTCCCTCTAGGAGAGAATGGTTGGCCCCATCAGCATGCACTCAGCTATCTGTTGTACAGTTCTGTCTGTCACCAACATGACCTCAGGCCTCAGCCCCCTGTAGGTTACCACGGTGTTCTGCTCCAGCGCTGGTCAAGCCCAGGAGAAATAAATAGCCATGGTACAGTGAAAGGAAGAACAGACGGAGTCATCTTAGGGGGACTCAACTCGGATTCAGACATGTGAGGCTGGAGATTCCCACTAGAGATGCACGTGGGTGTTTTGAATAAACAGGAGAATGTGTGGGGCTGCAGGCTGAAAGATGAAGCATCTAGGATAGAGAAGGGTAAGTCTGGGAATTGTTAAGGTATAGACACTAATTAAAGCCACAAGATCAAAACAGATGAGGCAAAGGGTGAAAGGGTGTGGATTCTAAGAGCTGGGCGTAAGGTTTTGTCTTAGCGTTCTATTGCTGTGGAGAGACACCATGACCAAGGCGATTCTTATAAAAGAAAGGATGGCTTACAGCTGCAGAGGGTTGGTCCATTGTCATCACGGCAGAGAGCATGGCAGTCAGTATCCATGGTGTGAGAGAAGTAGCTGAGAGCTTTACATCCCGATCCATAGGCATCAGGCAGAGAGAATGAGACACTGGGGTTGGCCCTGGGCTTTGGAAACCACAAAACTCACGCCTCATGACCTTGTGACACACCTCCTCCAACAAAGCCACGCCTCCTGATCCTTTCCAAACAGTTCATCCACTGGGGACTCAGGATAGAAATACATGAGTCTGGGGGGCATTTTCATCCACACCACCACAGATTTCCCCTTGAAGCTGAGAAGACTGGAAAGGGTTGGGGGTGGGGAGGAGTGGTCAGCCAGCAGGGTAAGTAAGTCGCCTGGGAGCCAAGGGCTGAGAGTTTCCAAGAGGGGCAGAAGGTAACCAGCAGATGTGGCCTGTGGGTCAAGTAGGGTGAGGACTGAAAATTGACCACTGGATTTTGCTTCGTGCTGGTTGCTCTTTACCTTGACAAGAGAAGTATTGATGGACTAATTAACGTGAAACGTTACTCCAAAGGGCTTGCAGCTGAATGAGGGATAGTTGAAACGGAAGTCTCAGTAACTCTTTTCAAAATAGATTGGCTCAGAAACAAACAGAAGAGTACGGCCACCGTTGAAGAAAAGCTAGAAGCGGGTGGTGAATTGTTTGTATTTATTAAAAAGCTGTATTTTTATTTTATATGTATGGACGTTTTGCCTGTGGGCATGTCTATGTACCACGTGCATGCAGTACCCTAGGAGGGCCTCAGATCTTCTGGAACTGGAGTTATAGACAGTTGTGAGCCACCGTGTGGGTGCTGGGAGTTGAACTGGGGCCCTCTGCAAGAGTAATCAGTGCTCTGAACCACTGAGCCATCTCCTCCGGCGTCATTTTTATTTTACTCGTGCACGTCTATGTGTGTGAGTGTGTTCTTGGCACGCGCTAGTGTGGGGGTCAGAGGACAGCTCGCAGAATCGGCTCTCTCCCTCCGCCCTGAGTCCCAGAGACAGAACTCAGGATGGAAGTGGGAAGTGTCTTCCCCCACTGCGTCATCGCTGCAGTCCTTATTGTAGTTTATCTGCCTGTGGTACACAGAGCTATAGTGTACCATCTTATTTATTTATTTATTTAGAGACAGGGTAACACTAAATTGTCCGGGTTGGCACTCGGCTTGTGATCCTCCTGCTTCCGCCTCCAGAGTAGCTGGAATTACAGGTATGTAGCAGCTGAAATGATGTTTTTGTTCTGATTTTTATAAAGTGTATTTATTTATTGCGTACCTGCTCACTCACTTGCAGCGGTCAGAGGACAACATTTGTTTGTTGATTTTGGTTTTTGTTGTTGTTTTGTTTTTGTTTTTATTTTAGGGCAGAAACTCTCTATGTCATCCTGGACTTTCTGGAACTCACTGTGTGGACCATGCAGACCTTCAGCTCAAAGAGCTCTGCCTGCCTTTGCCTTCTGAATGCTGAGACTGAAGGCGTGTGCCACCACACCCGCTCAGGGAACAACACACTGTCTCTCTCTCTCTCTTTTTTTTTTTTTTTTTTCCCAAGACAGGGTTTCTCTGTGGCTTTGGAGCCTGTCCTGGCACTAGCTCTGTAGACCAGGCTGGTCTCGAACTCACCGAGATCCGCCTGCCTCTGCCTCCCGAGTGCTGGGATTAAAGGCTTAAAGGCGTGCGCCACCATCGCCCGGCATCACACTGTCTCTTTAAGTAACATCTTTCAGATACTTGGTGGCTTTTTGGATACATATACCCTTGAAGGCCTGGGCAGTCTCAAGGGGTTCTTCAAGTGAACATGAAGATTTGAACCTTGATTTACATGATTTTGTAGGGTTTTCAGGGTCAAGAGTTTAGCGAACCAGTTTAACAGGTCACCTCAGGCCGCTCACAGGAAGAGGAAGTGAGGCCTTACTCTGAAGAAACTTAAGAAGCAGGATGGGAAGGTGGCTCAGAGGCTAAGGCACTTGCTGTGCAAGTCTGAGGGCTGGAGTTCAGATCCCCAGCACACATATAAAAGGTCTGGCCGTCATAGTAGCTTGCCTGCAATCCCAGAGCTCTGGAAGCAGGGGCAGGGCATCCCTGGGGCAAGCTGGCTAGTTAGATTAGCCTAATCCGTGAGTGAGCTCCAGGTTCAGTGAGAGACCACGCTTCAATGATGGAGGAAGGTAACTGATATCATCCTCCGGTCTCTGCATATATGTGTACGTGCATCGGCACACGTATCACCCACACTCATTTGTACACGCATACATCCATGCACATGTGCCATACATACATACAGACACAAAAAAGTAAAAAAATGCACACTTAAAAGTAAGAAAGATAGAAAGGAAGGAAGGAGGGGAACCTTGTATGCAGGTGGGTGACTTACAATGAAGCACAGATGCCCCAGCCGCTGAAACAAGAACCACGTGCTTTGAAGTCTGTTTCCATAGTAGAATCAGCAGCAAAGGGTAGGACATTGGATGGAACCATCCTCTAGGGGAAGGGGAAAAGGAACTCCTGGAACTCTGAGCAGGACAAAGAACCCCTTGAAGGCTAATGAATTTTAAGTGAGTGCCATCAGCATGGCTGTGGGTTTCTCCAGCTGCCTGGGTGCTGTAGTGCAGACACCTCCAGTGAGCAGGTGGGCTCCGGGTGCCATCACAGTTTTGTTTTGTTTGTGTGTGTGTGTGTGTGTGTGTGTGTGTGTGTGTGTGTGCTTTGCTTTGTTTAGAAAGTAAACAAATCCCAGAGGTCAAGGTGCTTGCAGGTGTGTGTGTGTGTGTGTGTGTGTGTGTGTGTGTGTGTGGATGTGGATGCCCACACAAGGGAAGATCAGGAAGACATCAGAAGAGAGGACCAGATAGGATGGGTGGTCCTTCGTCCTAGTGCAGATGAAAGATGAATGGAGCCTTGTCACATTTTTCTGAATGTTTCCCTACTTTATCTCAAGGTTTTCCCTTCCTTCCTTCCTTCCTTCCTTCCTTCCTTCCTTCCTTCCTTTCTTTCTTTCTTTCTTTCTTTCTTTCTTTCTTTCTTTCTTTCTCATTATCTTCCTTCCTTCCTTCCTTTCTTTTTTTATATCATTTTTGAGACAGGGTTTCGCTGTGTAGCCCTGGCTGTCCTGGAACTCATTCTGTAGACTGGGCTAGCCTTGAGCTCAGACATCCACCTGTCTCTGCCTCCTGAGTGCTAAGGCGTGTGCCATGCCACCATCACCTGGCCAGGTTTTCTTTTTTCACTTCAAATATTCATATCAAAAGAAACATTCTGGGGTTGGAGAGATGGTCCAATGGTTAAGAGCACTTACCGCTACTGGGTTCAATGCCCAGTAGCCACATGACAGCTCCCATATCCAGTTCCAGTAGATCCGATGCCTACTTCTGTCCTCCTCGGGCACCACAGGCCAAATACCCATACACATAAAAACTGGGGTGGGGGAAATTTATATTACTAAAAATAAAAGTAATGTTTAAGTCTCCCTCCTAGAACATAACTGATTCAAAGTTATCACCCCTGAGTTAGTTACTCTCCTCAGGATATCCAGGATCTGTAGTTCTCAATTGAGTACTGAATGGAAGAAGAGCCTTGAGCAGAAGTCCTGTGTATGAAACTAAACTGTCCCCCACCCAGCAACCCTGTGGGAAGACAATTTGTACCTGGCTATGCAAGTTCATATCCTATTATCCTGAAGCAAACGATTTCTTCACAGGAACAATGTGTTTGCCACCAGTGAGATTCCCCTGCATTGGCATCAATATGAATCAAATCATCTCATTGAGCCCGTCACTATACCCATTTTAGAAGATAGGGCAGGATTCACAGACAGACACACACACCCTCTTCCTTACAGTATAGCTCGCTGTCCCAAGTCGCAAATCTCCCTCGACATCAAGGGGCTCGTTACCACTCAGGCGGCTCCTCTAACAGCTGATGGACCAGAAAGACCATCATATCGTATCAACTCCCAATGAGCTGTAGAACTGATTGCTAGGCCAACCCCTAGGTATCTGCACTGTAATAGTTGTTAAATCAAAAATGAAGAATGAATAATGGTAACGTTAGAAACACCAGCTAGCTAGTGCTGGCGAAGAGGGTTTGCGCAGAGGCTGAGGGCAGAAACTTCTGGGTCTTGCAATCATCCAGTCTTGTGTTCATACCAACATCATGCCCATATTTAGAATCCCTTTTCCGTAGGTGACTGCTCTCCTTCCAGACCTATTTGCGTGTACAGACATATACTTTCCTAGAAATTGAGTTCATTGTGTATCATCGTACCTAAATGTATTTATTTGCCTAGTAAACACTTTAGAAATTGTTCTTCTTTTTATTCAGCAATGTAATTTGAAGCCATTTTGCAGGTGATAATAAGTAAGGATTGGCCTAAGAATTGGCCTAAGGAATTGTTTCAGTTTCTGCAACACAGAACTCTGGGACCCTGCATCTTAAACTGGGATGTTCATTCAGACCGCCTAAGCTCATCATGGATGTGCATATTCACAGCTACAGTACCAGGAAGCTGAGACAGAAGAACGGAGAGTTCAAGTCCAGCCTGGTCTACATAGTGGCTACCAGGCCAGCCTGAGTCCCATAGTCAGACCCTGTCTCAATAACAACAGTAAAATACAGCTGGGAGTGAGCTCAGTGGTGGAGTGTGCTCATCTAGTATTCGTGACAACCCGGGGTTAGTCTCAGCTCTAAAAATAAAATAAAATAATAAAATAGTAATGTCTTGGGTGTGGTGGTAAGCTCTGATTTTCTCCATTTCTAAAAACTTCCCAGATATTGATCATGTGAGTCAACTTGATACCTGATGGTGGAGATCCTATGGTAATGAAACAGTAGAAATAGGACCAAGTCTTATAATCCCAGGGCTGGGAAGCTGAGGCAGGAGGATCACTGTGAGTTGGAAGCTAGCATGGTTTACATATGAATCCAAGAGCAGCCTTGGTTGCTTGGTGATACCCTGTCTCAAAAATGAGGGATAGAGGGATACCAAATCACATATTATGGACAAGACAGGCAAGCAAGGTGTCTTTATTGTAATTTCAGACTGAGTCAGCCAACTTCAGTGTGAGCCAAAGGAGCGTGCCGAGCAGTGATTGAAAGGGACATCAGGCTGCTGTTCGCTGAACAGAAGCAAGCAGCAAACGTCCATTGATTTTCTGGGATGGATTAAGGTTTAGTAATTGCCCACTGGTCATGGGAAAGGTTTCAAAAGATCTTTTCCTCCTTGTGCACACACATTCTGGCCTTGTGGCTTGCAGGCTAATCTGTAGTGACAACCCAGGAGCCACTGACTTACTCATTGTCACATAAATGTCCTGACCCCGGGATTTGGTCTGAACCTTCTGATAAGACTGAGGAAGTACAGGTGCTTGAGCCGTGCAGAGAGGACAAGGTCAGGATACTCTAACAGCAGCAGGCTGAGCTAATCCTGTATTTTAGTCTTAGACAACTTTAAAGTTTGTGTGTGTTGGGGGGGAGGGAGAGATGGACTTGTGGATGTGTGTGAGTGGGGACTTGCTCATGTCATGGCAAACATGAGGACAGATGACAACTTCCAGGACTCAGTTCTCTCCTTCCACCTTAGAGGCTCCGGGATGGAACTCAGGTCATCAAATCTGACCTAAGGTTTCAAACACAACAGGACAGACACAACGTGAAAGACATGCCAACACTTCAGTCCCATTGAATTCGTGTAGCAGAGCTCTGAGGCTCGCGTGAAGAGTCCATGTTTCCAGCAAAAGTGGCTTCGAGTTTTTGCAAAGTAACCTGAGCAACTGCTGTCCCAACCCTAAGTCAGAGGTATCTCAGCAAAGCTGGTGGGAAAGGCAGCGCAGCTCAGCTGCCTGAGCTCCCAAATTAGCGACTTGTAGGTTAACTCGGAACAAGTGAAACTGGAAGATTCCAGGGTTTCGTTTCCAAGATTTCAAGAGCATGCGAGTGCCAAGCTCTTGCTGACATCTAGGAAGGCTCTGGGGACTCACTGAGAGCATTTGATGGGACCAAGCTTTTCCTCGGAAACGAGTCCCTCATGCCTTATTTTGTTCCTGGTGTGAGAATCTCTCAAGCCCCAGCAATTTTAGCTTGGTCTAGCCATAAGGGGCTCCTAGTCTATAAACATCCTGACCTTGTGGCCCAATCTGGTGTTTTATGGCAGTACTTTTCATAGCAAAGATGGTGAGACCAGTTCATGAGAAATGACTGTCAAATTCCCAAGAATTCGATGATCTTGTTGTTAAATGCGGCAATCATTAAAACATTATCGTGTAAAGATGTATAAAAACAAATTATATTGTAGAGATAATAAAAATTTAAAACCATCAGTTTTCAACTATTTTTACTGCATTTTAAAATTTCTGCTGTAGAGGTTATTTATGTCCAATGCATCTGTCCGGCAGGAACACACACAGTGGCTTGTTTCAGCACACTTCTTCCTAACTCTGTGTTCAGTGACATCAAGTTCATAGCTTGAAAGCAGCCACATGGAATATTTACATTGCAGAACACTGACTATAGAGACAAGTATTGCCCCAAGCCTTTTCCAATGACTACCATTGCCAACCATTTTCATTGTTACTAATCTTACCAATTACAAATGGCACACTATTTTAAGCTTGCATTTCCTTGGGTGACGTGAGATACGGTCTTTCATGTGTTCATGCCTAGCAGCTTAATAGTATGTCTTGTTCTTATAAATATATTTTAAAATATGTTTACAGTTTCTGCTTGACTAATATACAGGACTCACCCCCAAATACTTGGATTTGGGGATTCAAGGATGCAGAATTCACATGGCGAACTGACTATATCCTGTTTCAGATCTCAGCAGCTTAGAATGTATTCCCTCCACCAAGGAACCAGACTCTTAGAGAAAAGAGTCCTGCTCAGCTCTGGTCTTCATACATAATGCTACTTCTATAATTATTAACAGATACTAATTGTACAAATCAGTAGGGACCCAATGATATCCAAAGACTAGTGAAGGAATCACACAGATGTAGCCTGTCACCAACTGAATGGATCTTGACACTACCCAGTCTGCAGTGAAGGTGGAAGGGGGCTCCCGGAAATTTTCCCAATCCCTGATCATTCCCATCCCAAGTAAGTAAGCGGCAGATGCCCCCAGAGACCCTGGAAAGAATATTTTTTAAACTGATTTTATTGAGTTCTACATTTTTCTCGGCTCCCCTCCTTGCCTCTCCCCTCCCTACCCTCACCCATGGTCCCCATGCTCCCAATTTACCCAAGAGATCTTGTCTTTTTCAACTTCCCATGTAGATTAGATCCATGTTATGTCTCTCTTTGTGTTCTCATTGTTGTCTAGGTTCTCTGGGATTGTGATTTGTGGGCTGGTTTCCTTTGCTTTGTGTTTAAAAAACCACTTATGAGAGAGCACATATGACAATTGTCTTTCTGGGTCTGGGTTACCTCATTCAATGTTTTGTAGCTCAATGTTTTCTAGCTCCATCTATTTGCTTGCAAGATGTCGTTATTTTTTTTCTGCTGTGTAGTACTTTCTGCTGTGAAGTCATTGTGCAAATGTACCACATTTTCCTTATCCATACTTTGGTTGAGGGGCATTTAGGTTTTTTCCGGGATCTGGCTATGACAAACAAAGTTGCTATGAATATAGTTGAACACATGTCCTTGTGGCATGATTGAGCATTCTTTGGATACATACCCAAAAGTGGTATTGCTGGGTCTTGAGGAAGGTTGTTTCCTAATTTTCTGAGAAATCGCCACACTGATACCTGGGAAGATTCTTAAACCCTTAGTAGCTGGGCTGTGCTTTTCACCTCGGAGCCTCTAGGAGTCCTGCTCCATTGCTGCAGCTAAGCAGATATTTGAGTTTTAACAATACTACACAACACCATTGACTGGGAATTGCCTCCATGAGTATATGGAATCTGTTTTTTTTTTTTTTCCTTTCCTATCATTTTAAGACGTAGAAACAGCCGGTAGTGGTGGCTCGTGTCTGTAATCTCAACAACTGAGAGGTCGAGGCAGTATTGTCATGGATTTGAGGCCAGCCTGGAGTACACAGTCGGTTCCAGAAAAGCCTGAACTAGAATGAGACCCTGCCTAAAAGAAAGAAAAAAAGCATGGATGTCAAAGTCAAACCCCCAGGCCACCTAAACAGCCGTGTGATAATGACTAGGTCACTGGCTTCTGTGTCCCTCAGAGACCTACAGAACAGTGTAACATTTAATCAAGAACGATAGAAAAGACCTATGAAGCTGGTAGCAGTTGTTCCAGCCTACTGTAAACAAATTCATCTAGTCCAGAGCCCAGCTGTGCCATTTGTAACTAAGGACAGGTAATATCCTCATTCATCTATAAAATGCTGACAGTAAAATCACACGGATAAGAAAACTGTGAGAATTTGACGCCGCAACGTTTATCATAACAGAAGTTCACGGTGCCCTATGAACATTAATAACCATGCTGCTCCTATTATAGGGGTGGTTGTGGGGAGCCCTCTTTATTATACCTCAGGGACCCACAGGTCAACGGCTGTGCTAACACCGCCGGAACGCTAGAGGGCCCTGCTGCCGCAGTGGGCGGCACTGTCTAGGATGCTCCAGGAGTTTCAATGCTGCTGACAAAGGGAAGGGAGGAGCGGTCAGCGCCAGTAGGACTCCGCCCTATGGGGGCGGGACTAGAAGTCTGGTAGGGGCGGGGCCTGCCGAGGCAGGGCCGACGGGGCGGAGCTAGAGGAGCAGCGGGGGCGGGGCCTGGAGGGGGTTGGCCTGACGGGGCGGGGCTAGTGGAGCCTTGGGGGCGGGGCGGGGTCTGACGGGCTGAGTGGTCCACGTGGTTAGGAGGCGTCCTGATTGGGGAAGGAGGCACGAGAGGCGGGAGCGGAACCGGAACGCGTCCTGACAGGGGCGGAGCTCTCGGAGCCGCGGGGGCGGGGCGCGGCGTGACTGGAGCGGAGCCGTCCGCGTGGTTAGAACGAGACCTGACGGGAACTGAGAGAGAGGCGGGGCGTGGGGGGGCGGACCCCGGCCGCGGCCTGACAGGGGCGGAGCTCGCGGAGCCGCGGGGGCGGGGCGAGGCCTGGTAGAGGCGGAGACCCGGTGCGGCCTGGCGAGAGGCGGAGCACGCAGCTCGGCGAGGGCGAGGCCTGATCGAGAAGGGAGGAGCGGAGAGGCAGGGGCGGGCCGAAGGCCGACCCCTTGAGAAGAAGGTGGTGGGGCGATGCAGGTGGGTGGCCCCCGCCAGCTCGACCGCCGGCCGCGTGCCCTTGCGGAGCTTAGCTTAACGCAGCGCTGAGCCGGCGTACTCCGGTTTCACAGTCAAATTGAAACCCCTCCGCGGTGACCTGACCTTCCCGGGGCCGGAAAGGGTGTCCGATGACTGAGTTGGTGGGAGGACAGGTGAAGCAGAGCTTTGGTTCCGGAGACGGTGGCGCGCCGGCTAGTGGCGTTTTCAGATTTGATGGCCGCTCCGGAGCTGGAGTTTCAGTTCGAATCGGGATTTCCCGGCGGGGCGGGGCGTGGGGTAGGGTTTAGGGGGCGGGCCTTTTGGATCCTGCAGCCCGAGGGGCGGAACTGGGTGGCAGTCCTGTTGCCCTGGAGCTGAACCTTTGAGCACCGAGCGGTCGAGCTAGGAATCCGGACCTGTCTCTAGGAAAGGGGCGGCGGAAGCAGAGATCCGAGCCTCGGAGCTCTCATTTCTGAGGGCTTTGGACACTCGGAACTCGGGTGGAAAAGCGTGGTCCAGACCTGGTAGCAGCTTGAGCTCCCCTTCCTCCCATAGGTCGCCATGAACGGCAGGGCCCGGAAAGAGGCAATCCAGGCCACAGCCAGGGAGCTTCTCAAGTTCGTGAACCGGAGTCCGTCTCCTTTCCACGGTAGGTGTCCTGGGTTAGGGAGGCTAGGAGTGGGAGTGACCTGACCAACTTCCATCTCTATGAGAGAACCCTTTCTCTACAGTCGTGGCTGAGTGCCGCAGCCGGCTCCTTCAGGCTGGCTTCCGTGAACTCAAGGAAACAGAGGGCTGGGATATCTTACCAGAAAACAAGGTACTGGGACTGTTTGGAGGCAGAGGCTGTTTCAAATTCCTGTGTTCCTGTGATTAAGCAACTCACACCCCTGTCTTTCCACTCTCTTCTCCAGTACTTCTTAACCAGAAACTCCTCCTCCATCATTGCTTTTGCTGTGGGGGGCCAGTATGTTCCTGGCAATGGCTTCAGCCTCATTGGGGCGCATACGGACAGTCCCTGCCTCCGGGTAAGGAGTTAGGGCTCTGCTGGCCTGAAGGGGCAGTGTGGAATGAAGAGATTCAGAAGGTGCAGTTCGGAACGCCCTGTTCCCAGGTGCAGGAAGGATGCTAGACTGCCCCTTGCCCTCCTCACAGACACTTTCCCAGTCAGCCAAGCGATGTTTGCTCTGTATAACTTGGCGGTCGCCTGAGTCTCCCCTCCAGATGTTGTCATCCAGATGTTTTCTTCTCATCTCAATGCTCAGGTGAAACGCAAATCTAGACGAAGCCAGGTGGGCTTCCACCAGGTTGGTGTGGAGACCTACGGTGGTGGGATCTGGAGCACGTGGTTTGACCGGGACCTGACCTTGGCTGGACGAGTCATTATCAAGGTGGTATAGAGGGCCTAGGAACTGGGTTCTCACTTGAGCAGCTGGAAGATTGAATGTCCCATTCCTTCAGGGTACCAGTGAAGTGTCTGCATGGGAAGGGGGGAACTTGGTTATCAATTGTATTCGGGAGGTGCCCAGTTCTGACCTGGCCTGTTGGCCACAGTGCCCTACCTCAGGTCGCCTGGAGCAGAGGCTTGTACATGTGGAGCGACCCATTCTGCGCATTCCGCATCTGGCCATCCACCTGCAGAGAAATATCAATGAGAACTTTGGGCCCAACACAGAGTCGCACCTGTGAGTCTATACCAAGGGCTGTGAGGGGTGGGATATGGCATGAGGTGACGGGGGCCCCATTGAGACCCAGAAGACCACCTCTTAATGGCCATAATCAAGTTCCACTTTTGGAATCTAGTTTCTATACACTTGGGGAGTGGACTGGAAATTGAAGGACAAGGAGAAGCCTAAGTTCATGACTGCCTCACTCCCTTCTCTCAACCCATTTCCCCACAGAGTGCCTATTCTCGCCACAGCAGTTCAGGAAGAGCTGGAGAAAGGGACTCCTGAGCCAGGACCTGTCAGTGCTGCTGTAAGAAGCTCCCTTGCTCCTGGGAGGGGGGGCAGAGTGGAAACAGAGCAGTCCCCTAGGAAGGGCAAAGAGATGAGCAGGCCCTCCTTCTAGCATCTTCTGCCTTACAGGATGAACGGCACCACTCAGTCCTCATGTCCCTGCTCTGTACCCACCTGGGACTGAGTCCTGAAAACATCGTGGAGATGGAGCTGTGCCTGGCAGACACTCAGCCTGCAGTAAGGAGTGGCTCTAGGGTTCTGTGGGTGGGGTCCTCCAGGGTCCCCGCCAACCACAGCATAGCCCTGAAGTGCTTAGCCCCTCTGTTAGTCTCCTTCTTGTTCTTCCTTGGAGATTTTGCTTTCAGTAGTTCCCAAATAAGCAGACCATTTTTCCCCCAAGGCCCACCTATGGGAACTTGATTAGGGTGTGGGACCTTTCGGATCCTGCGACACAATGGACGGAACTGCGTAGAAGTCCTGGTGCCCTAGCACTGAACCTTTGAGAACAAAGCCAGAATCCAGATCTTTCTCTAGGGAACGGGGCAGAAGCAGAAATCTGAGCCTTAGAGCTCTCATTTTTAGGGGGGTTGGATCCTCAGAATGTGTGAGATGTGAAGTGGGTCCTGTCTGCTTTGATCTACGCTAGCTCTGAGCCTTAGAGCAAGAGGGCTAATGCCTCTTAGCTGCTAATGGAGAGAACTGCTAAATCTTAATCCTAAGTTTGTGTTAGCTGGTTTCTTTCTTTTACCTAGTGTATTGTTTTGTTTTGTTTTTTGAGACAGGGTTTCTCTGTGTAGCCCAGACTATCCAGGAACTTGCTCTGTAGACCAGGCTGATCTCGAACTCAGAGATCTGCCTGCCTCTGCATGCCATAACATGACCCAAGTGTTATGTTAAAGGTGTGTACCCCCACTGATAGATGCTGTAGGATACCCTTTCCTGGCCTTCATTCTCAGCTGAACAGCAAGAAGTTTCCTAAGCCAACAGTCAGGAGTAGTTGCTTTGGCCCTTGGGAACGGTGAAATGGGTGAGGGGCCTGGGCACTTGGGTCAGGGTGTTGGTCCTGTTTTTCTAGGTCCTGGGTGGAGCCTATGAAGAGTTCATCTTTGCTCCTCGACTGGACAACCTGCATAGCTGCTTCTGCGCCCTGCAGGTGAGGAGCCAGAGCACTCCAGGCAGCACGCACCCATGAGGGGTGGGGAGTTAGGAGTTGAGATTGGGGCTAACCTCAAGCCCAGGGGTGGCGAGAGATGGCTAATTAACCAGGCCTTCACCCGGCTGGTGCTGGGAAGGTCCCAAATGCTGCAGCCTTGGCATCACTATTTCTGTGCTGGTCTGGGACCAGGAGCTGAGGTATGGGAAAGCTGACAGGTGTGCAGTGATGTCTTCTCATACCCCAGTCTGCTACTTTTCTCCAGATTAACAACCTCCGCCTGAAAAGAAAGTCCTTGCCACCATGAACACCAGCATCTCTCACTTCCTTCTGCATCCCTCAGTCTGCCTCTGACTTAAGTCTCCTCTCCGCTTTCTTTGTGTTCCTTGGGATCTCATGCTCACCTTCTTGTTCTCCACTTCCTCTCTACCCTAGTCAGGCCATTTCTCAGCCTTTTACTCTTCTTCTGCCTTTTACCTTGCCTTTTCCCTGCCTAGCTTATGGTTGAAGATGGGCTTTGGGTAGTTACTGTAGACCTGGGGCCCCTGCTGCTAGGTCCATGGCCATCTCTAGAGCTGTTGTTAATGAAGCCCATCAATTTGCTTGGTCTTCATAATTGTCCTCCTGTAACATGAAAGGGGGCCTGCTTGTTGTTAGGGTTTTTGTCCCGCCAGGTACCCCACAACTGTTTGGCCACAAAGAAAATCACACATAGGTCTCCATAAATTATAAGCTGATTGGCCCATTAGCTCTAGCCTCTCACTGGCTAACTCTCACATCTTGATTAACCCATTTTTCTGATCTACGTTAGCCATGTGGCTCAGTACCTTTTTCAGTGGGGCAGATCACATCCTGCTGCGTCGGTGGTCTGGGCAGGAGTGGAAGGAATCAACTTCCTCCTTCCCAGAATTCTCCTGTTCTCATTGCATCGTTTCTACTTCCTGTCTGGTTTTCCCACCTATACTTCCTGCCTGGCCAATCAGCGTTTATTTAAAACACGGTTGACAGATTACAGACAATTCTCCCACATCCTCCCAGGATTTACATCTTCTTTCTGTCTTCAGCATTGTCCTGCCTTCTGCAAGGGAAGGTATGGGAGCCAAGTGCGCAGTGAATGGATCACTTATCCCATTAGAAAAGTCCTTCACTGCCAGGCAGTGCCTAAGAGAAAGGTTGCTGAAAGCCCAGCTGTTGACAGAGGTATGCAGCCATTCAGTCCCATAGAAACACACAGAGGTCTACATTAATCATAAACTGGTAGGCCTATTACCTCAGGCTTCTTATTAACTCTTACATCCTGCATTAACCCATAATCGTCTGTGTTAGCCATGTAGCTTGGTACCTTTTATCAGCAAGTCATTCTCATCTTGCTTCTTCTATGTTGACTACAGACTCTTTCCTCTTCCCAGAAATCTCCTGTTCTGGTTGCCCCACCTATACTTCCTGCCTGGCTACTGGCCAGTCAGCATTTTATTAAAGCAATACAATATAAGTGACAGGGTACAAGACCATTGTCCCACAGCACTCAGTCCTCTTCACTGGCAGGACAGCATGCCACTCCCAGGTACTAGCAGAATAAGTTGTAAGAAGCAAAGGGCAGGGATGATGACCTTGTCTCCTTTCCCATCCAGGCTTTGATTGATTCCTGTGCATCCCCTTCCTCCCTGGCCAGGGAGCCACATGTGCGCATGATCACACTCTACGACAATGAAGAGGTACGTGGAGGGCTCTGGGCAGAGGTCCCTCTCTGGAGTCTTCAGTAATTACCTCAGAGACACTCAGAGTGAGTCAGGGCCATTCTAGAGGCCTACAGATGGGGACAGGAGAGCTGCCGGTGCTTCTGCGGCACATGTTGTTTCCTTCTGGCTCTAACTGGACTCCATACCCCTTTTCCTCTGTGCTCCTTGCTACATCCCTACCCCAAGGACAGGAGCATTGCACAGATCTTCCTTTCGGGTCTGTAGCTTGGCACATAGTGGGTCCTCAGCTGTGTGTTTGGCTGCAACCCGAGCTGCTGTCGTGGAGCTTGACAGATAGCTAGTTCTCTCTCCTGTTACTCCCTAGGAGCAGTTAGCAGTTGGGGTAGGTCTTTGGTCTGTTGTTCTGGGTGTTTGGCTGTTCCATCTCTAGTTATCTTGTCTACATCTAGTCAGCAATAAGGGAGCGGTCAAAGAGACTAGATGCCTGTGTCTTCCAGAGTATGGTCCAGAAATGAAATTCATTAGTACTTACATTCACAGAACTTAGTGTGACCACATTTAGCTACAGAGAAGACTTGGAATGATGGCTCTAGCTGGGTAGTTAGTTGTGTAGCTATGGCTTGGGCCTTCTGTTATGAAGGTATCATGGATAGTTAACAGTCTCCATCACATACATCAAGGGAAATTACCCAGGGTACTGTGGCACCTGCTGAGCCCTAGATGTAAGTATTGGGGACCAGTGTGGAAATTCCATCAGTAAGTGCTATTTCTAGACTGTAAATGATTGGGAATTGGTCTGGACCCAGTCCGCTGTCATCAGATGATCAGTAATGACCTGGGTGGGCATAGGAAAGATTCCAACAATACCAATCCCACCATGTGACTCGGGAGGATCCTGGGCCTTTTTCAACACTGGGCTCCTCTTAATGACCTCCGTGTCCTGACTCCCAGAGTAAAACCTCTGCCGTCCCCAGGTGGGGTCAGAAAGTGCCCAAGGAGCACAGTCTCTGCTGACGGAACTGGTACTGCGGCGCATCTCAGCCACACCTCAGCGTCTGACCGCCTTCGAGGAAGCCATACCTAAGTCCTTCATGATCAGTGCAGACATGGCCCATGCTGTGCACCCAAACTATGCGTGAGTCTTCCTATCAGACAGTACTCACTGCTAGAGACCCAAGCATATCTCCTGGGAGGTTCCAGGGGTCTTCCTTTTGATTGTTCTAGGCCAGACTTAGTGAAAGCCTAAGCCTGGTATGTGTGTTAGATATCTTGTTTCCTTTTGTGGCTAGAATCTGCCTAAATGTTTGTTTTGAATGCCCTGGGGACCTGCAGGATTGGGTGGGAAAGAAAGCTATAACCCATTAGTGCTATCTGCCTTGGAAGGGGAGTGGATGTTGACAGGCCTCCACTACAGTGTGCAGTGCTGACCTTTCCCACCTCCCACAGGGACAAGCATGAAGAAAACCACCGGCCCTTATTCCATAAGGTAAAGAAGCTTTGAAGGATGTGGTGGCCTGGCTGGGCCTGGCCCATGTGGTTCCCCCTGGGTCACATGTCATCTCCATTCCCCCTTGACTTTTCCCAGGGTCCTGTGATCAAGGTGAACAGCAAGCAGCGCTATGCCTCTAATGCAGTGTCAGAGGCTCTGATTCGAGAGGTGGCCAGCCAAGTTGGGGTGCCCCTGCAGGTGAATGTGTATCTTTTCTGGGAAGGCTTGGTGGAGGGAGCAGGATGAAGACATAAACTGCTGTGCTCCGTGAGTGGGAAGCAAGTAGGTGGGCTTCAGTGGAGGGAGTTCCAGTAAGTGAGATCAGGGCTTTGGGTGCTGAGCTAGCTACATGGCTGCTTTTGTTGTGGTGTCTTTAGCCTAGTTTGCTAAGCTGTCTGGGTGTTAGTGTCCCCATCTGTAAAGTGGGGTGATAATGATCCCTGCACTACTGATTTTTGTAAGGCTTACTCTTGCCACCTAGGTTAGTCCTTTCTGTTTTCCTCCTAACATCCACTTTCCCTGTGTCTTGTACCCCAATCCAGAAGGAATATTGAGGACTGGAGAGCCTAGAACCCCAACTGTTCACTTTTCCTCTGGCTATGAAATTACCCATCACTGTCCTGTCACACTGTGTGTGGACATATATATTCCTGTATCAGGAATTTGGCCCACGGTGCTCCAGTAACAGACAGCACACAAGTTCTGGTGGAGGCAGGACTAGACAAGGGCTGTTTTTGCTTTCTTGTCTCTATCTTGCCCTATGTAATGCCAGATCGTTCTACTCACAAAGAGGCCTCTGGGGGAAGTGAGAGCTAACACTGAGAAGAAGGACGTTGGGAAGATCCAGAGGAAGAACATCTCAGCCAGAGGGAACAGACAGAAAAATCACAGGGGGAATAAGAATGAGTTAGCCTGGTAGTGAGAGAGAAGGCAGGGCTGAGAGCAGGCAGGATAAGAGAGGACGCTCACCCAGGCCAGTTTACTTCTGGGGCCCTGGAAGAGCATTTGTATTCTAAGGTATGAGGACATTGTAGGCTTTTCCCTAATAGCTTACAGCAGAACCATGGCATATATACTTTAGAAAATACAAATAGAAATGAAAAAATAAAATTTGAACCAGGTGTGGTAGCACACATTTGTAACCCTGGCTCATAGAAAATGGAGACAGGAGGATCATCCTCAGCCACATAGCAAGTTCAAAGCCAGCCTGAGATACATGAGACTCTGTCTTAAAAAACAGGACTTTCCAGGCAGTGGTACACACACCTTTAATCCCAGCACTCCACTCCTCAGGAAGAGGCAGATGGATCTCTGTGAGTCTGATCCTGATCTACAAAGTGAGTTCCAGACCAGCCAGGGATGCATAGTTGAGACCATGTCTCCAAAAAAGAAAAGTATCATCAGAGTTTTACATATTCTTCCCGATTCTTCCTGTGCATTTATTTTAAATTTTGTAAAATTAAATCACTGGATACATTTGTTAACCTCTTTTCATACACTGACTAGACGGATGCTGTTCAAGCAGTGAACCCCCTTTTCAACACTAATTGATAATCCTTGCTTAATCAGCAATTGCATTAGAATTTTCTGATACACCTTTCCTCACCCATTCTTTGAACCTTCCTATCTGTGAGGTAGAACCTGCCTCCATCATCCAGGCTGATTAGTTATTGTAAGTTGATTCTTGGGCCAGCGAAATAGCCCAGTGGGTAAAATCACCTGCCACAAAACCTGGCAACCTGAGTTTGATATGTGGAACCCACATTGTGGAAGATGAGAACTCATGCCTGTAAGTTGTCCTCTGATATGTGTGCCACAGCACATGCCTGCCACACACTTAAAACAAGATAATTGTTTACTTTCCCTTTTTCAAGGTGGAGTTTTATCCTAAATGTCATTATAAATTAGTTTCTTTGCTTTCACTTATTACTATCAAATTATGAATGTTCATTGATTGAGTGCCGTTCACAGAATTATTATGAGTGATGCTCAAGTTGTCATACCTTTGACCAGTGAGAGTTCTTTCCTATGCCCTGCGATAGGACTCTTAAAAGTTACCTTGCTTTTTGGCACAGTAAGAAATTTCAGCCTCATATTTTCATTTTTGTTCTTAGATTTGGCAACTAGAAAAAAAACTTTTTTTAAAAATCATGAGTTAATGGGCTGGAGAGATGGCTCAGCGGTTAAGAGCACTGACTGCTCTTCCAGAGGTCCTGAGTTCAATTCCCAGAAACCACATGGTTACTCACCACCACCTGTAATGAGATCTAGCGCCCTCTTCTGGCCTCCAGACATACATGCAGACAGAATACTGTATACATAATAAATATTTAAAAAAAAAATCATGAGTTAATATTGTAATTTCCATTTGACAAAAAAAATTGGCTTATATTTTATAGTTCTGTTTTATACTTTAAAAAAGGAATCTTAAAATCTAGCATCATATTATAATTTCCTTGTTTTTTAAGGTAGGGTCTTACGTAGCTCATGCCAGCTTCAAACTCACTGTGTAGTAGCATATACCTTAAACTCCTGATCCCTCCACTTCCCAAGTCTTGGAATTACAAGTATGCACTTCCATGCCTAAGTGTGCACTGCAGGGGACCAAATCCAGGGCTTCGCTCATGCTTAGCAAGCACTCAACCAGATGAACCACATCCCCAGCCCAGCAGTGTTTTATAGAACATGAAAGCTGCTGAGTGTTTTTCTTGGTCTATTGAGTGTTCAGGCTGGGTGTGAGAGTAACAAAACAGTATTTTTAAATGCTTGAAGACATAGAACTAGATCATCTTCCAGCCTGTGTCCCTGGGGTAGCTTCTTCCTTGATCTTAATGGGCATTCCTGGTGTTTAGCTTATGGCCTCTCCTCCTCTCTCCAGGACCTCATGGTCCGGAACGACTCCCCCTGTGGTACCACCATTGGACCTATCTTGGCTTCTCGACTGGGGCTTCGGGTGCTGGACTTAGGTAGCCCCCAACTGGCCATGCACTCTATTCGGGAGACAGCCTGTACCACTGGAGTTCTCCAGAGCCTCACCCTTTTCAAGGTAACTCCCACCTGACCCTCCCCTCCATCAAGTGGCTAGCCCTGTTGCTGGGGCTGTTGGCTGTGATGCTCCTTGGATCAGAGTCCCATTACTCTACAAAATAAGTGAGATAAACAGTCTATAAGAAGTCAGGGTTTTGGCTCACAGTTTCAGAGGCTTTATTTCACGGTCAGTTGGCTTGTTAATTTAAGCCCTGTGATAAAGCAGAGTGTCATGGCAAGAACATGTGGTAGAGGAATCTGCTCCCTGAGATTGTAAGTGAGGGTTGTGGGGCGGGGGGAAGGATCCAGTGTCCCCTCAAAAGTTTGCTTTATCCCAAGTGACCTAACTTCTTCTTTTCAGGCCCCACATCTTAATGGTTCCACTACCTCCCAATAATGCCACAGGCTAGTGAGCAAGCCTTTAACACATGGACCTTTAAGGACACTTACACAAGCCACACCATTCCTCATTTTCATGGCCTCAGAAAGGTTGTCTAGGAATGAGCTGAGGGGTGAGAAGACATTAAGCATAGACCCTTGGCGCTGTAGTAATTGAGCCTAGAACCGAAGGTGATGGGAGGCGAGCGGTTGGACACGGCATCTGGTCACTCACTAACTCCTAGTCCATTGCCTCTCGTTTCAGGGTTTCTTTGAGCTGTTCCCCTCTGTCAGCCGCAACCTCTTAGTGGACTGAGCCCTCTTGCCGAGGCCTGCCTTCTCTCACCCCTGGGACCGAAGGGGAGGTCTCAGTTTAACTGAAGCTGGATTATTAAAGTGGATTTTCACCCAGCTCTGTTGTGCTTCTTCAGAGGCTGCGTGGTGGGGATTGAGCCTGACCTGAGCCTCTGGAATCAGAGCAGAGGTGAAGGTTGGGGTGCAGTAAAGAATAAATTCCTAGAAATAAAATTAAGGAATTGAATGTACTTGTACTTAAAATTCAGGTAAGTACTGTTCGGTTGTCCCTCCTTGCATGTCTCCTGTATCAAAAGCTCATGTTTATAAGGACTTCACACCACTCCTTTTTTATGCTTTTAGATTTATTTTATGTGTGTGAGTGTGTGTGTGCCTAGTACCCATAGAGACCAAAAGAAGCTCTGGTTCTTCTGTAACCAGTTATGAATCGCCATGCAGATGCTGGGAACTGAATCCAGGCCCTCTGCAAGAGTAACACAAGTAAACACTGAGCCATCCCTCCAGCCCCAGCTTCCCACTTCTCAAAGCACTTTCATTCATTGTGATTTTGATCTAGACTTTTAAGAGGTTAGAATATGGTACTGGAGAGATAGCTCAGTGGTTAAGAACACTGACTGCTTGCCAACAGGTGCCTCCCATGTTTAATCCCAGCACTTAGGAGGCAGAGGCAGGTGGCCAGCCTGGTATATAGAGCAAGTTCCAGAACATCCAAGGATACTAAGAGAAACCCTGTCTCAAAAACAAACAAATAACAACAAGACCCAAGTTAGTTCCCAACCATCTAACTCCAGTTCCAGGGGATCCAGTACCCTTCTTCTGGCCTACATGGACACTGCATGAACACCCATGTCATGTATAGACATACATGTATACAAAATACTCATACACATAAAAATCTTTTTAAAAAGATGATTCAGCAAAACCATATGTATGTGTGTGCTATATAAACAGACTTATTTATTGATTGGTTTGAAAAGTATTGACTCTGGAGAGAATGTGGGTATTGATTACACTGTTTCAAATTTTGTATGTATGTAAGTCGGTTTATAATAAAAAGGTGATGGTAAATTTAAAAATTTAAAACCAGAAGTGATGAGGAGGAGGAATCAGGATGAAGAATTTAAGATGGTAGGCTTAAGCCAAGTGCATGGTGGTGCATGCCTGCATCCCCAGTACTCACTGGGGAGGTTCAGACCAGAAATTCCAGTTTGAGGCTAGGACCTGTCTCAAGAAATAAAACAAAAACAGGATAAGCAGACTATTTCACCATCTGCTATGTAAAAAGAAATTACAGAACCGAGGAGTAGAGCTGTGGCTCAGTGGGTAGCACTTGCTGAGAAAGCATGAGTCCCTGAGTTCCAATCTCAGCTCCCATGTGAAAAAAATCAGACATGCTGTGACCCCAGTGCCGTAGGAGTAAAGACAGGAGAATCACTGGGGCGTGCTGGCCCCAGCCTAGTTATGGTCCCTGAGAGACTGTCTTGCGGAAATAAGGTAGGGAGATAGTGATGTCCCCTGACCCCCCCACCCACAGATGCACACACCACATGCACAGGAATGTATATACGGTACACACAATTGCAAAACCAAAAAAAAAAAAAAAAAAGAAGAAGAATTGAGTGGACTAAATAGCTCAAAAGCTTGTCAGACTAAATATTTTTAAATTCGTGGCTGTGTGACCCACATGGCTGGAGGTAAGATGGAAGAATACATGAGAGCTTTACCCTTGGTAAAAAAAAAAAAGTCTAGATGACTTTGGTGCCATAGGTGGTGAATTTTTCAAACAGGTTTTTGAAATCCTGAGATGGGTGTGTGTGAACCATAGATTTTTTATATTTGGCAGCTGTTGAAGGACTTCACAGTTGGAAGGTAGCTTGACAGTTGGTTTCTATGGTGGTCTGTAGTGTGACTCGGCTCAGAAAAGGATCTCTGTGACTTCATCACTAGTGGTTCCTTACCAGAGCCACCCAGGCAACCAGAAACAGGCCACTGTCATGGTTGAGAGCTGTGCTGTGATGGGTAGCGTATTAGTTCCTTTTTGTGCTATGATAGAAACTTATGGAAGGAAGCATTTGGGGGCTTATGGTTCCAGAAGGATAATTTCATCATGGTGGGAGATCACATTTCAACAGACATAAGCAGAAAGACAAACAAATGAGGCTTAAAGCCCACACACACAGTGACGTACTTCTTCCCAAAGGCTACATAACATTTCCAAATAGCATCACCAACTGGGGACCAGTGGTTTGGTACCTTGGCCTTTGGAACCATTGCTCATTCAAACCACTGTGGGTGACGTTCTGGCTTTAATTGAAGGAGCTGCTGTCCTGTCACGTCAACAAGATTTGTCTACACAGTTCCCCAGTGGTCCTCAGTTTGCTGAAGACGCCTTTCAGTGGCCTCCATGCCTGCCAGTCACCACCCTCCCTCACTTTTAGGTACCCATGGGATCAAGGACACCTAGGATTGCTCTAATTGGATGAGCTATACTTCAATAATGGTTTCAGAAGACCAGGTTACAGTGTGTGAAACAGCCATGACCAAATACATGACAAAGAGACATTTTTTCCTACCTATGGAACTATGGAGGGAAGATAAAAGATACTATTTGTTACTCACATTTGGGCTGCATTTGTGACCAAAGTAAATGTCTAACTTAAAGAATGTATAAGATGTACTTAGATGAAAGACCAAAAGGCAAATAATGAAACATGACCATATTTTCTTAGTGACTTCTCTGACTGGTTTTATGTGTATAGTTATTCAGACGAAAGGCTCCTGAAGCTTTTTCTTTTTTTTAAAAAAAAATTACAGGGCTGGAGAGATGGCTCAGCTTTTAAGAGCACTGGCTGCTCTTCCAGAGGTCCTGAGTTCAATTCCCAGCAACCATATGGTGGCTCACAACCATCCGTACTAAGATCTGGTGCCCTCTTCTGGCATGCAGGCAAACATACAGACAGAATATTGTATACATGATGAATAAATAAAATCTTAAAAAAAATTACAGCTGTGAGACACACTTAAAAACAACAACAACAAAAAAGGTTGACAGCATCACCATGTATGATCCGACTTTTTGTTTGGTTTTTGTGGAGTACATTCAAAGATGTTAGATTGGTTCCCTGTTTTATTACTTGATCCTGTCTCGAGGATCAAGGATGTCACTGCCCTTGAGTGCTGGACTTACAAGCACACACATACCATACCCAGCTTTTCACATGGATTCTAGGGATTTGAACTCAGGTCCTCATACTTGCACAGCAAGCACTCTCACCCTCTGCACCATCTCTCCAGACCTCTTTCTTTTAGAAACAAAGACTAAGTTGCATAGGCCAGCCTTGAACTTGGAGTTCTGCCTCAGCCTCTAGCAGTTGGGACTACTGACCTGCACTACAAGGGCCAGCTTATTTCCTGAGTCATTGCTTCTGTTTGATGGTATTTTATTTAGGGTTTTTGCATCTACATTCATAAAATTAATTTACAGTTTTTGTGCTATCAGGTTCAGTTATCAATGTTATGATTACTTTAGAGACTTTCCTTTTTAATGTTCTGAAAATCTTTAATAACATTGGGACTTATGGAAGACTGTAGAATCTCTCTGACAAAGCATATGGATTTAATGCTGTTCTGGGAAATCCTTTCATAACTTTATTGTGAAGAAAGCAGTGTGCTTAAGCTTCTGCCTCTAAAAGGATCGATTTCAGAAATTTCATGTAATTGCTCATGTAGGCATTCATATTTGTTTTCAAATTCTT
Organism: Alexandromys fortis; assembly: GCF_014885135.2. Taxonomy (NCBI): domain Eukaryota; kingdom Metazoa; phylum Chordata; class Mammalia; order Rodentia; family Cricetidae; genus Alexandromys; species Alexandromys fortis. The sequence goes on from NW_026068002.1 coordinate 6,911,437, forward strand.
TATAAAGTCATCTGTTTGAGTTTGCGTCTGTTAAATTTCCCCTTGTTATTTCCCCCTCCTTACCTTTTTCTCATTTCCCCTCCTTACCTCCCCCCCATCCCCCATCCT
>NW_026068002.1:6914259-6920096 GCF_014885135.2 Alexandromys fortis
TCTTTCTTTCTCCCCCTTCCTTAATAAATACTTATGGCTATTTCCTGTGTTTACGTGTCTGTTACCTGTTGTAGCCGCTCTCTCATGGCGGGCTCCGCCAACCCACCGCGGGAATCATTTTTTAAGAATAACACCCCCCATTCCCCATCCTTACCTTCCTCCCATTCCCATCCTTACCTTCTCCTTACCTTCCCCTCATTATTTCCCCCTCCTTCCTTTTCTTCCTGGTTCTTTTTTTCTGCTCTACTTTCTTCTTTCCTTTCTTTGTCTAAGATTTGTTAATTCCTCTATTTTCTTAGCTAGAACTTTGTTTGATACATTTTTTTTTCTCCAAGTACCAACATTTTAGTTTGTCAGTGCTAAGTGTGGTTGTGACAAACACTGGTGTGGGTCATGTCCATTACTGGATTCTCCCTTTGCAGGCCAGGATCAAGGGTGGACTCAGCTCCTAGTGCCTGATGGCAGCCCCCATGCCACCAGAGTCTGTAGTACTTTCTGTGTCTTAACTATGCTGTAACATAAGAGTATTTGTTTTTCTTTCTGCTTATTTCAGCCTGAACGACTTTTGTAGGATGCACAAACAGGTTCAGACTCTGGCAACTGCCTGTGTTATTTGTAATAGTAAAATGCAGAAGGTTCTTATTGAAGATACTGCCAGCAACTGTCCTTCTACCACTCTGTGTATGTAGTCTTACTGCCAACTGTCAGTGTCTATACTTCTTTGCCTGAGCACTTCTTTTTACTGCTTTTCTTCTTTTTTAAATGCTTATGGGTGTTTTGCCTGCATATATGTAAATGTACCATGTGAGTGCCTGATGCCCAAAGAGGTCAAAAGAGTGTAAGTCCCCTGTAACTGGAGGTAGGCTTGTCTGTGAGCCATCCTACGGGTGATGGGAAATGAAGCTGGGTCCTCTGCAAGAGCAACAAGTGCTCTTAAATGCTGAGTCATCTCTCCAGACCTGACTGATGTTCTGCTCACATCAGTGGAAGTGCTAGGGAACTGTGCTTCTTACTGCAGGGCAGCTCCATCCTAGAGTAACAAGGCTTGTGTGTGTGAATCCTCCAGCTTCCTCCTGTCTTGAATGAGACAGCTCGGAGCTGTGAGGCTCACACTCACTCATCAGGAACATCAGAATCCAGCCTCCTAACTGCCTGTTGTGTTGGCTGCTGCTGGGATCAACAGTGTGAGCAGCTGGGCTCTGCATTCAAATCTCTACCTCTGAGGAAGTCCACCTGAATCAGAATGCCTTTGACAATGAGAGATGGACAGGAATGTCTGCTTTTAACCTTCTGTTCTACAGAAGAGGGGTAAGAAACGGAAAAATACACATGGATTGGAAAGGGGGGAGCAAAGCTTCTTTTTTTTTTTTTTGATACCCTTGGTTACATAGAAAGTCCCAAAGATATTCAAATTAATAAGAACATTTATCACGAAAACTGACTGAAAAAAAATCAATGTACCAAAATCAATTTCCATTTCTATCTTCTAGCAATGACTAGTTAGAAAATGAAATTTTAAAGAGGCTTGCTTCTACCATGTATATGAATGAAATACCTGTGATTAAATATAAAAGATTTCCTAGATCCCTACAGAGAAAAATTGGTTCAAATAAATTGACAGGGTTTATTTTTTTGCTTGTAGATGCAAAACTCGTTGTAAAAAAATATATCATTTATCCTTCAAGTTGATGTATAGGCTCAGTATGATCCTATAAAAATGCCAGCAGGTTCCTTCCTGTTAGTTTACAAGCTGAGGCATACACACACACACATGCATGCACACAAGGAAATAGTCAAGACACTTTAATTATATTTATTTATTTATTTGGGAGTCATGTATATGTCACAGTACACAAATGGAGGTGAGAGGATAATAACTTGAGGGACTTACTTCTCTCTTTGGGTCCTAGGGCTTGAACTCAAATAGTCAGGCTTGGTGAAAAGTTCTTTACCTATTGAGCCTTCTTACTAGTCCTAGTCAATGTGTGTGTGTGTGTGTGTGTGTGTGCATTGGCTCTAGTCAAGGTAGTTTTTTTTTTTAAATATTTATTTATTTATTCTGTCTGTGGTGCAGGCCAGAAGAGGGCACCAGACCTCATTACAGATGGTTGTGAGCCACCATGTGGTTGCTGGGAATTGAACTCAGGACCTTTGGAAGAGCAGGCAATGCTCTTAACCTCTGAGCCATCTCTCCAGCCCCTAGTCAAGGTAGTTTTAATGAAGATAATGGCCCTACTAGTATGGAAGCTCATTATAAAGCCTCAGTAATTGTAACAAGTCTTTGACTCGCCAGCCCAAATAATGACACAGAGACTTCTTATTAATTATGGAAGTTCAGCCTATAGCTTAGACTTGCTCCTAACTAGCTCTTATAACTTAAATAAACCTATATTTTTATTCATCTGTGTTCAATCACATGGCTTTTTATCTTTATCCCATTCTGTGTATCTGACTCATTCTGCATCTGGCTGGCTCCTTTGCCTTACTTCTTCCCAGAGTTCTCTCTGTGCCTGGAAGTCCGTCTAACCTCTTCCTGTCTAGCTTTAGCCATTTAGCTTTTTATTCAATCAGAAGGCACCTTGTCAAAGACATGTCTTAAAAGATTATTCTATAACAAGTAATTAAGACAATATATTTATTACTATTAAGAATGAACTGGCCAATAGAACAGAATAGATGCATGAACAGCTGATACTTGATTTATACCATAAGTGGTAATTCAGCTGGTCTTTTCAATAAATGAGACATGAAAACTATCCATATAGGAAAGTGAAATTGGAAAATAATGGACAACACTAATTACAAGTGTGTTTTTGATATAACTGTAAATGGAAGAACAATAAAGTGCCTAGAAAATACTAGAGGAAATATCTTTATGATTTTGGTTAAACAAAATGCAACACTGAGCACAGAAGACAATATTGGCAAATCTGACCCTATTAAAATTAAGGCACAGGGCCAGGCAGTGGTGGCACATGCCTTTAATCCCAGCACTCAAAAGGCAAAGGCAGGTGAATCTCTGTGATTCAAGGCCAGCCTGGTCTACAAGAGCTAGTTCCAGGATAGCTAGGACTGTTACACAGAGAAACCCTGTCTTGCAAAAAAAAAAAAAAAAAAATTAAGGCACAGGATCTGGGACTGTAGTTCGGGGGGTGCTAAGCATGTGTAAGGCCCTGGGTCCAACCCCCAATACTGGGGACAAGAAGATGTAATTAAGAGAATTAAGGATGGGCATGGTAACACACCTGTAAATCTCAGTACTCTAGAGATGGAGTCAGGAAGCTGTGAAGTCTGAGGCCAGCCTGGCCTATATGGAACCTATGGAACCTTGTCTCAAAAACACACACACATAAGTAAAAATATGCTTGTTAGTCATCAAAGAAATACTAGATCAACCGTGAAGCTGACTGACCTTAAAATGCCAAGTTTATATAATTTTATGCAAAATCAAATATAGATACATGCTAATAGAAATAAAATACAAATTAAACAATGAAAAAGAGCTGGACAGTGGTGGCACACGCCTTAATACCAGCACTTGGGACGTAGAGACAGGAGGATCTCTGAGAGTTCGAGGCCAGCCTGGTATACATAGAGAGTTCCAGGAAGTCGGGGTAGTTACACAGAGAAACCCTGTCTCTATAAACCAAAAAAAGAAAAAAAGAAATACTCAAAAAGTGAAAAAAAAAATCACAAAAAGAAGCCAGCATACATCCACCATAATAGCTATGGTGTCGGTCTTGACCAGCACTTGCTTGAATCACTATGCAGACAGATATCTGGGGATGTCCATGAGGAATCATCTAGAGCAATGGCTTTCAACCTTTCTAAAGCTGCGACCCTTTAATACAGTTCCTCCTGTTATGGTGACCCCCAGCCATAAAATTATTTCATTACTTCTTCAAGACTGTAATTTTGCTACTCTTTTGAATCTGATATGCACCCCCAAAGGGTTCGTGACCCACAGGTTGAGAACTGCTCCTCTAGACTAAGTTAACTGAGGTGGAAAGACCCACCCCTAAATGTAGTTGGTACTTTTCTATGAGCTACTGGGCCTGGACCGAATACAAGGACAAAGCAAGCTGAGCACAGCCATCCACTGCAATGTCTTTCTCATTGTGGGTGCAACGTCACCAGCTATGCTCTGCCTCTACCCCTGGACCTTCTCTGTCAAGGTGAACTCTATCTCCTGGAGCTGGGAGCCAAAATAAACCCTTCCTTGAGTGGCTTTTGTCAGATACTTTCACACAGCAATGAAACAAGTAACAAATATAATAAACAAAACAAATTAAACTGCTCATATTGAGTATTGGTAAAGTGTCACAGTCTTAGTGGAAATGTAGCTGGCATTGCCATAGGGCGTCATCCTGGCATTGTAACACTATAACCTAGGTGTGCACCCTCAGTGAATGTGTCTGTGAGTACATCAAGAGACATGTATCACGCTGCTTATGAGTCTTAAACTGGAAACAACCCAAGAGTCCAGAACAGTACAGCTGACATTGCTAGAGACAGCAGCTTTGTGGTGTTGGAAACACACAGTTTTGGAGGCTTTATGTGGGTGATTATGCTCAAAATTACAAATACAAGATTTAGTATTATAGCAACGTCTTCTTTAGAAGAATATGCTTAAGGAAGGTATAGTGGTTTGAATGATATATGTCCCCCATAATCTGTGTCATCTGAATGCTTAGTCCTCAGTTAGTGACCCATTTGGGGAGGCTTAGGATGTACGGTCTTGGGTCTTGCTAGAGGGAGCACGTTCCTGGAGGCAGGTGTAGGATGCATGACCTTGCTAGAGGTTGTTTGTTCCTGGAGGCAGGTGTGGGATGCATGACCTTGCTAGAGGTCGTCTGTTCCTGGAGGCAGGTATTGGAAGCTTAAAGACTTTCACTGTCTCTGCTTCCTGTTTGTGGTTTGAGGTGTGAGCTCTCATCTGGTCATGAAGCCTGCTCCCTGCCACTCTTCCCTTCATGGTGGTGGACTCTTATCCCTCTGGAACCATAAGCCCAAATAAACTCTTTTCTATACGTAGCCTTGGTCATACTGTTGTAACTCAGCAACAGAAAACTAGCTAATACAACAGGCTTCTGCCCTTCTGGGTTGTAAGAACAGACTTCACCCCGCTCATGGGGTGTGGACTGTGACTCTCAGTGAGGCTGAAAATGAAACGAAGCAGAATTTGACCATGATTCATCTCTTGGCATCTGCTTTCCCAGCAGTCGCTCCACTCCATAAACGCAGGCACCCTCAGAAGGTGCACAAGGCAGACGATTTCATATGCTGAAGTCCATTGCGTTACTCAACACATTTACTTCTTGACTGAGATGAGCTCCGTCTCCTAAGCCAGATACTGAGGGCGGGGCAATAAACATCCATGTCCTCTGCTCTCCTGGAATTTAGACTCCAGCCAGGAGACACCCATAAATCAGCAAGGGCATAAGTCAGTGCAAGTAGTGATAGCAGGAATTATGGTGTGATACTGACTGGTAAGAGTGGGGTTGGTGGGGACACAGAGATAGTACTGGAAGGCCAAGGACAGGGAAGACTGGAATGGAAAGCAAGATGACCCCAAGTTGGGCCTTTCATGCCAAGGCCAAGTTGTGTCTTAGTCACCATTTTATTGCCGCAGAGAGACGCCACAGCCAAGGTAACTTATAGAGGAAAGTATTCAATCGGGGGCTTGCTGACAGGCTCGGAAGGCAGTTTATAGTCACATGACAGGGAGTGTGGTGGCGTGCAGGCAGCAATGGAACTGGAGAAAGCTGAGAGCTTTACATCCTGATCCACAGGCAAGCAGGAAAATCGCTGGGCCCTCACTAGTCAATCTTCCCGCC
>NW_026068002.1:6924031-6928146 GCF_014885135.2 Alexandromys fortis
TCTCTCTCTCTCTCTCTCTCTCTCTCTGTCTCTCTCTCTCTCTCTCTCTGTTGAAACAAGCTCTCTCTCCATAGCTCTGGCTGTCCTGGAACTCCCTATGGAGACCAGGCTGGCATGGAGCTCACAGACATCCTCCTTGTCTTTGCCTCCCAAGTGCTGGGATCAAAGATGTGTGCTGCCACGCCTATAAAGGGAGGAGAAATTATAGTTACATCTTAGCTTCTGGCACAAGCCCAGCAGATTTCCCCCAGTGTCAGTTTTTCCCACCCTTTCACCCCGCAGGGACCCTTCTGGAAAGACATCATTCAAACAAAAGTGGAAACCCAGATAAGGACAAGCCCCGGTTTCAGTTCCAGAGGGCTCGGATCCAGAGGTCTCTTCCCCCACAGAACCACCTGGGTGAGTTCTAGGCTTATGGTTGGTCCGTGCTGCACAGGCCCAGTAGACACGGAACGGAAAGGAAATGGGTAAAGGGATTGTTGTTCGGCACTTCGGTACCTCAGTGAATAGAGCAATAGAGTTCAGACTAGACCCATGATCTCTCATTTCAGCCAGGAGCCCTTGGTCCACTGGTGATATGTCCAGAAGGAGGGGGCTGAAAGATACAGCTCCTGTTGACTACCTCTGTCTCCTAGGGACAGTCACAAAAAGAAACATGGGCTCTGGTGTCCTAAGGCGAGATTACATATTAAGTTCGAGAGCCTTCGTTTGGGCCCAGCCCTTTCTCTTTGGACTTGTTCACTATTTTCTTCTCAACTCTGACTTCTGGCATCCTTATCTCCAAGCTCGGTGACTGACGTGGCAGGGAGCACTGTTTTACTCTGAGGGTTTCAGGGACCCTGAACCTCGATAGGAGCACCAAGACAAAGCCCTCTCAAAGCCCTGTCAGTGGGTGACAGCTGGGCCTCGTCTGTTAAAACTGGGCACAGAGTGAGGGAAGAGATTGGTATTGGCTCAGGGAGGTGTGGTAGGGCCCAGCACTACCACTAAAGTCGCAGCATAGTGGAGAACCTTCTGGAAGGGGTGGGGAGTGCCTTGTGGGTAGACTCTAGATTTCCAACCAGAGAGAGGCCATTTCTGACTCTGCTGAGACCGTGGACATGTGACTTCAGCTCTTCAAGCCCTCCGCCACTCAGTAAAGTGGATACTATTGCCTTCCCTGGCAGGCTTAAAGACTATATGGGGGGGGCGGGGGAAGAGGGGGACGGACAAGACGCACCCGCCTGTCTTTTGCTGACTGCTTCTGGGTGGAAGGAAAATTCCTCATTTGCCCACTAGAGGGCGCCCCACTTCCTCTGCCTCTCAGTCACTTGCAATGAATGGTCCCTTATGCAAAGGCGGGCAGCACAGACGCTGACTTTGGAGGGACCACGGAAATCCGGAAATCAGCCCCGAGGTGAAGATTGAAAATGTAGTTAAATTTACCGTGGTTATGTCTAGGCCGAAGGCACACACAGCGACTTTTCTTGTCATTGTCCCCTAAACAGCACAGTTTAAAACCTCATCCATTATGAGCACCCAGAGACGATTTCCATAAAAACGGAGAATGTGCAGAACTTATATACAAATGTTGTCATTTCATATAAAGCATTTGAATATCCTTGGACTTTGAGCTCTATGGGAAGGCCTGGTGTGTGTGTGTGTGTGTGTGTGTGTGTGTGTGTGTGTGTGTGTTTTCCTCATGCCCAGTCTTTGCTTGTTTCTGAATAATTTGAGCTCTTTGGAGACCCGATAAAATGCTATCATCTTGGTGCCTTCTACCATCTTTATGAAGGGAAACTGATGTCAGGCTGGGCGAGGGTGGAGCTGGACAACGTTTCTTGTCTTCTGATGCTTCTCTGCTTCTCTGCACCGTCACATTCCCCTCAAGGGGCCCCAGCGAGAGCAGGCGGCTTACACAGTGGTTCTTCCACACTTTCTGAAGCTGCAGACATGACATTTGAATTGGACAGCCCACGGGAAGATCCGGAGCAGAACCCCCACGAGAGACGTTTCCAACACAGTTGCTTAGGTGAAATTCTAGGCCATGTTCAGAGGACTGACAGAGCAGCCGGTGTGAGAGACCGGCTCTCAGAGACCGGCTCTCAGAGACCCGGCAGATCTGTGTAGGCCCAGTCTCTGAGGATCTTTTAGGGGGTGGGATTTTTAATTTGTTGCTGCTGTTGTTTTCAGGGGACTGATTTTTTTTTTTAATTCCAAGAACACTGGCCAATTCTTGGTAGGTATTTAAGGGACGATATAAAATGTTATAGGAAGATACATTGAGGCAGCCATGAAGCATAAACAGTGTAAATGCGTAGACATATAAGGGGCTCTGGAGTTATCCAGAAGAAACCTGCTGGATCCTGCTCTACAACTGAACAACACAGCTGGAGAATCAGCTGGACTCCACCCAGGTCAGCCTGCTCCCCAGAAACACCCCCCCCCCACTTTCCTTTCTGAGAACCGGTCCCCAGCCTTGTCACCAAGGCAGCTGGGCTCTTCCGCCTGGTCTGATTGGTTGCTGGATCGCATCATCAGTCCTGTGACTGACCCTGTGATGGGACACGGTTGCCATGGTTTCGTCAAGTATGCAAACAAGCAGCTGCCGGTCTCCAGGCTCAAGGGACAGGACCGGAGTCCAGCCTAGCTAATGGAAAATCCTCGGAGGAGCTGGAAAGTCTGAGTTATTTGTCTCTGGCCTCAGCTGACTGCGACTGCACCTTGTTCTGTTGCTGATGGGGGGGGGGTGGCAGTCCTGCCTCTCCATGCATTACCTGAAAATGCCTTGTTTCTTGTTTTGTTCAGAGCTGGAGACAAGGCTCAGTGGTTTAAGAGCACTTGCTGCTCTTCCAAAGGACCCAGGTTCTGCACTCAGAACCCACATAGCAGCTACAAACCATCTGTAACTCAAGTTCCAGAAGATCTAACACCCTCTTCTGGCCTCTGAGGGCCAGAAGACATACATATGCCTGCATAGACTTCCGAGTAGACAAAACACTGATACACGTAAAATAAAAATAAATCTTAAAAGAAGAACCTTCCTTGCTTCTTCCCATTTTAAGACTTCTCTGCTATGGCTGCTCTGAGTCACAACCTCAGCAGAGGAAGGCTGCAGTGGAAGCCTCCTCCTCCCCCTCCAGCTTCCTGATATGCGAGTGCTGGTGTTGATTGTGTGTCCTCTCTGTTTCTGCCTCTGTGTCTGTCTTTCTGTCTCTTTCTGTTTGTTTTTGAGATGGGAACTGATGTAGCCAAGGCTAGCCTTGAACTCTATTCCTCCTGCTTCAACCTCCCAAATGCTAGGATTACAGGCATGGGTTGCCACGGCCAGCTAAGGTTAGTTTTCAAGCTAACTCTTTTCACGGATGTCTGTGGAGGCAGCATAGGTAAGCTCTGGGCTGGCCAGAGTTTCGGAGATGAGAAGCAGGAGCAAAACACAAGGAAGACCGGGCAGGGGTCCTGAGAGCACAATCATGGCAGCCTAAAGGTCTCGTTTCGTATGCTTTTTCCCTCCGATGTCTTTTCTAAAATGGTGAATAGCAAGCTAGACTCACAGCTGGCCTGGAAGGCAACCTGCTGTACCTTGCTCTTCTCTTTGTAGAAGGCAGCCCTTCCTTCCTTTCAGACCCTAGGTCACCTTTGTTCTGCTTTCTGAGATTCACAGTCCCCTCATCACTGATGCTCGCCGCAGGACAATCGTACTGGTCCCCACCTAAGCAAATACTAAGAGAATTATTTACCAAATAATTTTATATGTTTATATTTGGTAACTACGAACAGCTGTCCCTGGAAAAGAAGTCCAGCCACCAATGCCCAACCCAACCAAGTTCCAGCATGTTCCAGGCTTCCAATTTCACATTGCACAAAGTACCTCCACACTCAGCTCATCTTGTCCTCACAAACTGGAGCACACGAACATGTACTCAGCCCACCTACTCAGGAAATATTTAAAAAGTGAAGCTAAGATCCTTTCATAGGCAGATATGGTTAATACACATCCTCTCCCTTGGTTCTTGCTTGTAAGGATACAGATGAAGGTTACCCTCAGCCTTCATCCCTCAGTCACATTTATTTACATATGGGTCTTAGCAGCTCCGTTGACCACTAACACCCACTTCCTCCTCCTCCTCCTCCTC
>NW_026068002.1:6931811-6942379 GCF_014885135.2 Alexandromys fortis
ATTAATTAATTAATTTATTTATTTATTTTTTTTTTCGAGACAGGGTTTCTCTGTGGCTTTGGAGCCTGTCCTGGAACTAGCTCTTGTAGACCAGGCTGGTCTCGAACTCACAGAGATCCGCCTGCCTCTGCCTCCCAAGTGCTGGGATTAAAGGCCTGCGCCACCACCGCCCGGCTGCTTCCCTGAGTTGTTATCTTCCTATTGTCACTAGACAGCCCCATGATGTGCAAACATGTCAGAATAGTTCCCATATTAAAGGCAAAAGAACAGCAAAAGTCTTGACTTCGGCCCCTGAAAGTGGCAAGTTGATCATTTTATACTAATCCTCTTGCTGAAGACTTAGCTCCACCGTGTTTACTCTCGTTGCTTCCCTGAGGGTTAGATTTGAGTGCAGGTGGTTTGTTTGGGGCTACTATCCTAAAGCACAGGTGCAGAGGCTGGCATGTGGGCTTCAAGAGCCCGAGTGACCACAGCTGTCCCCAGCAGTCAGCAGTTAAGTACATGTTGAGTGACCACAGCTGTCCCCAGCGGTTGGCCATTAAGTCCACTCTCTAGGATTGCTTTCCTGTACATTTTCAGGTTCTGATTCTTCCAGCTCTGTTGTTTCTTCTGCTCCTCACATGCATTGTCTCCTGTGTTCCCCTGGGCCAATTTTACAAGTCACAAACAACTAACACACACCCATAACAAAAATAAGCAACCTACCCATAACTACTAAAGACATGGAAGTCATTAAACTAGTATCCAGTCCAGGATGGTTTCGCTGGCAGATCCTACCACATATTTAAAGAAGACATGAAACAGGAAGCTGGGAAGATGGCTCAGAGCCTGCAAGCACAAAGACCTGAGTTTGAATTCTAGCACCCTTATAAAAATCCTGGCATGGCTAGATGTGCCTGTAATGCCAGCATTGGAGGCAAAGACAGGCAGATCCCAAGAGCTCACTGGCCAGCCAAGCTAACCAGAGAAGCAAGCTTCCAGTTCAATGAGAGACATTATCTTTTTTTTTAATTATTTACTTATTTATTATGTATACAGTGTTCTGCCTGTATTTATGCCTGTATGCCCGGAGAGAGCGCCAGATCTCATTACAGATGGCTGTGAGCCACCATGTGGGTGCTGGGAACTGAACTCAGGTCCTCTGGAAGAGCAGCCAGTGCTCTTAACCGCTGAGCCATTTCTCCAGCCCGAGAGACATTATCTTAAGACAATAAAGTAGAGAAATAAAGCAGGAAAATCTCTGGCCTCCTCATGTGAGCACAGGTGTATACACCTTTACATCATGTATCCCTCCTCTCTCTCTCTCTCTCTCTCTCTCTCTCTCTCTCTCTCTCTCATAAACACACACACACAATAACAACAATAATACACAAACATTTTAAAAGAAGAAACGACACATCTATACAGTCTCCTCCAGCAGAAGAGGGGAGAATATTTTCCAGCTCATTAGATGAAGTCAGCAGGGTCTTGACACTAAACCGGGAGAGGCCAGCACAGAAACATGAACCGCGAAGGGACATCTCGCATGACCATGGATGTGCCGTGAACACGGATGTGCGCTAAGACCTCTCAGGTAAGCAACTTTCTGTGTCAATGATTCCTCTCAATCTTTCCATTTCTGGTTTTATTAATTTATGCTTTTTATCATTTATTTAAAATAGAGTATCTTTTATCTACTCATTGACCATTTCATAAGCATAAACAATGTACTTGCATCACATATACCCCAACTTTCTCCTCCCCAGGTCCCCAGCTCTTCCTCCCAGGAAGTTTTTCTTGATTTGCTTCTTCTGGTGACTTTCCCTATGCAATCACTGGATGCCAGCAGCTTCTCCCAGCACTCTGTTCCCTGATCCCACAGGTTCCATGTGCTTTCACCGACCTTCTGTTTAGAGGACTTTCAATTGCCTTTAAGATTTCCTCTCTGAGCCAAGGATTATTTAGAAGTATTCTTTTATTTTTTAAGAGCTAAGTGTTTAGAGACTTCAATGCTATGGATTGTTTTTGCAGTGTTATGGTCATAGAACATTTTGTATGGTTTGTCTATAATACAGAATAAGGATAAAGTTTCATTGTGCACTTGAAACAATTTTGTACTTCCTGTGTTGGATGGAATGTTCTACAGACGCCAATCAGAAACCCTTCTTCAATGGTGTGACTCAGATCCTCTACGCCTGCTGCTCCTGTGTCTGGTACTTTCTCTTGGTTTCTGAGAAGAACCCCGCAGTCTCCTACAGACCATGATTTGTCTGCTTCTCTTCAGCACTGTTCATTTTGTGCCGTTGTTGTTTTAGGCCCTGGTAGGAACGTGCACAGTAAGAGAGGATGTCATCTTGATGAGCTGACTTTTTTAAATTTTATTTTATATGCATCAGTCTAAGTATGCATACCTGCATTTATGTGTGGGGGTGTCAGATGTTGGAGTTGCAGACAGTGTGAGCTGCCGTGTGGATGCTGGGATTTGAGCTTGGAAGAGCCTCTGGAAGCTTCTCTGGGAGAGCAATCAGTGCTCTTCACTGCTGAGCCATCTCTCCAGCTCCCTGATTTATTTTTAGATAAACTTTTATTATTTTCATTATTTTTATTTTTTATTATTAAGCAGTATTCTCCTTTATCCTCTTGATTGTCTCTGTGTTGAAGTCCATTCATCTAAAATCAATATGAGTACCTCAGTCTTGTTTTGTTTTGTGTTACCACGATCTTTTCCTATTCATGTATGAGTTTTTGTTTATTTGTTTTTGCTGGAATTACAGGCCTGCACCGCCACTCCCAGTTATGAGGTACTGGACATCAAACCCAGGGCTTTGCACATGCTAGGCAAGCTCTCTACCAGCTGAGCTATGCCAACAGCTCCCCATTTGTGTATCAATTGCTTCTCTCACTGTTATGACCAAGAAGCAACTTAAGGCAAGGGAGGATTTATTTGGCTTATGATTTGAGGGAACATCACCATGGCAGCCTGCCATGGCAGCACAGTCTGGCTGCTTGCTCACATCTGGTGAGATCTGGAATCAGTGTCTGTCCCGAGTGAGCCACTTTCTACAGCGAGGCTCCTCTCCTAATGCGCCTAGAGCCTTTTCAGCAGCGGCACCAAACCAGGTGCCATAGTGCATGTCTTTAATATCAGAACTTGGGAGGCAGGAGCAGGCAAGTATCTGTAAATTTGAGGCCAGCCTAGTTTACATTGTGAGTTCTAGCCCAGCAAGAATGTCACAGTGAAACCTTCTCTTTAAAAAGTTAAAAAAAAGAAAAATGTATGTCGAAACAGTACCACCATCTGGTACCATTTATTCAAACACAGGAGCCTAGGAGTATACTTCATATTCCAACCACAGCAAGATATTTTTCCCTTTACTATATGTATATGTGCATTTTATCTACATGTATGTATGTACTCCATATGTGTGAAATGCCTGCAGAGACCAGAAGAGGGCATTGGGTACCCTAGAACTGGAGTTACAGGTGATTCTGAACCACCATGTTGGAGCTAGGAGTCAAACCCTTGTCCTCTGCAAGAGCAGCAAGGCTTTTAACCACTGAACCGTCTCTTAAGTCCCTATTTCTCAGTTCTTAAATGGCCCCTGAGAGGAACAAACAGAACAGCTACTGGGGGGGGGGGGGCAGAGTTTGGGAAATAAACCCAAAATGATTACAGAGGTTCTTGCAGAGAATTGCAAAGGACCTAGCTCTTATGCAAAGTGCACAAGAAAGACACTGGGACTTTAGGGGGAAGAATCGTGTAGAATAGATAAACAGTTTCAGGACTATCTAAGCATTGCTGGAGACTGCACCAGCAAAGGCAAGAGCAGCGTGGATAGATCTGTCAGGAGGCTTTGTCCTGGCTTGAGGATGACTGCGGCGGCTCAGAGCAGCAGTATGGTGCATCTGGGCACTGTGGTGCAGCAGGGTGCTGTGGTGCAGCTGGGCGCTGTGGTGCAGCTGGGCGCTGTGGTGCAGCTGGGCGCTGTGGTGCAGCTGGGCGCTGTGGTGCAGCTGGGCGCTGTGGTGCAGCTGGGCACTGTGCACTTCACTCCAGGGGAGGGGATCCAAGGAAATGGCTTCTGACTTCTGTCGCCATGGCAGATCCGCTGCTCCTGCCTGGATTGGTTGCTGGGGGGATATTAACAGCACTGAGTGACTGATTCCCGCACTGATAACTGGTTGTCATGGTGCTATGAAGTATGCTAATAAGAACCTGCCAGGTTCAAGTGTCTCATCGAGCTCTGCACAGAAAATCAGGAAAGATGAGAGGATCAGGGCGTGAGAATCAAGGGAGGCATGCTGAGTCACTGGGCCTCCAGACAGGCCCAAATCAATACTATTACAGTGCTCTGAGAAGTGGGGTGGGAGAGGGGAGGCCCAGCACGAATGCACAGGAACTTCAAACCCCATTTTCCTCCCATTTTAAATCTTCTTAGGGCTGTTTCCTTGTCTGAGCAAAACCCTATAGTGGGCTAAGTCTTCTCTACCCTTATTACCCTCTACAAACCAGTCATATGGTAACCTGCTGCTAGATTTGTTTAAATAAAATCGAGTTTTCTTGAAAGCACAAAAGAGGCCTAAGAGGCAGAAGGGCAGGCCCTAGCCAGAACCTCTGAAGAGAGATTCATAGGGTCAGTGAAGGAGGGGGGGGGAGGGTCATCCTGAGGATGAGTGAGGACAAGTGAGCAGGCAGCTTCTTGACACAGATGGAGACCAGGGTCTGAGTGCTCCCTCCTGGACATCATTCCTGACAAGGAAGGATCAACAAACCATAGCCTCTCACCTGCTGCCCGCAGTCAGGTGTTAAATACTTTATCTTTTCCCCTTGAAGAAGAAAGTTCACCTCTGTGAGCTCCAGGTCCAATAGGCTTGAGATCCTACCCCGTTTTAGGGGCACTGTTCTCAGCAGTTACATTCAGAAACAAACAGCAAAAGGGAGTATCCGTTTTTCCCCACATCTGTTTATTTAGATACAGAGTGTCACAGTGTTGCCCTGGCCAGCCCAGAGATCGCCTACCTCTGCCTCGCAGGTTCTGTGATTTAAGGCTTGTCATTGTTACAGGGAGTCACAGGAGACTGGAACCTTGAGAGGGAGAAGGGCATCCACTAGTGCTCAGACTAACGGGCCCCCTTTCTCCTGTGTATTATACCTCTCAAAACAGGCTCTCACTCACGTGACCCTATGCCTAAAGTTGCTTCATTTTTAATTACATTTATTTGGTACGTGTGGACACATGCGTGTGTTGTAGACCAGAGAACAATTTGCCAGAGGCAATTTTCTTCTTCTACCATGTGGGATGAGCATCTCCTCAGTTGTTCCTATTGCTTATTCATCAGCAGAGAAGGAGGGCCTTATGCATTTGGCCATTCTCAGGGACTTCCTGGAGTTTTTAAGTTGTTTATTCTCTGAGTCTTAAGAACTCTCTGAATCTTGTGAACATGGTGGCACATGCCTTTAATCTTAGCACTCAGGAGGCAGAGGCAGGCAAATCTCTGAGTTCAACGCCAGCCCAGTCTACATAATGAGTTTCAGGACAGCCAAGTGCTGTCTTACAAAACTCTGTCTCAAAAAGTTAAACAAACAAACAAACAAACAAAAAACCAACAATCAAACTCTCTGAGTCTTCACAAGCTCCCCTTTACTATTTCTTGAGTCTCATAAGGTTCCCTCCAGGGGGAAATATGCCAATTTATGTTCCATAACACCCCTCAAATTGTTCCTATAAATCATTTAAAATAAAATGTTCAGCACACAATCACTGATAATAAGATAAACGTTCAGGTACTGGTATGGTAAGACAGCTTGGGCTAGACCATCCTGTTAACTAACACTGACTATATCCATTCCAGACAAAACACAAAGAAAGCTGTATGAAGACATAGAGTCAGCAAAAGGAAGAAAAGAGGTGGGATCATAATCCCCAAAGAATAGAAGCCCCACTAGGTGAGGTCCACATTCAGAGGGCCTTTTCTATCAGGACACTTCACTGTTCACGGCAGCACAGGGGCAAAGTAGGTTTGGGCGGGAAGTGATGACATCAGTGGTGGACATTGTGGATACTGGGATCCCAAAGCAGCCAGAAATTGAAGGAGAAGTCTGGGGAATGGATGATCTACAGAGAGAGAACCTAAAATCTGAATATAAATCCCCTCAAATTCTTAGCTGCCTCCCAGACAGAACATGCACAGGGTGAGGTTTCAAAGCGCCTAAAGGGAAAGCCAAATATCTGAACAAAGCTTCCAGCAGATGCCACAGTTCTAGAGGGGCAAAGCCTGGAGCACAGAACCCACAAAATTAGAGGGCATGCTTCTCACTGAAATCCCAAAAGGGACTCAGCAATAACTCCTAAAGAAACATAATGTAATCCAGAGAGTCCGCCGTGCACCAAGCCAAAACATTCAGTTTTCAACAAAACTCCTACTGCAGTTTAGAAACGTCGCGCACTGTCCCATAGGAAGCAGAGGGTCAGGTGGTTAGTTATTGAAATAGATTGATTCTAAAGAGTACCGTGGTTTGGATTAGGGCAACCGCAGTGGCTATGGGAAATTGAGGATGAACGTTCGATGTTTTGCGGGTTGAATCCACATGGCTGCTAAAAGATTTTAAATGGATGAAAATAAAACGAGTGTCAAAGGCAATAGATATCACACTGAGTGCTCGCTCTTCCCTCGCAGTTCAGATTTAAATATCACAACCAAACCATGAAGTTGGTTTGTTCCCACCCCCATTGTAAAAGCAATCAATTTCTCCCTCCCTGGGGACTGAGAATGAAGGTTTATCTCGAAAAGCGTGTAGAGGGTAAGGGCAGAAATTCCAGAAGGTCGAATGGACAGAGGCCAGAAGGAGGTAGCGGGCTTGGGAAGGCGTCCGCAGGGGCAGAGCCCGCTTGCGATTGGCCGAGCTGCAGAGGAGGGCTCGGCAGATCCTGGCCCAGCCCCCTGGCTGTTGTTGCCACCGCCACTGCGACCTAGCCCGGGGAAGGAAGCGAGCGCTCGGATCCAGGGAAGATGCAGAGCTCCTTGAGGCCCGAGGGCTCCGGGGGGCTTCAGCTCCTGGTCTGCTTCCTTCTGCTTTACAGTCGCCCAGGCAGCTGCAGCGACATAAATACCCACGGTCAGGAGGAAACCCGGGGGGTGCGGGCAGGGCCAGAGAACAATTCTGAGAGCAGAGGAACTGATCTTCGAGGCTGAAACTCAGGACAAAAACCGTTTGGGATGACGGAGGAGAGGAATGCAGAGAGAGAGAGAGAGAGAGAGAGAGAGAGAGAGAGAGAGAGAGAGAGAGAGAGAGAGAGAGAGGTGTAGTAGTCTTGCGGCTTGTGTACGGGTCTAACCATAGGAGGAGCGGACCCAGAGGAAGGCTGGGGGGTTCGGAAAGAGTGGGGAAGACAGAGATGAACGGGTTTGGTATAGGAACAAGAGCGGTTTGTTTGGGTCCGGGATCAAGGGAGTAGGCGAGTGGGGCTGAGAGACAGAGCAAGGCTCAGCCACTGACCCAGAGCCCAGGGGGCTGGGATCCGGTTTCTGGATGGGGTGGGGAGTGCTAGGTTGGGGTGAAACAGTTTGGAGGGGAAAGAAGACCGTTCTCCTTCCTCTGACTGTTCTGCGCCATCCTGGATGGACCTGGTGCGCAACCCGCAACAGACAGTCGGGGACAGACTGCGCAGTCTCAGAATACCTGCGCAGACACTGCATAAAGTCCTAGTCTGACGTCCAGTCTCCCGACGGGATTCTTGGTTTTGGAAGCCAATGCAGGGCATTCGCAAGGCACTGTGGGATGAGGTCTGGTGTCAGACGAAGGGAGGGCTGAGGCGGGTGGGGTTGGGGTGGCATGGGGGTGGGGTGTGAATCGCAGATACCGAGGTGTCTCGCCTTACCGCCCACGGTGGCCACTCCTGGCCCTCAGCACCACGGAGAGCTCCAGTCATTCTGTGGTCCTGGTGTAGCTCCCCGCAACTCCATTACTGCTCTGGGGACGCTGTCTCAGACAACAACGCCTCTCCTCCAGAAGTTCTCTTTTTCACCAGGGCACTAAGAAGGTCCATTTCTTCCTGGGATCGGGATTGTTCCCGATTGTACTGAGCATCCATCTGAATGGAGTGAGGGGGGCATTGCACCTTCTCCGAAGACCTATGATTCTAGTACTAAAGAGGTTGAATCAGGATTGAGAATTTGAGGCTAGCCTTCTCCCTTTTATTTTAATTAGCTGAAGTTGGGTAAGGAGATTTATTCTTTATACATAATCACTTGTCTGGAACAAGAACCAGGAGTTTCTTCATCCCTGCCCTTCTCTTACACACAGTTGGGCAAACTGGGGTTTAGGGAGTAGATCCCAACCTTCAGACTCTACACAGAAGAATACAGTCAGCCCTCCCTGCCCACACATTCTCCATCATGGAATTCTGCATCCTCAATTGCACCAACGTGGATTAAATGCAGACCGGCCCCCATCATTATTCTCTAAACAAGGCATAAAGTAACTATTTTCATTATATATTAGCTATTGTAAATAATTGGGAGATTGTTTAAAATACTCAAGAAGGAGCTGGCAGGAGGACTCAGCAGATACAGACATTTGCCACCAAGCCTGACAACCTGAGTTGGATCTTTCAGGCCCACATAGTAGGAGAGAACTGACTTTGGAAGTTGTTCTCTGATCTCCAAACTCCTGTGCTGTGGCACGTGCTTTTATCTATGCATGTGTATGTGCACAAAGTGCAATCAAAAATAAAGTGTACAGGAGGATATTTGCAAATATACATATAATAAAGCATTTTGTATTAGGGTCTTGAAGATCTACAGATTTTGGAGGGTAGTCTGAGACCCAACCCCCTGAAGATACTGGCGAGATGGTATTTTCTCTTTCTGAGGATTCCAGTTCTTTTCCCCAGTCCCTCCTGTCTTCAGAGTTTTCCTTAAGATGCGGCTTGTCTGCTTCCCAGATTCCACCTGTCTATCCGACTGCCCACCGTGTGTGTAGCCAGACTCTGCTTGTCTATCTGACTGCCCACCATGAGTGGGTAGCTCGCCAAGAGTCCTTTTGCACGAGAACCTTCACAGAGTTTTCTTCTTTTTTGGCCTGTGCACTTGGTTCTTTCCTGGACATTGATACCAAGACTGAATGAAAGCCAGGTGAGGCAGTGCAGACCTTTAATTCCAGAGGCAGAGGCAGGTAGATGGAGCTATTTAATAAAGCCCTATTTCAAACAATGACAAAACACAAGGTGCCTAGAGTCCAGGGGCTGGTGGTGATGAAGGAAAGAATGGCAGCTCTGACGTGGGGAAGGACCTGGCTTTGTGCTAACAATGAGGAAAAGGTAGTGGCTTCCCATCAGCTGGTATTTGGAGTGATTCAGTCCAAAGTCTTTGCTGACAGCGCTATTCTGCCCTTAGATGGTCAGGGCCAAGTAGCAACGAAGCAGTTCTGGTCGTTCCAAGAATTTGCTGCTTCAGTCTCCTGGTACTTACGACTTATCCTCCAGCATCTCATCCCAGAAGGTAAGCAAAAGCTGGAAAACAGAGATGGGGGCCCAGTCAGATCTGAGGGAGAGTAGCAAGGGACTTTTGGCCAGAGGGTAAGATTTCTCTTGCTTGCATGCCTTTACTTTCTTATCACCTTGGTGGAAAGGGGAACAAGAAAAAAGTGAGGTACAATCTATATAAAGAGACTGTTATCACTTGAACACCCTGGAAGAGGACAGCGTACAAGTCCTTGGGACCAGTCCCTACCTACCTCTGGAACCATCTGAATTTTTCTAGAGTCAGGATTCCTTAATCGCTCAGCCAAGAGTAAATCTCAGCCTCTGAGTGGAAAACAGGAAAACTATGTAATAAAGTAGAGAGATAGGCGGTCCATTAAAGAAGGACGGCTGATCCTTCTGTCGAGTTTCCCATGTGAGTAGATAGGATAGAAAATCTGCCTTGAGTCAACATCACCACACCCAATTCTTTAAAAAGTTCCTAGACCAGCAACACATGGATCATCATCAGGAAATCGGTTAGAAATATTCAGTCCTAGGTCTGGGGAGGTGGCTCAGTTGGGAAATGTCTGGCATCCAGTTAGGAGGACCAGAGTTTGTATCCCATCACCCAGACAGGAGCAGTGGCATGTGTCTGTGAAGCCTGTGCTGGGGGTGGGGACACAGAGACAGGGAGATCCCCAGAGCTCACAGAGCAGTCAGTGAGCTAACAAACCCAGCGAAAGACCCTACCTCAGAAATACGGTAGAGAGCCAATGGGATGCCACCAAGCTGGGTGAACTGAGTTCAAATCTCACAACCCACAGAAAGGTGAAAGGAGAGAACCAACTCCATAAATTTTACCCTGACCTCCACAGCCATGTGCACACATGCACACACATGTGTGAACACACACTCACAATGGTGGTGGTGGTGGTAATAAACAGAATGAAATGAAAAGTCAAGGAAAAAAATCACAGACTCAAAAAAAAATAATGTGGGGGGCTGGAGAGATGGCTCAGTGGTTAAGAGCATTGCCTGCTCTTCCAAAGGTCCTGAGTTCAATTCCCAGCAACCACATGGTGGCTCACAACCATCCGTAATGGGGTCTGGTGCCCTCTTCTGGCC
>NW_026068002.1:6953075-6958319 GCF_014885135.2 Alexandromys fortis
CCGTTTGCATAGCTGCATTGGAGGGGTTCTGGTGTTGTTTGGCTTGGTTTAGGGTTTTTTTTTTTGTTATATGTTTCCATCTGTGACTTCACTTAATCCTACTGTGTCAACAAGAGAGTCAGTAGATTTATTAGCTAGGATGGGCCCATACTGTGCTCAGCAACCTTTCCAAACCACAACACATAACTTTCTCCATTAAACGTGGTTTAATTTAATGAGAGAGAGAGGGAAAGGTCTCTCTGCCCCTGGTGCCGCTTTCACTCCATCCTTTCACCCTGCAGACCTGTTCTGGGTGGATGAAATAGCTGAAGAAGTACTGACCAAGAAGGTGGAGCACCTCAACAGACTCCACCTCCAACATCGGATGTGCCGGAAGGATGCGAAGGCAGTTTCCCCCACTGCAGCCACTGCGGTGAGGTATGGAAACCTTTGCTCGGCCCCTGCTATTTAGGGCACTGGAACTGTGTGTAGATGCTACTGGAAGTATTGTGCTCCATCTCTGGGATCAGTAGGGAATAATTCAATGAGGATAATACTTGTACTTCAAAAAGGGAGGGGGCTGGGTGGTGGTGGCGCACGCCTTTAATCCCAGCACTTGGGAGGCAGAGGCAGGCGGATCTCTGTGAGTTCGAGGCCAGCCTGGTCTACAAGAGCTAGTTCCAGGACAGGCTCCAAAGCCACAGAGAAACCCTGTCTCGAAAAAAAAAATAAAAGGGAGGGGGAGGTATTGGCAAGCTGAGGTTCCACCTGTCATCCCTGTCTCTTCTAGGTGTAAACAAGAAGAGAAACTTGGACTCTTATACCCCAAGGTGAGACCACTTGTCCTCCCCCAAACTGAACCCTGGCTTTGGATTCCTTTGTCTTTCCTGCTCAGATCGTCTCCTCCTTCCTGCCTCATTCCTGACTCCTACCTTCTCTCCCCGTTAGAGTCCAACAGTCAAGGCGAGCAAGGACCGATGCTTTGTCCCCAAAGTAGTTCCAAAGGCTCCAAAGCAAGAAGCAACTCACCCCACCAAGGTGAGGGTTCAATTCTCCTAGGACACTAGAGTCATCAAAGACATGTTTAAATGGGGGGAGGGCAGGTATAAAAGAGGGATGAAGCAAACTTATGTACTCAAAGGATAGTCCTGCTTGTTTATAGACTACTATCTAGTATCCAGATGAGAAGGTGGTGGGTCATGACACAGCTTCAGGGAGCCCCTAAGGAGGACAAAAGCTGGAAGATCATGCATCAGGTTTGAGTTTAAAACGGGAATTGAAAACAGAAGGACTGCCATCTTAGCTAAGAGGAGCTCTGTATATCGTGGAAGCATGGACCAGAGGCTGCCACAGCATCTTCTGCCTTGCTCTGGGATGGCCCAGGCAGACTAGAAGTCACCCATCTAATATCTTTACAGATGGAATTTGGGGCACAGGTTGCTAATAAAGCTTCCTTAGCCTGTTACGCTGTGTCCATGCGACTAGACCCAGGCCTCCCAATTTCCAGCTTCCCCTGTATGATTCTTGCCCTCTCACTCGAGGCCTTGGGGTGGGGGTGTTACAAACATCAGATTCCCCCATATTGAAAAGTCTTGTTTAGGGCTAAAACACAAATGATAAGAGAGTAACCGTCAGAAGACACAAAGGAGGGGGCACTGCAACCATAAATGTCTGGAGGCAAGAATGTCATGGCCAGGCAGAGGAGCAGAGCTTCCAGTGACAGCTAAGGATGGAGAAGGAAGGCAGCATCCAGTGATAGAGCTAAGGATGGGGAAGGAAGGCAGCATCCAGTGACAGCTAAGGATGGGAAAGGAAGCCCACGTAGGGGCTCACAGAGCACACTTTACATTAGGAACAGTGGGGAGTTACTGAAATATTTTGAGGAAGGGAATGTCTTCATGAGACATTTAGTTTTTAAAAGGCCACCCTAGTTGTGAGGCATGGTGGTGTATACTGAATCCTAGTATTCAGGAGACTGAGGTGGCAAGATTGTAAATTCAAGGCTACAGAACAAAACTCTGCCCATCTTTTAGAAAAAATACCGGCCTGGAGAGATGGCTTGGATGTTGGGAGTGCTGCCTGCTCTTCCAGAGGTCCTGAGTTCAGATCCCAGCAACCACATGGTGGCTCACAACCATCTATAATGAGATCTGGTGCCCTCTTCTGGTCTGGTGGCATACACACAGACAGAACACTGTATACACAATGAATGGATAAATCTTTGGAAAAAGAATTATTTAAAAAAAAACCTACAGTGATGATGGGTAATGGGACAGTAAGAACAAGAATAAACATGGAGATGTGAGAGGTGGGCCACTCTGGTCCAGGGAGGCAGAAAGGGCTTGGGTTTGGGTAGTAGCAATGGAGCTGACAATTGTCCCCTCCTGCTTTTCCCTATGCACACCCTCCATCTAGAGGCAGCCTGTGAGAAGTGGGTCCCAGCCTTTGATTCTTTCCAGGAAAACGGGCTCCCATTCCAGCAGCATGGTGGCTAGGAGTTCTAAACCTGGCTTAGTTGCTGGGGTAACATAATATGAGCTAAATGACAGAGACCCACCACCTGTGCTGAGCTGGTGGCTGTGGTGCTTCCAGGAAGACGAACAAAGTTTTACCATCAGCAGGAGGAGAAGCCTTATGTGGAGCCAGGAGCTTAGGCTATCAACCCATGGGCTGTATCACAATGGGGAAGGCTTACTCAAACCAAATAGTTATTACGTATTTGAGGGAAAAGGGCAGATAGGGAGGCACAATGTCTCTCCAACCTGATTTCAATTTCCGTGTTTCTTCTCTTTTAGGGCTTCTTTGGGCCATACCCCACTGTGGGTCTCAACCTTGTTGCTGACTGAGATCTCGTTGTATAAAGTCCCTTTCCCCAAGACCCTCCTCATTGCCCTAAAAGGGGCAATTCTTGGATGACCCAAATAAGGATAATTAAAGTTGACTTTTATGCAAACGCTTTCTGTGAGCCTGTCTCGAGGCCGGGCACATGGGACAGGAATTGAACCGAAGTTCCCATGGGAGAGAGGTAGGGGTAAAGGAGACACAGCTCTGAATGCTTGGTCCAAGGCTGGCTTCTGATGTAGAGACTGTGAGGGGTGACCACCGCTGTCACAGTAGCCTTTTCCATTGGCACCCTAGTCATGTTGTACGATGTGGTTGCCCAGTTCCATGTTATGTGAAAATAGAATCCACGTTTCTTCCCTGTCACTTCTTTCCATTCATTTGTTCCTTGCATCCATCAAATCAATTAACCATTGCTAGACTCCCAAACCAGCTCCTATGGCCTTTCTTCTTTGTTTAACCCTGAAAACCATTGTGCCAAGCTCCTGTGGCCATCTGCTTTTGGTACCTCTATGAATATACCTTATAATCTCGGAAACCTTGAAGAGTAGTCAGAGATAGTATAGATTCATTCAGGCATCTGAAGGAAGCAAACATGGTGGGCATCCCATCCCTTAGCTCCTGACCACATCGTCACCCAACCACAGCAAGTGAATAGTTTCTGTCTCTGCTAACATCTTCCCATCCCAAACCCTGAGTTCTCTGCATCTCATCTGGGAATTCATAGAATATACCTTTCTGTGCTTCAGACTGTCCTGAAGGGCCTGGGATTTAATGTTCCAGAAAAGGACTTTCCTCATGGACAGTTCTGAAGATATTGGATATTCTTTAGAGGATTCCCAGTGGCTGTCAACCCAGTGGCTACCAGCCCCCAGTGGTAACCTGTTCAACACCATGCTTCATACCATAGACCACCTTTTCTTCTTTCTTTCTTTCTTTCTTTCTTTCTTTCTTTCTTTCTTTCTTTCTTTCTTTCTTTTCTGAGACAGGGTTTCTCTGTGTAGCCCCGACTGGCCTAAAATTTGTTCTGTAGACTAGACTAGACTGACCTTGAACTCAGAGATCTGTTTGTCTCTGCCTCCAGAGTGCTGGGATTAAAGGTGTGTGCCACCACCCAGCTTGGACTTTTCTTCTTTAATAGGATTAAGTTTTCCAGTCCTAATGTGTAGTTTCCAGGACTACCTCACACATAAAATGCATCTCCCAATTTCTTGTCTCTTTTGAGTTGGCTCCTACTAAGTCTACTGTGTGCTACACACCCCTCTAGACATGGGCACACACCCCTCTAGGCATAAGTACACACCCCTCGAGGCATGGGCATACACCCTCTAGACATGGGCACACACCCCTCTAGGCATAAGTACACACCCCTCGAGGCATGGGCATACACCCTCTAGGCATGGGTACACACCCCTCTAGGTAAGGGTACACACCCTCTAGACATGGGTACACATCCCTCTAGGCATTGGTACACACCCTCTAGACATGGGTACACACCCCTCTAGGCATGGGTACACACCCTCTAGGCATGGGTACACACCCCTCTAGGCATGGGTACACACCCTCTAGGCATTGGTGCACACCTTCTAGGCATGGGTACACACACTCTGGGCATTGGTACACATCATCTAGGCATTGGTACACACTCTATGCATTGGTACACGCCCTCTAGGCATAGGTTCACATATTCTATGCATTGGTACATGGGTAAACGCCCTCTAGGCACTGGAGAACCAGTCATGAATAAAACAACGTATTTACTGTTGGAGAGTTTGATAACAAATAATTTTCAAGGGAGAAGTCCAAGCAATATGTCTGGCTCATGGAGTAATTAGATTCTTGCCGATCCCTTCAGTCAACTCTGCTTTTCCTTGTACCACACTGTTTGCTCTAGCAGCTCAGCCCTAATTGTGCTGGGCACATGTGCCAGGGCCTATACTTTCAGACTCTTGCATGCACTGTTATTTTTACACATAGGGGCCTCATCCCTAGCACACCTTCTCAATAGTGTCCTAAAAATCAAAATTTCCCTCTGTGGTCCATTCCCTGTCCCTTCTAATATTTCCACCCCCAGGAAAAAGTGCAGAGGTTAGGGGAAAAAACAGTAGTGGAAGTTTAAAGTCTGCTAACATGAAACAGAGTGAATGGGTGGGAAAGATGGGAACTTCTCGAGATTTATGTATTTTTATTTTATGTGTGTGAGTGTTTGATGTATGTATATGTACCACGTGTGTGCCTGGTGCCTTTGGAAACCAGAAAAGGGTGTTGGATCTCCTGGAACTGAAGTTACAGATAGTTGTAAGCCACTGTGGGAGCTGAGAGCCAAACCCCAGTCCTTGGCCCTCTCTTCAGCCCCACATAGAAACTTTCTTTTCTTTTCTCTCTCTCTCTCTCTCTCTCTTTTTTTTTTTTTTTTTTTTTTTT
>NW_026068002.1:6960597-6961773 GCF_014885135.2 Alexandromys fortis
AAAACTGATTGGCCCATTAGCTCAGGCTTCATATTAGCTCTTACAATGTATATTAACCCATTATCCTTATCTATGTTAGCCACACGGCTCAGTACCTTTTTCCGCAGGGCAGGTCACATCCTGCTTCTTTGGTGGTCTGGGCAGGAGTGGGGAGGAATGGGCTTCCTCCTTGCCAGAATTTTCCCATTCTCATTGCTCTGCCTCTACTTTCTGTCTGGTTGACCCGCCTATACTTCCTGCCTGGCCAATCAGGGTTTATTTAAAACATGATGGACAGAATACAGACAATTCTCCCGCACCACTCTTAACCTCTGAGCCATCTCTCCAGCCTTCACTGTCTTAGTAGGGCAATATTTGTCTTATTCCATGTGCATTGTTGGTTGTGTATTAGATTAATCATACATGTGGTTATTATATGAATGTCACCAGAAACCTCAGTTTCCAGCATAAGAATAAATTAGAACTACAAGTGTAGAAAGCTCAGTAAAAATCATCATTAAATGCTAGTTGGAAGACTAGTTGAGATGGCTCAGTGGTTAAGAGCCCTGACTGTTCTTCCAGAGGTCCTGAGTTCAATTCCCAGTAGCCAAGCGGTGGCTCACAACCATCTCCAGTGGAATCTGATGCCCTCCTCTGTCATGCAGGCGTTCATGAAAATAGAGCACTCATATACAAAAATGCATGAATAAATAAATCTGTAAATACAAATTGGAGTGTGCATGTGTATGTGTGTGTTGTATCTTAATACCCTGGCTCAGCTCATAGAAAAGATCTAGAGTCAGTGCTCCCCTTAGAAGTCATTTCACGGGGGCTGGAGAGATGGCTCAGTGGTTAGGAGCATTGCCTGCTCTTCCAAAGGTCCTGAGTTCAATTCCCAGCAACCACATGATGGCTCACACCCATCTGTAAAGAGGTCCGGCGCCCTCTTCTGCCCTTCAGGCATACACACAGACAGAATATTGTATACATAATAAATAAATAAATTTAAAAAAAGAAGTCATTTCACTCCTAACATGCAGATTCTAGCCTCTAAAATCAGCCCTTACTAAAAGCTACCTTATCTCTTTAGATGAATGGCTGCTTCCATATCAACAGACAGAAAAAGAAAAAGAAAAACCCAGTGCATCTTGGAGTGACAAAAGAGAGAGAGAGAGAGAGAGAGAGAGAGAGAGAGAG
>NW_026068002.1:6962921-6988467 GCF_014885135.2 Alexandromys fortis
ACACAGAGAGAGAGAGAGAGAGAGAGAGAGAGAGAGAGAGAGAGAAAACACACATTCTTCTTCATTTGGCATTGTATTTCAGGGTAATGACTGAAAGCTGATAAATGTCAAAAAATGAGAAAATAAAAAATTACATTTTGCAAACAGGAATGAAATATTTTAGTCAGAAATCACCACTGCGGACCAGGAACGTCACTCAATGGTACAGAACTTGCCTAGCATGTCAGAGGCTCTGAGTTTCATTCCAAGCAGATACTAAAAGGAGGAGCAGGAAGAACACAAAACTAGATGAAAAAGAGGATGGTTGGGGAGCTAAATGTTCTCATGGTGCCAGCATATCCCATGGATTTCGTGTTCATGCTCATCACGTTAGGAAACATGTGGCTGGCTCTACTTAAGACTGGTTATCGGTTTTAACATCCCCCTGTAGTAGCATAACCAGACTTTATGCATCTCCTGGAATGAAGCAATTGAAGGTATTCTGCTTACATTTAAAAAAATACAATCCAACTAACACTTTAGGGATAATTTCTACTGTGCAGAAGGAAATACAGAGGATGTATGTGATACATACATCAACGCAGGGAAACCCACACTGAGGCAAATGTATAAGATGAGTTCAGAGGAGAAAAATGGCATCCTTTCTATCCTACTTGACAATGTGAAAACGGAGGAAGGGCGATGACTAGTCATCTCTGCTAAGTTTAAAAGAATTAAGAATACAATTATATTTGGCCAGGCAGTGGTCAGTGGTGGAGCACGCCTTTAATCCCAGCACTCAGGAGGCAGAGGTAGGTTGATCTTTGAGTTTGAGGCCAGTCTGGTCTGTAGAATGAGTTCCAGAATGGCCAAGACAAAGATAAATCCTGTCTTGAAAAAAAAAATAAAGAAATAAAGAATATAATTAAATGCAATAGTGACCCTCGATTGACTCCTCTTTGAAGAAAAAATCTGAAAAGACAAGTTGCAAGCAATTTGAGATATTTGAGTATGAATTGAGCTCTAAGCGACGTTATCATAGGAAAGTGTCCTTATTTCCTAGAGATGCATGTTGAAATATTTATAAGCGAAATTTCTAATGTCTATCATTCCTATTTAAATATTAAAAGGGAGAAAACATCTCCCAAATATCAATAACGATGAAGTCTAGATAAGTGTTTTTTCACCAAACCTCTGCGCGCGTGCGTGTGTTGAGGGAAACACTCAGGTAGAGGTCAGAAGGCAATGTCTTAGAGACAATCCCCTCCTTCTATCTTTACATGGATTCAGAGGGTCATCAGGTTTGGATAGTGAATGTCTTTGCTGACTGAGTCATCTCACCAGACCCATATTGTCTTAAAAACAAAACAAATAAATAAACAAAGCAGCTAGAAGGCAAAAGAGTAACGTAATCAAATTGGAACTTTAGAAAACTCCATGGGGAAAAAAAAGAAAACTCCATGACCCACTGGATAAATAAAAGTGGCATCAAAAAGCCATGGAGGAAACTACTGGGCTCGGCTTGAGGAAATGGTCTAACTGGAGCGGTTAGGGTGGAGAGAACCACAAGGTCGTTGATAAGCTTGAGACAGGGGAGGCTAAGGGACCCTCAAAGCCAATAACAAATGTCAGTGCTTGCAGGGGTGCAGCTGGGGGAAGCAAGGCAACTTCTGTCATTCTGTAACACAGTAGGGTAACTATCGGCGGCAACAATGCGTTGGCTATTTCAAATTAGCTGATAGGAAAGATTCTGGGCATTCCTAACACAAAGAAATTATGAATGTCTGGGGTAATAGTTAAGCCAGATATGTGGATCTGTTCATTGCACACTGCATACATGTATGTGCAGGCACTGAAATGTCACACTGTGATATGTGTATGTTGCTATATATTAACTAAAAAAAAAAAAAAAACAAATACCAAAGAAAAAATTTGAAGACAGAATGTAAACGGAAAAGAAGTCAATGCATAGGAGCGGTTGTGATTGCACAACAGGTCTTGGGCCCAGAGATGAGTTAACGCATAAATTCTCACCACCACCGCTGGGGCAGGTGCTTTTGCCCCTCCGCTTTACCAAACAAGGTAAGCAACTAGCTCAAGGCTATTCCCGCACACACGCCCAACCATCCCTGATCTTCGGGATGACGCCAGTAGCTGTGATGGAGATGCGTTACAAGTTCCTATTCTGGTTTCCTACGCTTCTTGTCTCAGGGTGTGTACTCGCTGGCCCACGTATCTTTCCTGTTCACCATAGAACTTGAGTCCTTTTCAACAACCCTGAGCAATAGAGACAGAGGCGGTGGACCTGAAAAATACAGGTCAGGAGTGGGTGGACCCAGTGGGAATTCTAGAAAGGAAGCTACTATATGGTGAAGGAGACATAGGTTGAGTAGGTCCCGAGCTAAGAGGGGGCTCTTACGCCAGTGTGACGCAAATAGGCATAAGAGCCGGGGGTGGAGATGTCGTCACCGCACGCTTGCAGTTGGCTAAGTCGCCTCAAGAGGGGCCTGTAGACCCCGCCTTGGAGGTGGGTGGGGAGCGGTAGGCTCCGCCTAGGCTCCTCGGCTGACTCCCGCCAGCGTCACTGAGACTCTGGCTGGAGAGCGAGCTCACGCAGCCGGGAAGGATGCGGCGTCCGCGGCGGCCTGGGGGTCCCGGGGGCTCCGGGGGCCTCCGGCTGCTGGTCTGCCTGCTGCTGCTGAGCGGCCGCCCCGGGGGCTGCAGCGCCATCAGTGCCCACGGTCAGGAGAAAACTTGATGGGGGGGAGAGCAGGGGCCGGGAGCAGAACTCGGTAGTGGTGGAGGGGGGCGAGGGAAGCGTCGCAAAGACAAGAAGCCCAGGTAGACTAAATGTAGCGGGGCGGGGGGGGGGGGGGGGGGGGGGGGGGGGGGGGGGGGGGGGGGGGGGGGGGGGGGGGGGGGGGGGGGGGGGGGGGGGGGGGCGTGAGGGCTACGGGATGACGAAGATGAGAGGCGAGGCAGGGATCCGAAGGAAGATGAAGATGAGGGCGGCTGCAAGGAAAGGGGCGTAGGCCGGGAGGTGGAGCTGGGATACGCAGGCGGGACCTGGGAGAAGTGGGCTCCAGGGAAAACAAGGTTCGGGAGGAGGAATGGGGGTGTGCGCGAGTCGACGGATTTAGAGGGACTACAGGACCATGGAGAGGCCAGAGACGTCGAGGTGGAGACTCGAACTGAAGAATCGGAAGCCGGGAAGGAGGAAGGAAGGTGGAAGAGGCGACCACCCGGCGGCAGGAGCCTGGCCTCTGTCACCCGGCTCCAGCTTCCCTGAGGATTGGCTAGAGAGCAGGGCTCATTTGCTGCGAGTTGGTCACCTATAAGAAGGGGACACGTGGGGGAGGGAGCAGAAGAGGACGAAAAGGGGAAGGTCCTCTCCTTGTCCCCCTCCCCACAACCAGGTCTGATGCTGACTCACATCTAAGCGGACGGAGTCAGCGCTGACTCACGGGCCCGGGATGGGGGTGGGAAGGTGGCAAGTGGGGGAAGGGGTGCAGCCTCTCCATCTGGCGCCCTCTTTCCCCACCCTGGCTTGGAGGCCAGTGTACGGTACTTCCTGTGAGGCCGAGAGTTAACAAGATAGAGCCGAGGGATGAGATCCTGTGGCGACTCCTGGTCTCGTCACCCCTCCCTTGGTAGCCGGCTCCCCTCCCTATGTACTCTTGGCTCCCCCACGGACAGCACCAGCGCCGCAAGCCTGGGATAGGCTGCCACAGAATCAGGCACCTGCACCCCTTCCATATCACGTTGGAGTTTCCGCCTCTTCCGAGTTCCAGGCCACGAGAGTTAGGATGTTTTGCGATATTTGGGAAACTACGGTTTCCTTTTGAATTTAGTCTCAAATTCTCCCACAATAATACATGCTCTCCGCCCCCTTCCTCGCATTGCTCCAACTCCCAGTTAAGCAAATTGAGCCTTTTAAAGACTCAAACTAAGATCTTTAAAATTCAAAGCTAGACCCCATACTTCCTCAAGAGTTTTAGGTCATGGGACTGGAGAGATGGCTCTGTCAGTAGTATGTCATACAAGTATGAAGACCTGAGCTCAGATCTTTAGTACCCATATAAAAAGCCATGTAATGTGATTTATGTCCAATCCCAGGGCTGAAAAAGTAGAGACAGATAAATTTCTGGGATGTGCAGGGCAAACTCCAGACTCAGTTTTGAAAATATGAAGTGGGCAACAAGTGTGGAAGGTACCCAACATTGACCTCTGGCCTCCATACACATGAACACATGCATGAACATACATGAATTTGTATGCATACACGAGAGAGAGAGAGAGAGAATTCTAGTCCCCTTCCCTGCTGTCCTCCCAACCTAAAGCCTTCCTTAGAATGAAATAATGGGCCACATCTGCTTCCCAGGTTTCCCAGGCATCTAGCCCTTCTCTGTGTTCTGAGCATCTATCCGCTTTTCCACAGGCTGTCTGTTTGACCGCAGGCTCTGCTCACACCTGGAAGTCTGTATCCAGGGTGAGTAGGGCCCTGGCATAGGATTCAAAGGACAAAGATGGGAGGGAGAGCCCAGATGTCAGGAGGTCAGAGGAGCAGCACCCTAAAGCCAGAGAAGGTGGAAAGAGCATTGTCCATCCGCAGCCTGGACTTTGGAAGGCCTTCTGCAAACCCCATGACAACAGCATCTTTGTGCTTCTAGATGGCTTGTTTGGACAGTGCCAGGCAGGAGTCGGGCAGGCAAGGCCACTTTTACAAGTCACTTCCCCAGTTCTCCAGCGCTTACAAGGTGTGCTCCGGCAACTCATGTCCCAAGGTGAGGTCTGATTGCTCGAGGACACAGAGATTGGGACTTGGTTGGTGGGAAAGTAAGGGTGCACCTCATCCAAAAATCTCTTCATACATCTTAATAATTATATTCATTTATGAGGCCCCACCTCTTAGATCTTGCTGGTTAAGGGTACAGAACAAGGGTAACAATAGGACCCTAGAGGTGAGCTGTTCACATATGAATTATCTAAAGTTACACACAGGAGATCTTCAGCTAAAGTTGCTGGAAATTATTTTTTTAGGTTTGTTAGGATTTTGTTTGTTTGTTTGTTCTGAGACAAGCTCAGTCTGTGTAGCCCAAGCTAGCTCCAAAGTTATTGTGTAGCCTAGGCTGGCCTGGAACTCATGGTGGTCCTTCTGCCTTAGCCTTACAAGTACAGGACTGTAGGCATGCACCATTGCATCCATATTAAGACATGTCTTAAGAAGCTTTATGCAACAAGGGCAGTGGTGGTGCACACCTTTCACTCCAGCACTTGGGAGGCAGAGGCAGGTGGATCTCTGAGTTTGAGGCCAGCCTGGTCTACAAAGTGAGTTCCAGGACAGCCAGGACAGTTACACAGAGAAACCCTGTCTTGGAGGAAATAAAAGAAGTTTGCTGCAATATATTGGCATGACAGATGCAAGAGGACACAGGTGAAACATTATTGCTGTAAGTGGAAGAAATGACATCATATTTCCGTGCTAAGAGGAATAACTCAGTGGAGAGAAGGATGGAGATAGGAGAGAAATTCGGGGAGACTGAAATCTAAGGGTCCCTTGGAGGGAACACAGCGAGTTCTGATGCATGCATGGAACAGCTGCTTGCAGGCCCCAGGATATGAGTCATGAGTAATCCAGATTATAAATCCAGAGCAGGACCTGGGATCCCAGCACTTGGGAGGCTGAGACAGAAGGATCGCCATGAGTTCCAGACCAGCCTGTGCTACACATTGAGACCCTGACTCTAAATAAATAAGCCCATAGAAGGAAGAATGGAGGAGAGTGAGATGCTAAGCCTCTAGATTGAGTGAGAGATCTTTTCTGAGAGCAGAGCTTCATGGGTAGAGTCGGTCAGAACCCATGCCCCAGGATAAGAGGATGCTGGCAGGAGCACATGGTGGGGATCACGGTGGAGATGGTCCAAGGGTTCGAAATAGGTATTCGGAGCCCACAAAATGTGTGTTATCCCCACTATACAAAAGACTCAGGCTTAGAATGGAGAAATACAGAGATGGCAGCAACGACAGCATTGTTAAGAGCTCTTCGTGTGACAGAACTGTCACCCATGATATGTTATTTTAATTATCACAGCAGTCTTAGGAGATACAAAGCCCCAGGCGAGAGGGTTGAGGTCCGAAGAGTATCGAGATGGGGGACTGGAAGCTTAACAACACCCAAGGTCCCCAGCTCTTCAGCAAACAAAGCTGGGTTTCAGCCCAGGCAGTTTGACTCCAAAAGTTGTACCTGGGAGTAGAGATGGGGAGGCAGCTCAGTTCATCCACTGCATTTCCAATGGCGCAGCCCTGCCAAGCCTCCACTCTGGTACTGGGCCCCCAGTCTCAAGCCCGGTCCTTTCTCCTGACAGGATTGTCATGGCGTGATGACCTCACCCAGCATGTGATCTCCCAGGAGATGGAACGCATACCCAGGCTTCATCCCTCAGAACTCCATCCAAGGGACAGGTAGGTAGTCTTTCTCAACAGCTGTAGGCTGTTGGGGCGGGTGATCTGTACCTCTCCTTACAGGCAAGGGGGTGGAGGTGCCGAGGTCAGCAGACTGGGGCACAGGTAAAAGAGCATTGAGAATGGTCCCTCTAACGTGTTGACATGGCTCAGAAGGGGCTGAGTTTATCCTAGAGATCCAGCAAAACAGGACAATAAATAAATACTTTAAAAAGAAATGCTGATATTTGATATTTAAAGTCGTCGTTAAAGACAAACTAAAGGGGCTGGAGAGGTGGATCAGAGGCTGAGAGGCTGCTCTTCCAGGGGACCTGAGTTCAGTTCCCAGCAACCGCATGGGGCCCCACAACCATTTATAGTGAGATCTGGTGCCCTCTTCTGGCTTGCAGTTGTATATGCAAGCAGAACACTATATACATAATAAATAAATCTAAAAAGACAAACTAGAAT
Organism: Alexandromys fortis; assembly: GCF_014885135.2. NCBI lineage: Eukaryota > Metazoa > Chordata > Mammalia > Rodentia > Cricetidae > Alexandromys > Alexandromys fortis. The sequence continues at coordinate 6,969,813 of NW_026068002.1, forward strand.
TTTCATGGACTTAGTTGTTCCATTGCTGTGTGGAATTGTGTATGGCAGAAAGTGGCATTGTCTCTCCGTGGTTAGAGCATCTAAAGCAGGGGCTCTCAACCTTCCTGACGCTGTGACCCTTTAATACAATTCCTCATGTTGCAGTGACCCCCAACTATAAAATTATCTTCATTGCTACTTCATAACTGCAATTTTGCTACTCTTATGAATCATAATATAAATACCAATGTCTTCCAATGGTCTTAGGCAACCCTTATGAAAGGGTCATTCAACCCCCAAAGGGTAACCCAGGGGTTGAGAACATCTGCTCTAAAGGCAATTCTCAGACAAAGAAGAACCTGTGGAGGTCAGATGATGATACCTGGGCCAATTAAGGCAATAGCAGTGGGGCCAGGGCAGTCTTAGTTGTTTGAATATATACTTAGAGAGCTGGGGTGGGTTGGGGTACACAGGAACAATAATGCAGAGGCATCCTAAAGTCACAGTCCATCTTGTATGTATGTATGCATGTATGTATGTGTGTATGCATGTATGCCCCAGATGCCTTCCCCAGCACCCAATCTCCCTTTCATCATCCCCTTGAGCTTCATTAGACTGTGCAAGTGTGTTTTGCGTATGTGGTTGGGAATGTAGCTCAGTGGTAGAGTGTTTGTCTTGCATACACAAGGCCCTGGGTTTGACCCCTAGCTAAACACACACACACACACACACACACACACACACACACACATGTGTAAACCCCTGTTCTTTTATTTTAACCCAAAGCTAAGGCATAGCCATCAAGCCAGAGGGCCTACTCTCACCTCCATGCCCTCTAGCCCATCTCTCCTCTTCATTTAAGAGGATAAAGCTGTTCTAAATGGCAGACTCTGTCCAACCTCAGCCTTGAAAACTCTCCACACCTTTGTCTTATACAAACATATAAATAAGTCTCCCCCTCTCTTTTCCCCTCCCCCTCCCTCCCTCTTTTCCTCCCCAGGTCTGGTTTGATGCCCAGGAGACCAGGCCCTGCTGGGGAGCTGCTTTCTCAGGGCAATCCCACTGGCTCCTCTCCTGCTGCCCAGGGGCTCCCTCGGCCTCCAGGGGGTGGGAATGGAGTTGGGGTGGGCTCCCCACTGTCCTCTCTGCAGGCTGAGCTGCTACCCCCTCTCTTGGAACACCTGCTAATGCCCCCACAGCCTCCCCACCCTGCTCTGACTTACGAATCCACATTGCTGCAGCCTTACCTGTTCCGCCAGGTGAGCTCTTGACTCTGGCCATAACTCAACCACAGTACCCACTCCTGACTTAGATTCTTACCCACATCTCTGGTTTCTTACAGTTTGGTCCCCGAGATGGCTCCCGGAGCTCAGAGAGCTCCCCAGGGGTGGTTGGTGTTGGCCACCTGCCCAAAGCTGACGCTCCTGCCCTCTTCAGCAGAAGTGCTTCCAAGGCCATTCTGGGGGCTCACTCTGGCCACTCCTTCGGAGACCTTCCGGGTCCCTCACCCGCTCAGCTTTTCCAGGACTCAGGGCTGCTCTACATGGCCCAAGAGTTGCCAGTGCCTGGCAGGGCCAGGGTACCAAGGCTGCCAGAGCAAGGGGGCAGCAGCCGGACAGAGGACTCTTCAGAGGGCTATGAGGAGGAAGTAGTAGGGGATCATGGGGAAAAGTCCCCTTCCCAAGCAGTACAACCAGGTAAGTGGACCCCCGGCACCCACCTCTGTCTATGGCGGCTCCTTCCTGCCAGTCCTGGAAGATGTCATTTATTCATTTGTTTTTTAAATATATTTTTATAAAGATTTATTTATTTATTTATTTATTTATTTATTTATTTATTTATTATGTACTCAGTGTTCTGCCTGCATGTATCACTGCCGGCCAGAAGAGGACACCAAATCTCATTAAAAATAGCTGTGAGCCCATGTGGTTGCTGGGAAATGAACTCAGGACCTTTGGAAGTGCAGGCAAAGCTCTTGACCACTAGCCATCTCTCCAGCCCCTCTTTTGTTTACTTAGTTGTACTTTTATTTTGTTTTTCTGTTTTGAGACAAGGTTTCTCTGTGTTATGGTCCTAACTGTCCTGGAACTAGCTCTTATAGATCAGGCTAGCCTCAAACTCACAGAGATCCGCCTGCCTCTGCCTTCCAAGGGCTGGGAGGCATGTACCACCATCGCCAGGATTTTTATTTATTTTTAAGAGATCTTGCTATTATTCCAGACTATTCTTGAACTCATTTTTAGCACAGGCTGGACTCAAACTTGCTTCATTCCTCTTGCCTCAGACTACTGAGTACTGAGACTACAGGCATGAATCACCACACTTGGCGTTCTGCCTTTGGTTCACACATTTAAACTGTCTAGCGACAAGCTGATGACCGCAGGCACTAACTCCAGTGAAGGGACAGTGGGGTTTGACCTGGTATACCTCAAGTTGTTTAAAGTCCGAGAATGGGAAGGCACCAGTGTAAAGAATTCTCAAATGTGCTTGTCCCCTTCCCCAACCATCTATTTGCACCCCGTCAAGGTATCCTACCATTTGGCCTAAGCTCTTTGTCTGGCTCCCAGCAGATATAACTATGCAGAGATTGGCTGCTGTCCTGGCAGGCTACGGGGTAGAGCTGCGTCAGCTGACCCCGGAGCAGCTCTCCACCCTCCTGACCCTGCTGCAGTTACTGCCCAAGGGCACAGGAAGAAATCTTGGTGAGTGTCCGGGCAGGGAGGGAAGAAACTTCCTGCTCCATGAAGGGTTACCGTCCCACTACTCAAGACTGCACAGAGTACAGTTTGTGACCTGGAGGGTCACAAGGGGAAAGTTTTTGGTCTTGCTTTTTCTTGAGATGGAGTCTTGCTGTAGGATAGACTAACCTAATAACTCATGATCCTAGCTGGGCCAGGTGATGCACGCCTTTGATCTCAGCACTCAGGAAGCAGAGGCAGGCAGATCTCTAAGTCTGAGACCAGCCTGGTCTACAGAGAAAGTTCTAGGACAGCCAGGGCTACACAAAGAAACTCTGTCTGGAAAAACAAACAACAAAAAAGGACTCATGACCCTTCTGCCTCTGCTTCTAGAGTGTAGAGACTGCAGGCATGGTCTAGCATGCCTGGCTGAAAAGAGAGTTCTTTTACCAACACATCCCAGGAAGCAAGGGGGTAAGACGGGAAGCTGTAGCATTAGACCAGGAAAAGACCAGAGGGTGGGAAGCTCAAGGTAAGGGGGAGACGGACAGTGGGAGCAGGGGAAGGTTTCTGTGTTATTGGCAGGACAGGGGCTCACAGACAGATCATGTCCCAGAGCTCTGGTCCTTTCTCTAGACTCTCGCTTTTTCTGTCTCCCCAGGAGGGGCTGTAAATGTCGGAGCTGATGTCAAGAAAGTGAGTTCCCAGCACCTTCCTCCCTCACAAACCCTTCTTGGCTGAAATCTGAATGCCAGGGGTCATGGCTCGGAATCTATCCTCTGCTCCCTCATTCTGAGGCCCAGGAACTTCAAATCCACACCCGTGGCCTCACTTCAAGTTGATACAACCAAAAGCCAGAATCTTCTTAACCCACTCCTCTTTTTACCACAATCCTTTCAGATTCTGATGATCCGTACAGCAGGGACTCTGGTGGAGGCTCCCCCCTGTTGTAGCTGCATGGTTTTTCCTTCTGTTTCAGACGTTGGCATCTAACATGTCACCCACCACTGAACAAAATCCTCAAAACCATTGCCTTTCTGTTCATCTTTCCAGATAATCAGGCTCTCCTTGTGAATTTACCACATTTACCTCATTCGATCCTTTAACCATTCATTCATCCATTTGATTCGCACTCTTTGGATGTGTTCTCCGTGCCCATTGTATGGGATTGGGGGGGGGGCAGAAAGCTAAACAGTTTCTAAATTCCTCTGTCAAAGAGTTTAGAGCCCCCAAAGTGTGGCCCTCCCGTCCCCAGCCCCGAGCCCTTCCACTCCAGGGGTTACACCTGCATCCTGCCTTGTAACAGACAACAGAAGAACAAATGCAGAAAGGGGACACAGAAGAACCTCGGCCCCCCACACCCTTGCTTCCTGGATACCCCACTGCCAGCCCCAACTTCAATGAAGTTCAGCAGGTACTGAGCCCTGGCATCCCTGAGCCTCCCCAAACAGCCGGTCCTCCTGGAGTCTCATCTGTCCTGCTGGAGAAGAAAAGTCCCTTGAGCCAGAGCCAGAGCACAGCGGTGGAGCAGCCTTCAGCTCGACCATCAGCCGAGGAATACGGCTATATAGTCACTGACCAGAAGTAAGCACTGCTGGGGTGGTGGGGGGGAGCCTTCCTGTCCCCGAGGGGTTGGGCTGGCCTATTTGCAGGAAGCAGAGAGAAAGAATGCAGCTTTCATTAAAAAAAAATGGTTCTGTGCCTCTGGAGGTGGCCTATTTCACTAAAGCCTCTGAGCATCCCCTTACTCCCTCTGCCTGCCCCTCTCCTGCAGACCCTTGAGTTTGGTGGCTGGAGTCAAACTGCTGGAGATTCTGGCTGAGCACGTGCACATGTCCTCGGGCAGCTTCATCAACATCAGGTGGGGCATCCCCGTGGGGCAGCACAGGGGTCTAGAAAGTAGCCTGCGTGAGTTGGCGCTGAAGGGGTCAGGGAGACGCTGCCAACTTGTGGAAGTGAGACAGACCCATGTGGCCCTACTGCTAACCCGATCCTGAATCTGCCTGTCGTCAGACACGCTTGTGGGAATCCCTGATCCCAGGTGCTGGCCTCTTTATTTTGGAGGCCAGAATCTCAGGTGGGTCAGGTAGTAACGGACCTCCTATTTGGCAGTGTGGTGGGACCAGCCGTCACCTTCCGAATCCGGCACAATGAGCAGAACCTGTCTTTGGCAGATGTGACTCAGCAAGCTGGTAAATACCATTCTATCCTTGGGCCCAGGCTAAGCCTGACCCCCAACTGCGATTCCCAGGCCTGTGATAATGCTTCCTTAAAATATTTCCAGCCTGTATGGGGCTGGAAAGAGCCTGATGTGAATCCTTCCTGCAGGGCTGGTGAAGTCTGAACTGGAAGCGAAGACAGGGCTCCAGATTCTGCAGACAGGGGTGGGACAGGTAAGCACTAACTGTTGGCGCTGACTCTGAACACAAGTTCTTTTGGCTCTCCAACCTCCTTTCCCTGGCAGCCCCTCTGTGCAGTTCTCATTTTGACCAGCAGATGGCGAAGTGGCTCTTTCCTGGAAGACCATCTTTTTTTTCTTTTTTCTTTTGTGTGTGGGTGGCGGTTTCAAGACAGTGTTTCTCTGTGTAGCTTTGGAGCCTGTCCTGGCACTCGCTCTGTAGACCAGGCTGGCCTCAAACTCACAAAGATCTGCCTGCCTCTGCCTCTTGAGTGCTGGGATTAAAGGCGTGAGCCACCCCTCTGACCATTCTTGATGGCTAGACCATCATTTTCATACCGACATCTCCTTTCTCTTTTTATACGGAAATCCTTCTGGTGGGATCGCCCAAAGCTTCTGGCACTTGCGTTGGTCCGATGGGGATTGGGAAGGAGGCTGTATGCCCTTCTGCATGCCCTGCATGCCCCCTACCGCCACAGCTTTGTCCCTAGAGGTGGCCTAAGGAGTCAGGGCCCAGACCCCCCTGCCACCATGCCACTGACTCCGGTTTTGTTCCCACAGAGGGAGGAGGCAGCTGCAGTCCTTCCCCGACAAGCCCATGGCATATCTCCCATGCGCTCAGTGCTGCTTACTCTGGTGGCCCTGGCAGGTGTCGCCGGACTGCTAGTGGCTTTGGCAGTGGCCCTGTGTATGCGCCATCATTCAAGACAGCGGGATAAGGAGCGCCTGGCAGCGTTGGGGCCAGAGGGGGCCCATGGTGACACTACTTTTGAGTACCAGGTGTGCAGGTTCATGGAGGGAAGGAAGTACAGGGACTTGAGAGACTTGCTCTTGTATGGGGAGAGGGGCGAGCAGAATTGGAAGGGGGTGTTGCCATGTACTTTTTAAGTGAATAAGGGGTGGGGATAGCCGGTGCCTGAGATTCCTTTCAAGGCTACGATTCTGGGGTTTTACTTTGTGATATCTGAGGTTGTCATAAGCACCAACCGAGCACCAAAGAAGGGGCGAAGACAGACCTTGCTTACCCCATCAATCAGAGACAAGCCTAAGGCTCCAGACTTGACTCCAAGGCCTTGTCTGTCTGTCTGTCTGTCTGCCTGCCTGCCTGGAGCACTGGGAACTAAGCTCTGGGCCTCATTCAAGCTGTGCAAGCATTTCTACCCACCCTACCATTGAGCTGCAGCCCCACGGCCCTGTTGAAGGATTTCTAGGGAATCCCAGCCTCACCCAATGCTCCTTCTGCAGGACCTGTGTCGCCAGCACATGGCCACAAAGTCCCTGTTCAACAGGGCAGAGGGTCAGCCAGAGCCTTCTAGGGTGAGCAGTGTGTCTTCCCAGTTCAGTGATGCAGCCCAGGCCAGCCCCAGTTCCCACAGCAGCACCCCATCTTGGTGTGAGGAGCCCGCCCAGGCCAACATGGACATCTCTACGGGACACATGATTCTGGTCAGGAATGGAGCCAGGCCCAAAGTGGGGAGGGGACAGGCTGGCAGGAGAGGCAGGATGAGCAGTGTGGGCCAGAGCCAGGTGGTGGTACCCCTACAGGCATACATGGAGGATCATCTTCGGAACCGCGACCGGTTGGCCAAAGAGTGGCAGGCCCTGTGTGCCTACCAGGCAGAGCCAAACACCTGTGCCACCGCCCAGGGCGAGGGCAACATCAAGAAGAACCGCCATCCTGACTTCCTGCCTTGTAAGTGAGCAGCGGACTAGCCTGGCCCCACCTGGGCTAGGAGCAATTCAGGGCTATGGGGAGGTGTTGAGGCTCCTGGTCCAGGGTGAGTGGCAGACGCCTGGTGCCAGGAGGCCGTTTGGGGGTTCTGCACAGATGACCACGCCCGCATCAAACTGAAAGTGGAGAGCAGTCCTTCTCGGAGTGATTACATCAACGCCAGCCCCATCGTAAGTGGCTCTGACTTCCACCTTCACCTTGTTCTGTCTGCGGTGCCCCTCTTTACTGGAGCCCTGTTGTAATTGTAGAGCCTGGGTCTTCGCATTAAAATAGAGACTTCTCAGCCTTCCCCAGACCCTGGGCCACTCCTGACCCACCTTCCCTCCAAGCTGGCCCTTCCTATTCTGGCTCATGACATATCCTCCATATCCTCAGATCGAGCATGACCCTCGGATGCCAGCCTACATAGCCACACAGGGCCCGCTGTCCCATACCATCGCGGACTTCTGGCAGGTGCATCCTTGGAGGGGGATTTCCTAGGAGCCAGAAGCCCTCGGGGCAACCAGGGCCAGGGAGGCTAGAGGGCCGCTTACCCAGGTCTCTGTCCTTAGATGGTGTGGGAGAGTGGCTGCACCGTCATTGTCATGCTGACCCCGTTAGTGGAGGACGGTGTCAAACAGTGCGACCGATACTGGCCAGACGAAGGATCCTCCCTCTACCACGTCTATGAGGTCAGCAGGACCCCCACAGTAAGGGGACAGTGAGAGTGGGGAAGATGGATGGCGCTCTAGTGTTTTATATACAAATGTGTGTATAGATGCATACACACATACATACACACATATCATACATGCATGAAAATTTGTGTGTTCTGTCTAGCATCAAAAGGCATTTGTAGGGACTTTGATAAAGCTCAGAGCCATGAGTAAATAAAACAGGGAAAATTAATATCCAAAGACTGAAATTAAGACCGCCTTTAACATCCTGAAGGATTTAGCATTTGGACTGCTTGAGAGGCAGAAGGGTGGGGCCCGGAGAGGAGCGCGAACTGCGCGCTCAGACCGGTGGGGTACACGGCAGGTGAACCTGGTGTCAGAGCACATCTGGTGCGAGGACTTCCTGGTGCGGAGCTTCTACCTTAAGAACGTGCAGACCCAGGAGACGCGCACGCTCACTCAGTTCCACTTCCTAAGCTGGCCGGCAGAGGGCACTCCGGCCTCTACCCGGCCTCTGCTGGACTTCCGCAGGTGAGCAGGCTGCCAGCGCCACCCGGATCTTCCTGGGGTCCCTGATCTGACCTGCAGCCTCGCCCTAACCTCTGTACCTTTCACCAGCCTTTCATCCCCAAACCAGTACTGGCCATGCCGCCCCAGCCTGGTGTGCTTCTCACACCCACTTTCTCCCAGAGCCTCTCCACTAGCCGACTCCTTTGCGGGCTTACCTGGAGACCGGGTCCCCATTTCTAGTTCCCTTCTCCCGCCGGCCTCCCGCCGGCTCCTACTTTGATTCCTCCCTCCAGTCTCTTGCCTTGTCCTTCTGGCCCTCAGCTCTGTGCTCACTTGCCCTTTCTCTCTCATCCAGCTTTCATCCTCATCTTTCTTCCTGTCTTTTTGCCTGGTTTTTATTTCTCTCTTCCTTTCTTTCTTTCCCATCACTGTCCCCTCCCTCCCTCCCCTCCCCTCCCCTCCTCTCCCCTCCTCTCCTGTGTGTGTGTGTGTGTGTGTGAGAGAGAGAGAGAGAGAGAGAGAGAGAGAGAGAGAGAGAGAGAGATATCTGCTGATATCCTTCAGTTGAACAGCCACAAAGCTGGTCATTAGCAGGTGGGGCAACCGCCTAGACAGAAGAAACAGGCAGACAGGCCTGATAAGGGACTATATACCAAAGGCTGCTTGGAGAACTGGGGCAGGGGGTCAGGTGAGCTGGCACACACCTGTAACCCCAGATGTGCACAAGGTCAGGTGAGATGATGCACACCTGTAACCCCAGATGTGCAGGTGGTCAAGTGAGATGGCACACACCTGTAATCCCAGCTGTGCAGGGGGCTGAGGCAGAAGGTCTGCAAGTTCAAAGCCAGTCCCAGCATCTTAGGGAGCCCTTGTCTCATAAATAAAAGAAAGAAAAGGGGTTAGGGATGTAACTCAGTGGTTGAGAACTTTCTGAGCACACAAAAAAATCCTTATCACTGAATAATTTTATTATTATTTATTATTAAAAATAATACAAGTTTTGTTTGGGTTCAGGGATAGAGTATGAGTGAGGCCTTGGTTTGACCCCCATATCTACAAAAAAGTAAACTAGCGAAGTCCCCAACAGAGTCACTGTAGGTCACTACATAGATTTTTTTAAAAGGCCATACAGGTAAGCTAAAGAGTCCCTGAGGTTTACACCAGAACTATATAAATTCAGCTGGCATGTGACAGCTAGAACAAAGTAATTGTTGTGAACGGATGCATTTTGATGACCTGACCTCAGGGCTAGTGTGGATTACAAACCTGAGTTTCGTGACTGTGGAGCGAGCAGAGCCGACCTGGAAGTTCCCAGAACCACTGTTGATTTTTCTCCACCTCACTAACTACCACTCGTGGAGTGAGCCTTGGCACGCGAGTTCTTGATGTAGGTTATCTATCCCATGGCATTTTGTAAGAATCCTAAAAAAGCCAGGCAGTGGTGGCTCACGTCACTAATCCCAGCACTTGGGAGGCAGAAGTAGGTGGATCTCTGAGTTTGAAGCCAGCCTGGTCTATAAAGTGAGTTCCAGGACAGCCAGGGCTACACAGGGAAACCCTGTTATTCCAGGTTCGCAGTTTGAGCACATGGCTTCTGAGTGACAAGCAAGCCCAGCGCCATCCACGCCATCCACTGCAGCTCTCACCCTCTCACAAGGCCGCAGAGGGAGAAAGGCAGCCTGTGAGCGCACACTGGTGTGCGGTTAGCGCATCATCCTGGCTGGCTTTTCTGATCTTCACTTCTCATTGCAGGAAGGTGAACAAGTGCTACAGAGGGCGGTCCTGCCCCATCATCGTGCACTGCAGGTGGGTGGGCCCTGCCGGGCATGCGCGCGCAAGCACACACACACACACACACACACACACACACACACACACACACACACACGAATGTCAGCCCACAGCACTGGAAATGTTTACTCTTTGGCCCTTTCTGTGGAGAGCTGGCTGAACAAAAGCCTAACCCACCAGACTGGAAAGGGCCATTCCCATCCTACCCTGCTGCCTCCACTAAAAACTGAGCCATGGTTGTACTTTCTAGTTGTCCACATATCTGCCACTCACCATGGCTTACTAATGCTCTTCAGGGGCCAGCTCTAATAATCAACCAATGTCCTCACTGCAACCCCCATGTCTGCTCCCTTCCTGCCCTGTCGGAGCTAAGCCTGTCTGTCACCAAATCCTATTTCAGTGACGGTGCAGGGAGGACAGGCACCTACATCCTAATTGACATGGTACTGAATCGCATGGCCAAAGGTAAGGTCTGTTCCCACAGCGCCCGCAGCCCCTGGCCCCTCATGGCTCCCCAGTACCCCGTGGGTCTGAGACCCCACTAGGGAGCATGTGGCCACATCTCTCAGATTTGCCAAAGATGCAGGGCTTTATGGGACTTATTCTCCCCTGGACACGCCTTTAAGCCCTGCCTACTCCACCCTGTCCCCAGGAGTGAAGGAGATCGACATTGCTGCCACCCTGGAGCATGTCCGTGACCAGCGGCCTGGCCTTGTCCGCTCTAAGGTGACAGTACCTCCCTGTCTTTCCCTAGTCACTTCCCTTCCCAAGCACTCTCTTCATGACCACCATGAAGAAACCAGCAACAGCCTGCCCCTCCTGCATCCCCCAAGAAGCCTCTTCCCTTCCAAATTCCCAGCACCCTCCACCCCTGCCATGTCCCCTCGGGCAGACTCAGAGGCTAGGTTTCTCCTGACCCTTCTGCCACTGGCCTTGCACAGGACCAGTTTGAGTTTGCGCTGACAGCCGTGGCAGAGGAGGTGAATGCCATCCTCAAGGCCCTGCCCCAGTGAGCCCCCTGGGCACCTCAGTGAGCATCCTGGCCTCTGCTCCTCCTGCCTGTGTGAGCATTCGTGCACCTGCTCTTCAGTCCACCCATCTGCCATCTTGGGCACGGTAGCCCTTCCCAGCCCAGCGTGGAAGGAAGTGGGGTGCGGAGGGGCGGATCCACCCAGATTCTTTCATGCTAGAACCAAGGCAGTCCATGGGAGACAGACAGCAGGCAGGGGAGGAGTGGACACCAGCAAGGGTGCCCGAGCCCCATCCTACCTGAGTCTCTGTCTCCCCCTCCCCATGTCTGGATGTCCCCCACACCCACCAGCCTGCAGTGTATAGACAGAGCAGGATGAGAAGGCCCCAGCTCCCCCAGCCCTGCTACCACTGGCTTGCCACCTTGACCCTGCTCAGCCTTCTCCCTCTAGCACAAGAGAACATTTCTAGAAAAATCTACTTTTGTATAAACGTGAATAAAGTTAGTGTGCTGTCTGTGCGGCTGCAACACGGACCCGTTTGCTGTTCTGTCTGCTGAGCTTCCAGGCTCCAGCTGTAGCGTCGGCCTGAGCTGTCTCCCTGGAGACACTGAAAGCGGAGACCTACAGGTGACACCAGCTGCAGAGGTGCCATAACTGTCCTTGGTTTGAGAAGTGCCTGATAACACGGCTTCCAGGTGGCTAGCGGGTTCCAATGACCAATGACACCTCCTATACAAAGAATACAGTGTGGTCCTAGCCCAAGCCATGAAACTTGACATGGTGGAGTCCCGATTCAAACCTTGGTCAGCTGGGCCTTCACATAGCCTTTCCTCCCTGTTCTTAGAATGCTGCCTCATGTCCTTCAGTCTCAGGAATGACATTTTCATCACACAGGGCTGTGGGGACCATCTACCTGCCACATCTCAGATGATAGCTACCACAGCCAACTCTGCCAGTGCAGCGGTGGAGCAAGTACCCCTGGGGGGGGACACTTTCTCTTTCACCTCATCCTCCTTTAGGGGTGGACCTTGTGCCCTCTCCTCCACTCCAGGAGCCCTCACCTGAATGTCATAAGAAACCCCAAACAGTGATTCCAGACACAAAGAAGAGCTGAACTGGGCCTGGGGTCTGGGGCCACTCGCTCATGCTGGAGTTCACATAAAAACACGGTGAATTCTGAATGCTGGAGCTAAGAAACAACCTCACCCCAGCGTCTGCGCTTTGCTGGGGCTCAGCTCTGGTGTCCTTCGTGGCAAAGGCTCCAAGTGGGCAAAGCATCATTCTGCATGTCCTGGCAGAGGCTCAGGATGGGGGCTTGGGAGGGGAGGCTGCTGCTTTAGCTTCGAGAAGTTGGCGAGGCCCTTTGGCCCCCGAAGATGAAGTTGCCGGTAATTTGCAGGGCCATAGCCTCTTGTAGAAAAGCAGAGGTGCTGGTTCTGTGGCTGGTTCCTTCATCCCTGGGCCTGGGCATTGAGTAGGATGGCATTCCACATGCCCCTGGTTCACACCCCTGGAGGGGCTGACGCTAGAGCCCTCGGGTGCTGTTTAAAATCATCAGGGGTTGTCACTGGTGGTCACACCTTTAACCCCAGCACTCGGGAAGCAAAGACGGGTGGATCCCCATGATTTTGAGCTACATGGAGAAACTGTCTTGAAAACACACACACACACACACACACACACCAATCAGGTGTCACCATCTGTTCTTTGTGAGTCCCCATGCTTTCAATCAAGTCTTAACTCAGCCTGGGCCTTGCTGTACCGCAGAGAACTGGGAACTAGGTCCCCTTACCAGAGGGAACTTCAGGGTCAAGCTAGTTGTGGGGCCCTGGAAGTGATGACACACACCACACTCAGGGAGGACCACCCGATCAAGGCTCGTCCCTTCAGCTGTTTGGCATAGGGAAGGCATGAGGTCTAAAGTGTCACCTCATCGTCCCAGAAGGGTCCTCTTAGGCAGTCTTGGGAAGGAGACACGCAGAGCACTAAACTCTCAAAATTCAGCTTTATTAGTTTCCTTTTTCCCTGAGTCTGAGCTCAGTAATCTGGCTTTGACAGGCCTGAGAGGCTCAGCGTTACAGGGGCTGGCCACAGCCTGTTCCACCAACCCCCTCACTGGCCGTGGACTCCCCAGGCAGGAGGACAGGTGGCTCGTGGGGGATGAATGATGATAAGAAAGAATGGGCAGCAAGGTCAGAGGCCAAAGAAAGCCATTCAAGCAGTACGTCCAACACTTCCTCGGCATGCCAGTCTTTGCCATACATACTCCAGCCAAGACAGCCTCCTCTCCCACGCTCCGCCGGACACACCTACTCAGGCCACTGTCCCACTAGCTTAGTCCTGGAACCGCAGGTTGCCCAAGGGAAACAACCTTCTAGAGGCTACAGGACTCGAACGTGCTCACTCTAACCTGGGTCTAGCAAGAAGTATCAGAACTATGGTTCTGGTCTTTTCTCCTTCATCCACAATTCTCACCACCCCTTCCAGGGACAAGATGAAAGATGAGATCTCCTCATTCAGATTGGCAGGCTGGCCAGGGTTGGAACTACATATCCCAAGAAGCACCACTTCCCCTGGGATAAGAGCTATCAGAAACGAGGCCAGGGTGCTCTGGGACTTGTAATCCGCAAGAGACAGCACTAAACATACAGGGGAGAGAGTTCAGAGGCTAAGAAGACTATGGGTGCCTCCCACTCAGTCCCCACCCACCCCCCAGGCCCCAGCCCTACACTCAGCATAAGTGGGGGAGAGGGATGTAGTGTTCCCTCCTAGCACACTGGGGAGGGCGCTGTCCTGGTGGAACTGCAGCAGCTCTGTATCCAGGGTATCCAGCTCAGAACACATCTGGGGAGAGAGCAGGGGTGGGTGACAGGAGAGAGGGGTCAGCTGCAAGCAGATGGGGGGGGGTGGAGCCGAGCATGCACACCTAGGCCAAGCCCTGTGTTCTAATGCATGATAGACAGGTAGTAGAGATGTAGTCCCCCACCTAGGCCTCCCACTGGGTCACCCTGGCCCTAGCCCACCTCTCCAGGGACAGCCAGCCTCACCTCTGCCTAGTCCTGTGGCCAGGGCAGGCTGAGGCAGCAAGGAGAAGGGAAGAGGAGTTGACTCTGGTTGAGACTCTGGAGGGATGAGAGGCTTCCACCCCACCTAGCTAGCCTCCCCAGAAGATCTCACGGCCCCACTGGCCCCAGCATCTTCCTTGGGCACACTGAGGCTTCAGAGAGGAGGAGGAGGAGGAGGAGGGAGTCCTAGCCAAGCAGCAGTGAAAGCAAGCGATGCAGCCACAGGGAGTTGCGGAGTGCAGAGCAGGAGAGCAGCACCAGAGGGGAAACAGAGACATGACAGGTGAGAACTCAGTTCTGTGCAGACCAGGAGGCATGCAGCTGGGGATGGACAGCAGAGGCTCCGCTTGCTCGGCCCTGCGCTGCTCCCCAGGGGAGCTGCCGACCTGAGCTCAGGGCATGCCAGGTCAAGGCCTCCTTCCTTGATAGCATCAGCAATACAGATGGCAGCAGAAGACTTGGGCACAAAAGACCCAACCCCAAACCACTAACGCCCCTCAGCAGTGCCGGATCCAGCCAGTGCCTCTGGGCTCCACAGGCCCTTTCATGGCCCCGGTACCCCCAATCCTGGGCTTTACCCAGGGATTTATCAGCCCCAAACAGAGCATAACAAATCCCTGGTCCACACTGTAGGATGGAAACTTGTGGAGGGACAGAGTTTGGGAGCCTGTAGCTCAGGCCACACTCAATTTTGGACTCCCCACAGTGAGCTGGACTCTGGGTCAGACCCTGAATCAGGTCAGGCTCAGCCTGGTCTTCAGAGAATGAGGCATCGAGAGGCCTTCTCCTCTGAAGGGCTGGGTTTGGTTGCCTCGCCCCTCGCCCCCTTATGTGTGCCTCCCATATCAGGGTCTTGGTGCTGGGCCCTGGACTGGCCCTGCCATCCTGGCTGTGCCCCCCGCCCACCTGCTGGCTTCTGCCCAGCTGCTTCCATCTCTGACAGGCTGTAGGCCATGGCAAGCTGCAGGTCCTCGTCCTCAGAAAGGTCGCTGTCAGTGGGACGGGACACAGCGGTCGGCCGGACCTGTGTGCCCCCCAGCCTGGAGGTGCCTGAAGGTTGCTGCTCACGGCGGCTCAGCTCCAAGCCTAGTGCCAGGTCATCTGGGACACCTGCGAGAGTCACAGCCACCCATCAGGTCCCAAACCCAAGCTGGTGGTCATGCTGGACCCCCTCACAGAGTCTCTCTGGAACTAACACACATACGTTAGGTTACAAGGTTATTTAGCATCCCGGGTTATGGCTCTGTCACCTCAGGCAGAGTATGCAGCCTCCCTGTGCCTCCCTCATCTATGCCATGGGGATGAGGAGATTGTCTACACATGCAAATTGTCCCAGGGACTAACCCATGTCAATTGCTTGTCACTATGCTCAGTGCTGGCAGGGAAGTAGCTAGCCACAGCGACAGTCCTTGGGGAAAGAGCTCCACTTTAGGGATCCCGAGTTTGATCCTGGGCTGGTGCTGTAGCCCAGCATGTACAAGGCTCTGCCTTCATACTCCAGTGCCTGTACACACACCACACACCTACATTCACACCCCCCATACATACACCCTATGCCTCATCTTGATTCTAGGCTTAATTTACCCTTTCTATATGGTAGGCAATAGTCTTGAGCTAGAGGCTACTTACAAGTGAGGGTCATTTAAACAAACTTCGGCTCAGGCCCCTCAAATAAAAACTGGACAAATATGACCTACGCTGCTTTACTTTTTCTTTCTTTCTTTCTTTCTTTCTTTCTTTCTTTCTTTCTTTCTCTCTCTCTTTTTTTTTTTTTTTTTTTTTTTGGTGTTTTTTGAGACAGGGTTTCTCTGTGGCTTTGGAGCCTGTCCTGGAACTAGCTCTTGTAGACCAGGCTGGTCTGGAACTCACAAGAATCCGCCTGCCTCTGCCTCCCAAGTGCTGGGATTAAAGGAGTGCGCCACCATCGCCCAGCTGCTTTACTTTTTCTCTTAAGAACACAGGACTGGGGAGATGGCTCAGCTGGTTCAGTGCTTGCTGTGCAAGTGTGAGGACCTGAGTTCAAATCCCCAACATGTGAGGAAAAAGCTGGGTGTGGCAGTGCACATGTGTAATTCCAGGGCAGGAAGAGCAGAGGCAGGAGGATTCTCTGGGGCTCACTGGCCAGCCAATCAAGCAGAATCAGTGAGCTCCAAGTTCAGGGAAAGACTCTGTCTCAAAAAATGAGGGAGGGGGGAAAAGAGGACATGACATGGCAGGTGGGACCTGGAAGGAGTAGGAGGATGAGGCGGGGCATGAATATGATCAAAATACTTGTATGGAGCCGGGCGGTGGTGGCGCACACCTTTAATCCCAGCACTCGGGAGGCAGAGGCAGGCAGATCTCTGTGAGTTCGAGACCAGCCTGGTCTACAAGAGCTAGTTCCAGGACAGGCTCCAAAACCACAGAGAAACCCTGTCTCGAAAAACCAAACAAAAAAAAAATATGTTGTATGCTTGTATGTCGTTCTCAAAAATAAATAAAAAATTGGGGCTGGAGAGAGAGGACCAAAGTTTGGTTCCCAGCACCCTCATCAGGAGGGTCACAACTGCCTGTAACTCTGTCTACAAGAGGACCTGGAGATGCCTTGGACCTGTGAGCACCTGCACAGACACAAACACATATATACACACAACTACACCTAATTAGTGTATATGTGTGTGTGGTGTGTGTGTATAATATATACATATGTATATATATAAATTTTAAAAACAAAATAGAGGAAGATGGCAGACCTTGACCTTTGGCCTCCACAGATGCACTCATAGGTATATACAGAGTGTATCTCTCTCTCTCTCTCTCTCTCTCTCTCTCTCTCTCTCTCTCACACACACACACACACACACACACACACACACACACACAGAAAAGAGGGAAAGAGAAAGAAAGACAGGAAGAAAAGAAAGGGAAAGAGAAGGAAACCCCCACAGTGGCACTCTATATGAGCAGAGCCTCTAACTTAGTGGCATAGAGTTTGCCCAGCATGCCTGGGTTCAAGGCCCAGTGTCCCTCACACAGAGTCAAGAGCCTTGCAAACAGAAGGCATCCCTCTAATCATAATGGTAATTAGCTAGCCATCTGAGACTCTTCTCCCCACTCCAATGGAGGTAGGAGCCACGTGGGTCTACGGCTTCCTGCCAGAACCCCACTCACCATTGATGGAAACTGACTTCAGCTGTCAGTCCTCTTCCACCTCTACACGTTCCTGCCCATTCTCCATGATTCTGTGGAAGGCGGCACAGTCAGCGAGCGGACTGGTCCAGGCTCTGACCATTACAGCCATCAGGGCGGACTCCGTGTTCACACAGCACTTGCTTTTACCCCTCACCCCCAGCACCCCCACCTGTTCGGCCCCAGAAGGAGCGCTCACCTACGCGTGGTGATGCGGCGTCCTTGGACAAAGGTAGTGGATGTTGAAACAGAACGAAAAGCACCAGCCCCAGGGCTGAAGGAGAAGGACGAGGAGGAGAAATCTGGCGTTGGGACAAAGAGGCAAAGGGGAGGCTATGGGAGGGAGGTTCCTGACTACTTATCACTGTCACCAAAAGCCAGGGGCCTTGGGGGCTTCACTCAGACCCGCCCCCCATCCCCCCACTAGCAAAAGCCAGGGGCCTTGGGGCTTCACTCAGACCCGCCCCCCATCCCCCTACTAGCAAAAGCCAGGGGCCTTGGGGCTTCACTCAGACCTGCCCCGCTAGCAAAAGCAAAGCCAATTTTGGGGACTCCAGGACTCACGATTTGCAAAAACAGAAAGGAACAGTGCTTACCAGAGTGGCCAGGAGAGGAGGAAGAGAAGGCAAAGAAAGGACCAGTGGGTCGGGAACCTAGGTTCTGAAGCTCTGAGAAGGGGCCCAGGTCATCTGCAAGAGGGAGATTAGCCGCTGGTGAGGAGATGATTCCCTCTAAAACCATGTGGCTGATGTTTTAAAACATAGAAATCAAGAAGCAACCGCGTGCACTTCTGATTTTTTTTTTCCGGTTCTGGTGGTGCAAATTTACACATTTTTAAAACTGTTTTGGAAAGGGGTCCCAGTAGCTCAGGCTAGCCTCAAACTTAATAGACAGATAAGGATGGCCTTGACTGCCTCACCCTGGGCCTCCTCCTCCCAAGTTGGGAGATTAGATGTGTGCTCCACCACGTACCATGTCTGGCTCTCAAGTGTAACCAGGCTTGTCGAAGCAGTCTCATAAATCACCAAATCTGGTGATTAAGATTTGTGTGAGTGTTTCGTTTTGTGGTGTTGAACACCGAGATCAGCACCTTGCCCGTGCTAGACAGGCGTCTACCACTGAGCCCCTTCCTGGTCACCCAGGTGGGATTCTAAGCTGATATGCATGTGTCTCGTGGGAATTAAAACCCCTCACCTCTCAGGATTTACGAGGCTTAGGGGACGCAGGCTCTTGAAATATATTAGTCATTAAGAACTGGTGTCTGTTGTTATGTGTAACGCTGCTACAGCTGTCACGTGACGCTTGGAGTCTCGTTCCCCTGGTGGCTCCTGTGGAGGTTTAACAATGTGCTCTTGTGTCATTTAATAAGGCCAGTCTGTGAAGTGTCACTGGTGTGTCACGTGAGGCCTGGCATGTGTGAGGTTCTGTCCCGGCTTTCCCTGGACTCACGCCCACACAACCTCAAATCATCTTCACGAATTTGCGTGTCATCCTTGCGCAGGGGCCATGCTAATCTTCTCTGTATCGTTCCAATTTTAGTATATGTGCTGCCGAAGCGAGCACCAACCTCAAATCATCTGCTGTGAAATTCCAGTTCCATCCAAGCCTCTAGCCTGAGAGATCCCAAGAGGACAGACAGCAGGCAGGAGGAGGAGGAGGAGGAGGAGGAGGAGGAGGAGGAGGAGGAGGAGGAGGAGGAGGAGGAGG
>NW_026068002.1:6989750-6993831 GCF_014885135.2 Alexandromys fortis
TCTTTCCAGGGTATAACCTGTCTTTGCATTTACCTGGTTATCGCCAGTCTTCTTTGATCAGAATGTGATAGACCCACATGATGAGGTCAGGGCCTGCTTACCCCCCACTGCCTCCCTAGTACCCCAAAATACCTGACACACTAAGTTTAGCAGATATTTTCTGGGATCCTTTGGAGATTTGGTTTTGTTGTTTAGAGACAGGTCTTACTCGGTATCCAGGCTGTCTTCAAACTCGTGCCTATCATCTTCCCTCTGCCTCCTAAGTGCTGAGATCACAGGCATGAGCCACCACCCACAGCTAAGAAATAAAGCTTTTTAAAAAGACACCAGGCTGGTCTTGAATTTGAGAGATGGCCAAAGAACCTTGATCCTCCCATTGCTAGGATTACAGGCAGGGCACCACCATGCCTAGCTTATGTGGGGCCAGGGATCGAATCCAGGCCCTTGTTCATGTTACCAACGCACTCTGCCAACAAAGTTACATCCTCAGCCTGCTGTTTGCTGTTGTTTTGAGGTTTATCCACTTATTGAGACAGGATTTCTATATATTTAAATTATACATATAGTTCATTATTTATTATAATTATATATATGCTGTTGAACTCAAGATCTGCCTAAGTACTGGAATTATAGCCATGTCTAGTCAGAATATTTTCTGAAAGAATGAATAACAGACCTAGGATTGTGTTTAAACAGTAGAACACTTGCCTAGCATGTACAATGTTCCAAGTACAACCTGCAGCACAGAAAAGAAAAAAATCCACCTGTCAGACCTGGACTCATATTTTAGATCAAGACATGAGCAAATTATTTTGCCTCTCTCGGCCTCAGTTTACCTGCCTATAAAATGGGGGAGATAAGCCTGCTTAGCAGGAAACCCTGTGCCCTTCCCTGGTCAAGACCCAGACTGCCCTCCAGCCCCTGGGAGACAGACAGAACTTGCCATGTTGGAGGAGGCACATTTAAGCTATCTTAGAGAAAAGCAGGGAGGAGAGAGGTGATGGAGGCTTGGCTTTAGGAAGGAGTGAGATGCGCATGATTAGAAATGGGGACATGCTGGTCCCTGCCGGACCCTAAGCCTTACTGTCAGACAGTACTTCATAGGCCTCTGCCACCTCCTTAAATTTTTTCTCAGCAAACTCCTTATTATCTGGGTTCTTGTCCGGGTGCCACTGTAGAGCCTTCTTCCGGTACCTGCAGGAGAAGTGAGAGGAGCTGGAGAGTCAGGGAACTGACGTGGGTTCTTCCCACTAGGCAACTGAACCACACTCTCTTAGTCCACCCACCCTTTCACTGCTCTGATCCAAGAACGCCCCGGGACTGCAGCCACGTTTACAGGGGGTTCTCTCCCAGCTCTGTGCCAGGGATATGAGCCGAGAGTAAAGGTGCCAGAACAATGTCCCCACCCAAAGCCCTCCCTTGGAGCTCATTGGATAGAGCTATCTAGAGCCACAGAGTGTGGGGACACTGGCCTACCTCACAGAGCCCGGGCATTTTAGCACTGCAACCTGAGCATGCCCACATGGAGGAGCTGGAGGAGAGGGGTATCTGGTGGGTGTGTTCAGCGGGCTCTGAGACGGACAGCACTTCTTCCCTCCCTGGCCACGGTCCTCGTAATTTCCCAAGGGTCCCCTCCCTCCCTCCAGGCAGCCCTCGAAAGGGCCCCTGGCGCTGGGGGTGGGGGGCGAGGGTAGCGGGGAAGAAGAGACAGAGGCTTTCTGCAGCACAGTAGAGGCACTTACGCCTTCTTGATGTCATCAGCAGACGCACTCGGCGGTACGTCTAGAATCTCGTAGTAGGATGCCATGGCAACTCAGCCCTCAGGCGGCCCTCCTCCGGGCTGCGGGAGAGAAGGGATCAGGCCGAGTGAAGCACGGCGGGTGCGGGGCGGGGGAGATGCAGAAGGCGGTGCGAGGTGGATGCCGCGCCTGCAGCCGATGATTAGGCACCTTCACAGCCTTATCGGGTCCCGCAGGCCCGTGCCCGGGGTTATTTCGCCGCAGGCCTAGAGAGCCCAACCCGAACCCCCTGACTCCAGCAGCCCGATCTGAGGTCCCCAACCTGACCCAGCTGGGGCCGCACCTCCTCTGCCGAGAGTCCCGCCCCTGCCCCCCGCGGGGAACCGCCTGGCACCCGCAGTCCCGCTCGCGGCTGCTGCGTGCAACGCCAGGCTGGGTTGTGTGCGCAAGCGTGCGTCAGCACCGCGGAAACTACTAGAGACCTAGAGAGGGCCGGCTAGGCCGGTCACACTGGAGGGGGAGGAAGAGGGGGCGTTGCAGGGACTTCTGGGAATGGGGGAGGAGCCGTCTATTTTAGTTTTGCACCCAGGCAACGTCATTCCCAGGTGGGACTCGGAAGACTGAAGTTTGCTACATCCTTCCAGCCATGTCGCACTCCCTCAAACACAGGCAGAGAGGCCGTCCGCAAACTAGGTGCGGGGCCCCTTGTCTCTCTGTCGCTGTCATCGAAATATACTTCATTGATCCCTAAGTACTCCCCCAGGCCATCACCACCAGGACTCACCTAGTCTCCTCTGGGCCTGACTCCTCCCCTTCTTCATAGCCTAGCTCCAGCCCTAAGTCTTCAAAAGAGGCTGCCCTGGCTCTCCTGAGTAGGTCAGACCTGCTTTTTATAGCGTCTCGTGGCATTTCCTTCTTCACTCTTTTCAGAGCCACAAATTAACATTTATTTGATGATTATCCACCTCCTCCACTAGAATGTAAATTCCCAGGATGTAAGAATTGCATCCTCCTCCTCATTGCCTCCCCCCCCCCGTCCCCTCCCCGTTTAGTCTTCAGTTAGAGTTGAAAAATATCACCTGGATGGCTAAATAATACTTGGAAGAATCTTGATAACAGTTTGACACATAGGAAAGATGAGGGCCTAATTAAAGGAAATTACTAAATTCAAAGTTCCTCTTCTACAGCTGGCCCTGAATAGATCTATTCCACCTGAAAATGATTCCTGGATTCAGACCTCATGAAAGAGGGAAACTTCCAGACCCAGCTCTTGCTTTATTCAGTCTGACCAATCCCTGGGCATTAGTGGAGTATCTTCTATCTAGTGGATGCTACCAGAATGTACTAAGAATGGGGACGGGGTGGGTATGGGTAGAGTACTTGCCTAGCAAACATCAGGCCTTCCTTAGCCTCAGTTCCCAGCACTAGGAGAGAGATAAGGGGAGGGGGCACAGAAAGTGACCTAGTGCCTGCTAAGACAGCAGCCTGTCAGCAGTGTCCCCTGGGAACCTCGGGACTCTAAGAGCTGGGAGACCTGGCCTGGCAATCGGATGCTGCTGTGTGGCTTGGGGCCGACCGAGTACTGTTTTCCTCTTTAAATATAGGTAGCATCTAGAGCTGTTTGAAAGTCTTCATCTGAAGCATGCTTTATAGAAGGTGTTCTTAGTTAGCACAGTGCTTTCTGGGGTCACACTTGACCTACTTAGTAAGAGTTATATGAACCCGGTCAGGATGAGAGACCTGGGGACATCACATAAATAAAAACAAAACAAAACAAAACAAAACAAAAAAAAAAAACAGCTTGAGCAGGACACGAGAGAAGAAGGCATCAATCTCAATCGCTCGTCCGTTTCTCCTGCCTGCCCACCTTCTGAATTACCTGCTTACATTTGGAAAATTCCCACCGACATCCAGGGAACTTTCATTGTTTCAGCCCTAATAAGAGATGCGGCATCTCCCAGGGAACCTTGAGGCTCTCACACGCTTCCCCGGTCTGAGGGTACGAGCACAAGTCACGAGCTCTGCCAATGAGGTGCCCGTGGTAAGTGGGACTTCAAATCTGGAGCAAGGCAGGGAGAAGGGAAGGTGGCTAAGAATTTCTCTATGTGTGGCGCAGGTTGCCATGGGGCTTGCAGCGGCCTCTTGCGCCTGAAGGAGGAAGTGTCCGTCTCCATGTTGAGGGCAGAGGATCCCTGCAGCAAATGGAGGGGACCATCTTTGGTGCTGCTGCTTGCTGGGGTTTCACTGCCAGCCCTTGCACTGACTGAATCAATGTATAAACGCCATACGCTTCTAATTTGAGGGTGATTCGAGAGAGGGAAATGGTTTAGTATAGGGGTTGG
>NW_026068003.1:0-31101 GCF_014885135.2 Alexandromys fortis
TAATATATTTGATTTTCAGTCACAAGGATCTAAGTTTGATCCCTGGAACCCATGTGATGAATAAAAAAGCCAGGAAGAATTTCTGCAATCCCAGGGCTGTGAACTCTGAGACATGTGGTTCGAGGGCTCACAGAGCAGCTAGCATAGCCTAGTAATTAAGAGCCTAGTCTCTGAGAAGTTCTGCCTTTAAAAAGAGGTGGGCAGTGCCTGCAGAATGACATCCAAGGTTGACTTCTGACCTCCTCATCCACATGTATACACGTGACCATATATAGACAGATAGACATAGACACAGACCACACACACACACACACACACACACACACAAACACAGCAAAATACAAAAAGAAAACTCCACATACGCTAACGTTACAACTCAAGAAACTAAGAAAACAAGAAAAGTCTAGGCACAAATTTAACAGAAGAGAGATAAATGAAATAAAGAGTAAAGAAACGAGAGGAAAATCTCAACAAATGAGGTGTTATTTATACATACTTTTAAAAATTGACAACTTTCAGACACAGTAAGAAAAAATAGACAATGCTTAAGCAAATAGAAGCAGAAATGAAAGAACATTACATCTGAAGGCATTTAAATTCAAAGGGTGCTGGGTATAACTGTGAGCAACTTCATGATAATGAATTGTTATATGCTATTACAAGACATATCTAGAAGAAATGGAAACATTCTTAACCACAAACAAGCTGCAAAGACTGAATGACTAACAATAAGTCAGAAGACTGAGCAATAAAAAGTCTCCTATCAAAGAAAAGCTCTACACCAGATGGCCTGGAGGATGAATTCTACCAAGCATTTATAGAATAATTAATGACATTCTTAAAATCTTACACAGAAATGAGAAAAAGGAACCTTTCCAGTCTTAAGGGGCCAATATTATCTTCATACTAAAGCCAGATAAAGACACTGGAAGAACTGAAAATTGCCATTCAATGTCCTTAATGAACATGGCTGTAAAAATCCTAAGCAAAACTAGAAAGTTNTACTGAATAGAGGATAAAAATAATATGATAATCTCAATGGATATATGAGAAATGTGTGATAAAAGTTATTTTTATATATGAATATATATTATAGAATTTAACTGTTGAAAACGTTACCTCAACATACTAAAGGCCATATATGACAAGTTCAATTTTTAAGATGTAAATGGTAAAAAGATACAAGATAAGGAGTTTTTAATATAACATATTTATTATTTTCTTGAGAGTTTAATATAGTATATTTTTATCATAGTCACTGCACATTCCTCCAAAAAGCTTTACAGAAACTCCCCCACCTCCCTTCCCCCCTCAATTCATGTTCTTTTTTGATGTTATACTATGTGTAATGGTCTGTCCTGTCCCTTTAAGAGACAAGCCCTGCCCACTCCCTCCCCTGTTCACCAAGGCAAGCAGATCTTCCTTCTGCTTCCATCCTGAGCTCCTTTCTTTCCATCTCTCTCCCAAAGAGGTAGCCTCTCCCCTCCCCTCCCCTCCCCTCCCCTCCCCTCCCCTCCTCTCCTCTCCTCTCCTCTTCTCTCCTCTTCTCCCTCCCTCTCCTCTTTCCCCTTACCTTCCATAACTCACTAAAGAAATACCCACTTTCTCTGCATGACATGCCCATGCATGCCTCTTCCACCATGTCACCACCCTTATTTCTCCACTGAGTTCACTTTCTTTACTTAGGTCCTCAGCATCTCGTTTAGCTTAGCAATTGTCCTTCACGAATCTCGGAGGTAGTCTTAAGAGCCAAGACGCTGAATGCGCGAGCTTAAATATTAAAAAAAAAAACCACTTCACAATACAAAGTTATTGGCAATATGCCTAATGCGCAGCTACCACCCATTAAAGGAAAAGTTTGATCAGCTGAAGTGTCCCAATCAATTGGTTTCACTACAGTTTCAAATATCTGCTTGATAATACCTGCTTTGGATGGGAGGTGGCAAGAATCAACAGTCTTCAATCTCGGTGCCCCAACAGCTCAAAGATCATGGAAGAGGCAGATGCCTCTATAATAACTGATTAACAGCGTGCTTCTTTCAATTAGGAATCATGCATGGGCAGGGGTGTGACAGAAGGCAGGAGAAGATTCTGGATGGTTTTTAAGGAACAGCCTCATTCTGGCTTTCCTATGGAATAGCAAGGTGGGTTTTCTTTGGTATTCCTGTTCATGTGTGACTTTCAACCTTTTTCCTGTTTTATTTGGACCATCTACAGAAAGGCGGGACACAGGCACGCATGCCCATCTGCAGTCCAGACCAAGTGCAACCGACAGCCTCCTCCTACCTCTACACCTAAGGCCTGGGCTGCTTACGGATGTGACTGCTGTCAGTCTAAATGGCTTTTCACTTGACAGTCCTCGATGTTCTCAAGTCTCTCACCTACTTTTATTTTAAATAAAGCTTCTTTATCTGCAGTGTTCCTGAAAAAATAACTCCCAAATTGTGTACGTGTAGGCACACACTCCTTACAGGTAGGCATGCTAAGATTAAAGAGTAGGGCAGGAGATGAATAGAGCCTGTTAGGCTTCTGCCAGAAGCCATGTGCTGTCTGGGCCACATACTCCCAGCTTCCTCCTCTCTGAAGCCCGTGGGAGAAGAGACTTCTGTCCCAAACCAGATGCTTCCCAAGTGCGTAATTTCAAAGCATGAGGCAGCTGGCTTGAGAGAGGATGGTGTTTATAATCAGACTTTGGTTGCCTGTTATGGCACTAATGGGCTCTCTGAGTCCAGATGGCCACCCCCTTGGCCAGCTCTCATCTGGCTGAGAATGCAGAGAAGCACGCAGCTGGCTGGAGTGCTGGAGAAGTCCCTCTGGGGGACATGATGATGGAAGGGACTTAGGGGGCTGTTTGTATTGCACTCCTCAAGCATCTGGGATTCTTCTCTGCTGGTGCTCAGTCTCACTCTCCTCAGATCCCAAATGCACAGAGACAAAAGCTCAAACCAGATATACGATTACCTTTGGTTCCTTTCCTATGATGGCAGAACACAGGCTTTCCCTAGGGAAAACTTGCTCAGTCTCCACTTTGAACATCCATGTGAGACTGTCCCCTGCGTCTGTTGACCGGTATACTTGTAAGCTTGTCTTTGGTCCCTACTAGGAGTTCAAAAGATCAGGGTTACTTCCCATTGATGTGACGACTTTGAAAATATTTATGAAACCATTAGGTGAAGGCATCCTGTATGTCCTCACATGTGGAAATCAAATATCTGTCTGTCTGTGTGCCCCCCTTTCCAAACAAATGGTTAAAAATAAATGGTAAAAACAGCTATTTATTTACTTTGTTCAATAAGGATATTTTAAAAAATTATTTAATATTTATATATCTCTATAGGTTTCTGTACACTTGTATGTACAGGTGCCTTCAGTGGCCAAAGGGCATTAGATCCTTTGGTGGAGGAGATACAGTGGTTTGTGAGCCATTTGATGTGGGCTCTGGGAACTGAATCTGGGTCCTCTGGAAGAGCAGAAAGCATCTGAACCACCTCTCCAGTTCTTAATAAAGATATTATTTAAAAATAAGTAGCAGATACATGGCAAAATATCTTCTGGTTCTGAGCCTACATCTCCCACCGGCTCAGGAAGAACCACTGTTTAATCCAGGCCTCAGCACCAAGATGTCGCCATAGCAGCCTTCCTATAAAGACTTAACAGTCTTTCTATAACACCTTTGGAAGGTGAGTGGCTAAACACTAAAGAGACTGCAAATACCAGCAACAGGGAGTTATCAGAGACTAATGAGGGTATCAGTTACTGACCCAGCTTGGTGGTTAATATTTCGGAGGAGAGCCTGGCATGGCGGTGCCTGCTCGTCATCCCAACTTCTGGAGGTGGAAGAGGACCGCAAGGTCATCCTGGGTTACATAGTGAGTTGGAGGCCAGCCTGGGCTAAATGAGATCCTTCCTCATAAAATAAAACAAAAATTGGACCAGCCAGTCGGATGGCCCAACTGATCAAGGCACCTGCCCCTGAGAGTGAAGCCCTGAGTTTGCTCCCTGGAACTCCCATGGTGGAAAGAGAGACAACCTCCTCAAGCTGCCCCCAACATTCCCTAGAAAAAATAAATTAAATGAAATATTCTTTTTCTTTTTCTTTTTCGAGACAGGGTTTCTCCGTAGCCTTTTTTGGTTCCTGTCCTGGAACTAGCTCTTGTAGACCAGGCTGGCCTCGAACTCACAGAGATCCGCCTGCTTCTGCCTCCCGAGTGCTGGGATTAAAGGTGTGCACCACCACCGCCTGGCAATAAAATATTTTTAATTGCCTGGGATATCTTTCACAATTTTTGATTCTTACATCTTGCCTGCACTAACTGAATAAGAATGCCGTGAAGTGGGCACAGAAATGTATATCACTAACCAGTGTCTGTATGACATGTCTGTGGTATGGGGCCATGTTCTATGTGAGCCAGGACTATGGGACTTCTCTCTCCAGCAAAATGCTCCCATGGTGGGAAAATTTTCAGTGATCAGAACACTGTAGGTGCTCTCTGGCCTAAATTTGCATCTTCTCTGACTTTCTCAATATTGGACCTCCTCTGCATAAAAATGGTGGGTAGTGCATCTTACCTGTGTTGTATCTGTGGGGGAAGTAATAAACATGCACATTCCTTAAAAGATCAGTGCCCTCCAGAGTTGAGTTTCCTGTCTCAACTGTCTTGTCGGGAGGCAAGCTGTGGCGACCCAGGCTGGTGTTTATGACTTCCAGTTTATTGCTCCTTAGATGACAAGGGTGCATTTGTGCGGGGGTGGGGGTGGGGGTGGGACAAAAACAGGCTTGCAATTTTCTAAGGCTAATGTCTATGCCATTAAAAATCCTGATGAGTCTTTCTTGGGGGGGCTCAGGGCCAGGTTGTCCCTTGGAAGGAGATATTTGCTTTGCTTGAGAGTCTGTTGATGACAGATCCCCTTCAGGGTTCAAGGGGGATCCCCAACAGTTATCACTGGGGCACATTGGTGAAGCACCTTACTTTATCTGAACCTTGATCCTTCGTGTTTCTGTTTCGGTATTACTCCTAAACAGACTAGATCAGATTTGTGCTGCGGTGGAGTGATAGGAATAATCCATTATGGGATTAGTGGAGGTGGGTCTGTATATTTTCTCTGTTGGGCCAGAAATCAATTCAAGTCAAGAGATTTTCTGGAAGCAAATGGCAGTGTGGCCAGGACAACTGTTCTGAAGAGTGCAGAGTTTGGTCTCTGCTGATGCTTGTGGAGGTCAGGGCTGTCTGTCAGTTTAACATTCTCATAGGTGCAGGGAGAAAGAGTAGAAGCTGCAAAGGCGGCTGGCCAAGTCCTCTGCTTGGTGCGGGTTAGTTCTGACAGGCTAGTCCGCATACCCTTGTCCTCATCCAGCTAAGAAGGGTGGGTCTGCAGGGCTGACAGATACCAGGGGCACAGGATGCTCCAGATGAGTAACCAAAGGGACCCATCAGTCGGGGGTTTTTCCTGTGGAGCCTAAGGGTTTCGTGATGGAATTCACGAAGTCCAGTTCTGCTGGAGGGGTGGCTGACCTGACCCCTGCTATCTCAGGGGCTAATAGTTGTCGTTTCAAGGGGGAAAGTGTTGACCTCCTTCTGTGTCTGGCACCACGATCAGCAATGCAACACAAAAGGAAACCCAGGGGGTGCCTTGCCTTGGGAGAAGTCTCATTCTCATCCCGTTCATTCCTCCCTGTACGTAAAATAAATTTCAGAAAAAAAAATCTTTTAAACTGGTGGTAGATAGTCCTCTTTGGGAAGGGGCTCATATCCATCGTGCTGTGGTTGTTATGGAAAATTTGGAGGTGGGAGCAGCTTTTCTGGTTTGCTGTATGATACCGCGGAAATCTATAACCTTTCTTGGGGTTCTTTAGTCTCAGGAATAAATGACTTCAAGAATGGACTCAAATGGAAACTCAAAGACAATTTTGTAGATGTTTAAAAGAAAAATTCCAGGGCGAGCAAGCTGTGTGGAAGAGGAGACTGAAGGAAGAAGAGAAGAGAAGAGAAGAGGAGAGGAGAGGAGAGGAGAGGAGAGGAGAGGAGAGGAGAGGAGAGGAGAGGAGAGGAGAGAAGAGAAGAGAAGAGAAGAGAAGAGAAGAGAAGAGAAGAGANAGGAGAGGAGAGGAGAGGAGAGGAGAGGAGAGGAGAGGAGAGAAGAGAAGAGAAGAGAAGAGAAGAGAAGAGAAGAGAAGAGAAGAGAAGAGAAGTGGAGTTCAGCTAGCATAGAGGTTAGCCACATGCTGGGGTGGGCAGCTTCGGAGAAACTGAGACAAAAAAGGGAGACAAAATACAAAACAAAGCCAACAAATAAAACCCCCCAAAAAAACAAATTATAAACCAGCCAAGCAACAGCAACAAAAAGGATGTTTAAGCTCCCAGCACAGAGAAGAAATAAAAGAAGAATTCATTATAATTTTTAGCTCTGGGAAGGAGCAGTAGAACATGAGATGGGCTGGCTCGGTTGAATTATGGTGCTTTCAGTCAAGTACACGATTTCTTAGAAAGTCCTTCATCTGCCCGGTCCTGTTGGGATGGCGGATGGCCCACTGACATCTTTTGGTGGAGATGTTCAATGTGCTAAGGCCAAGGAGATCCTAAACATGTTTAAAGAGCCCTGGGAATTCAATGAGATACTATCTTTAGTCATTTGTTTTCCAGAATCTGATGATGGTGCTGATGCTGCCCACTAGACATTAAGGTCAAATTATCTGACTGTTGGCCTTAACTATGTTTATTTTCTGCTTAGAAAATGATTCTACTGCACAATTTTTTTTCCAAGGCTCTGTGGAGCTGATTGAATTAATAAGATCTTAGCCTGATTTTCTTGGCACTCCCTTCATCAAAACTGCCCCAAGCAGTGTGTTTGCTAATGGTTGCCAGATGTAGGAGAAAGGAGATGGCCTGTGGCTCTCGGCTCTCTCTGCTGTTGTTGTTAATAATGCAATCAGACCCTGAAGTGATGGATTCCTGTGGCCCCTTTTCAGAATTTTAATACTCTGTAGCCACATGGAGTGCCTGTGATTTCAGATTTACGTGTTCCTATTATGGGGTGGTTGCAGATAGATCCAAAGATGCAGGCTTAGTGAGATTATCATCGCTAATCATACTGCAGGGTAGAAATGAAGCTATAGAGAAGGCAATTGGTGTTGCCAAGGGCGACTGTCCCGAAGACATGTCAGAGCTCAGAGCCTAACGTTGTTAGCCCAGTGTAAAGTGAAAATGTAGACCCTAACCAAAGTCAAGAAGACCAATGTCTCCTCCCATGGCCCTGTACTTCATATGCTGGTGGACAAGGACACCAAAGGATCACAGCCTCTGTGCAGGGGCATGGTCAGAGCCACTCACTTTTCCCAGAAGCCACCTCCCACAGTTATCCACCAAGTGTCTCTGATGCTGCCAGCCTGGCTGCTGTTCTGTTCCAGCTCAGACATCCACCAACACCACTCTCTTCTTGTCCATATTAGGACCGAACAGGCAAAGGGGATGGGACAATGACCTAGTCATTCTGGGTAGTTGGTGGTCAGGGGATACAAGTGCTAAGGAGAAAGCTATGAGTCTGTGGATCTGGAGAGTGGCAAAGGACAGGGGACAATGTCCCATGTGAGGCAGGGTTCCAATTACCCAGCACATGGCTACTCTTCTTTCAAACTCCCAAAAGACAAATTACTAAGATTCTGCAGATTCCTGGAGATGCCCAGGATGACATCAGCATATTGATCTCATGTTTTTATTGTGAGAGTATCCATGGATGATCTAATTGTAAATGCCACCAAGCACACAGTTTTGAGGACCTCTCAGGGAAAGGGGGCTTGGAGCCAGATTTGTTAATATTGGCAGATGAACAGTAACAGTTATCACGAATACTCAGTATTCATTAGACCCTGTTCAAGAGCATTTTATATATGTTAACCCAAACCTATAAGACTATCACTCTTCTCATGTCCTAAGTGGGAAAACTGACCTATAGAGAGGCATCTTTCCCAAAGACCACATGGTTCGTAAACAACAGGTCAAGGTGTGGCTTGTGCATTCTGACCCCACACCTGCATTGGTAACCAGTCTAACATGCCATGTAACAACCGAGCTTGGGTTTTCATCTCACGTTTAGGGGTAGGGATTATATATTGTGATGCTTGGGTTTCAGATTGCTACAGCCATGAAGACAAAGTTAGATCTACTTATCTTTACCGTATAGTTCCAGGGTGCTTTCATTAGCTGTTCCTGTTCTATTCCTCCAGTCTCCCTCACCTGGGGAATGGTGAGGGAGGATAACCACAAAGCCGTGGCTCTGCCACTTACTTCACTGTGCTAGGACACAAGGAAGCTTATTTAGTAGCAGAATCAGTTTCCTTAATCCCCTCCTCCTTCCGTGGTGTGTGTGTGTGTGTGTGTGTGTGTGTGTGTGTGTGTATGTGTGTGCTTCTCGGGGGACACTGTGGAGTTATTTCTTCCACTGAAGTTTCTGGATTGTAATGGAAAGTCTGAGGAGTTGGGTGAGGTATGATAGCAGGCTTTCTCATGTGGTGGGCATAAGCACTGTATGACTGAAGATAGTGTTTATCTTTGAATAATTTCTTATTATTTGAATATATTCTTAAGTACGGGCTTAAGTGGCCATATTCAATGTAGCTCTGTTTCCTCTGGGTCCAAAGCTCAGGCTTCTTTTCTTCTTCATGCTTAATTGCAAGTACTTTTAATTGGATAAATTCCATGAGTGGCCAATTAAGTTTCAATTTCGAGATCACATTTGAGGCCTGCAGCCTCGCCACAGCTTGGGATCTCTGCAAAGTGACCCATGTCTGGGCTTCCATCTGCTTAATGTTGCTTTGCCCATTAAGAGAAAAGTTAATGCTTGCCTAATTGTTTATGTTGGGAGAGAAGCCAAGTCCTGCCCTTCCCTCAGCAGCTGCACTTCCACAGCTGTGACAGGAGCTGCAGGGCAGGGGAAGGAGAAGAGGCCTAGGCAGCAGGGAGACCCAAGGACTGCCAGGAGGAAGGGAGGTAGACAAGTGTCATCTAGGAGGGATTGGGGATGCCAGTGGTTTGAGGCACGGCAGGGCCTCTGATTATGACCACGTGTTATGGAGACAGTGATTGTACAAGCTGCTTACTGGAGAGTGCTTGCTTGTTTCTTGAAGGGTGACTTGCCTTCTGTCCAGACACACTGCAGGTCAGCCAAGAGGCCTTTGGGCCGTTGTTGCCATTCAATTTCCTGTCTTCTTCTTTCAAAATGCTGACACTGGAGCAGTGAAATTGATGCTCTCCACTCATGTGGGATTTCCCTCTGTATGCTGTGCATACCATTGG
The DNA here is from genome assembly GCF_014885135.2 of Alexandromys fortis. Lineage (NCBI taxonomy): Eukaryota > Metazoa > Chordata > Mammalia > Rodentia > Cricetidae > Alexandromys > Alexandromys fortis. The sequence continues at coordinate 9,291 of NW_026068003.1, forward strand.
TTAATAAAGAAACTGGCTTGGCCTATAGTAAGGTAGAATTTAGTTAGTGGGGGAGGAAGGAAATAATCAGAATGCTGGAAGAAAGGAGGTGGAGTCAGAAAGAAACCATGGAGCTGCCACCAGAGACAGACTTGCCAGTAGGCCACGAACCTCATAATAAAATCTGAAACAATGGAGATGGGTTAATTTTAGTTGTAGGAGCTAGCTAACAATAAGAAATTGGCCAAGCAGTGATTTAATTAATCCAGTTTCTGTGTGGTTATTTAGTTTCTGTGCAGCCAGGAGCACACTAGCGGCCTCCTCTTACACTCCACAATTACTATGTGATATGGCAGACTCTTAGAAGGACATTAGCTGGATCATCTTGTATAGTGGTCAGAATGAAATGGAGGAGTAAGGTGCTGCTACTAATTTTGTTTTACAGTAGAAACTAAGGCAGAGAGTGCTTGCTTTTTTAGAGTTAGTTCTTTCTACACTTCTCAGAATCCAGGGACCGTGATGAGTCCACATGGTGCCTAGGCAATTGAAAGGGCAGCTGAATCCTTTTATCAAAAGGAGAGTCTTAGTCAGTGTTCTATTGCTGTGAAGAGACACCGTGACCACAGCAACTCTTACAAAAGGAAGTATTTAATTGGGGCTGACTTGTGGTTTCAGAGGATTATCCTCATGGCAGCAGATAGGAAGACAGCATAGCTGAGAGTTCAATATCCAGATCTGTAGGCAGCAGGAAGACAGAGACTCTGAGCCTGGCTTGAGGTTTTGAAACCCCCGAAGCTCACCCTCAGTGACACATTTCTTCCAACAAGGCCACACCTCTTAATCCCTCTCAAGTAGCATCACTCCCTAATGACCAAGCATTCAAATATATAAGCCTGTGCAGGCCATTCCTATTCAGACCAGCACAAGGAGAGATGCTTGTCTTTGCCTTGGAAAATGACAAGAGCAAATGTGGTTTATTTTGAGCAGATGAGCCACCAGCTTTTGAGCCAAAGGTAGAAACACACTACTCTTAGATAGTAAGAGAAAAAGGAAATTTTTTTTAAAGGGAAAATGGTAGGTCTTAGAATGTTCTATGAGATGCAAAATTCTAACAGAAGGTAATGTCTATCAATGTTATATAACTATGGGGCACATATTGAGCAAGAGTATAAAGCCTTGATGGAAATGTCTTCCTTTCCTTGTCCCCACCACCACTCCCTTCTGCAATCTGCATGCACCTTTGCACACAGGACCCTTTTAAGTCCTACCAGGTCTGTGAGGTGCAAGGGGTGAGGCACGGCCATCCCGTCATCCCGGTGCTCTGCCTCACGTCAGCATAAAGCACAAGCTTATCTCATTGATGAGAGGAAACAGCTTGTGAGGTGAGAAACAAAGAAAGGCATGAGACCCCTGGAGGTCTCCATGCTGTGGTGAAAGTGATAAGTACAGGTTGGTAGGAGGTGGGGGAAAATATCAGCAGTGATTTAATCGCAGCCTGAACAGATTCAGTCCAAATATCAGAAAAGGGGACGTTTGCTTCTGAAGCTTGTCTTGAAAGTATTCTTCTTCTAGGGTTCTGGAGAGATGGCTCTGTGGTCAAGAGTACTGGCTGCTCTTCTAGAGTACCTAGGTTCGATTCCCAGCAACCACACAGAGGCTCACAATTATTTGTAACTGGAGGTTCAGGGGATCTGGTACATGCTTCTGGCTTCTGCAGCCAACATACGTGATGCACAGACACACGGACAAAACACTCATACAACATAAAAATCAAGACAAAACACTCATACATACAACATAAAAATCAAGACAAAACACTCATACATACAACATAAAAATCAAGACAAAACACTCATACATACAGCATAAAAATCAAGTTACAAAAGAAAACAAACCTGCTTCTTCATCAGTTATAGCAGAATCACCTTTAATCCACAGGCTAAGATCTCAAATATTGGAATCCTTGAAAGATGCTTAAAATCTTTTGGGTAATCACCCTAAATTTACAGCTGAGAATATGAACGGCCCACAGCGTGAGCCATCTGCCTGGGTTTTGAGGTTGAGAGTGGCAGAGTCAGACTTAAATCTCAAGCCTCGAGGTCAGAAAGGCCAGAGGTTTTCCCACTGTTCCAGAGTTTTCTACAGCCTGCTTTCTTGTATGACCTTACAGAAAAGAAAACCTTAGTGTCCCCCTTTCTCTCACACTGGGTGCTGATTTGAGTGCACTGCTATTGTCACCATAAAGGCAAAGCCCAGCTTCTTACCCCGTTTCTGTCTTCCCTCCTCTACCCCCTGTTGCTGTGCTCTCTGGACTGAGCTGAGGATAAATAGTCGAAATATCTGGTGACTCTGTGTTTAACATTCACTACGAATTCTGGGGGCTGGGTGATTCGCTTGGTAAAGAGCTTGCTGTGCAAGCATGAGGACTTGAGTTTGATCCCTAGCACCTTAGGACCACACCCGCATCCCAGCACCCCAGGAACACACCCGCATCCCAGCACCCCAGGAGCACACCCGCATCCCAGCACCCAAGAAGCACACCTATAACCTCAGCACCAGGGAAGCAGAAGTTAGAGATGGGAGGGTCACCAGGGCTTGCTGGTTGGCTATTCTTGCCCTGTTGGTGAGCTCCAGGTTCAGTGAGAGTCCCAGTTTCAAAAACCAAAGTAGAAAGTGATAGAGAAAGACACCCAAAATTACCCACAAATGTGGACATCTACACATGCACACAGACACAGACATAGACACAGAAACACAGACACAGATACAGACACAGACAGACATACACACACACACACACGCACACACACACACAGAGACAGACAGAAAGAGAGAGAGAGAGAGAGAGAGAGAGAGAGAGAGAGAGAGAGAGACAGAGAGAGAGAAAGAGAGAGGAGACCGAGGCATTCATACAGTCAGATAGACAGACACACACAGACTACAAAAAGAGAAAACAACTGTAAACACTTGTTGCTAGATATATGAGATTTCCACAATGAGAAGCACAGTGGGTGGGTGGACTGAGGGGTGAAAGGAGGAGGATAACAGGCAGGCAGGGACCCCTGCAGTTACTTCCCTGTTCTAAGAGTTTTCCTGTAGCTCTTGGATAAGATTAATTTTAACTGGATAGTTGATCACTGATGGAGCATATGTAACAAGTATTAATTTACATTTACAAAGTTTCACAATAAGGTTTTATTATCCTCTATTTATAGATCCTGCTCATTTCCTGGGATATAAATAGGTAATTGCGGGGCTAAATTAAATGTTGAGCCACAAACCTTCTTCTGTTATGACTCTGCAAGCAGAAGGCCATCCCTGTAATCATGTTTACAAATGCCCTCATACGTTCTTGGGCCGGAGAGGTGCTCTGGACTACACGTGATTCATTCTGCTTCTTCCACATCGGAGGTGGGGTGGCCAAGGATGCAGAAATTAAACCATTTGCTCAAATGAGACTAGAACTTTGGAGGCCAACCAAAGATTGGCTTTTCCTTCCTGTCACTTATGTTCTAAGTTTATAATTGTGCCAGTTTTCTTAACTTTTCCCAGAGCTTCAGGCTTTCACCTGTAAAATAATGAACACACAAAGCCTATGTGTGATGTTTTCCTGACCCATGGCTTCTTATAAACGAAAGCCATGAGACTGGTGATCTTAGTGACTTCTTTAATCAACACGTAGAAAGAACCTACTCATCAGAAAAGCCTGGAGACAGTTACAGTTTAATAGCCCTCAGGTATTCGCTCCTGATGCTTTTTCTCTCATGAGTGTCCACTTATGGAATTAAATGCGGAGATGACTGTCTTCTTGATAAATGGCCACTCCCCTAGTAATCTCTGTCTCAGTTGCTGCGATACATACCACAACCAAAAGCAACATGGGAAGAAAAGGGATTATTTCACCTTACAGTTTAGAATCTCTCATGAAAAGAAAGATAGAAACCCAAAGCAGGAATCCGGAGGCAGGAACAGATGCAGAGAACCTGGAGAAATGCTGCTTATTGCTTGTTCTCCACAGCTTGCTCAGTTTGCCTTCTTATACATCCCAGGAGCACCTGCCCAGGGATGACGTCATCCACAGTGTGCCCTGTCCTCCCACATCAATCATCAATTAAGAGAATGCCCCACAGGTTTGCTCACAGGTCAGTCTGATGGAGGCAACTCTTATGTGGAGATATCTCTTCCCAGATATATCTAGGTTTGTGTGAAGTTGAGGAAAACATCTACCACAGTCTCTCATCTCAAGATTTAGAGCCGGTCCTATGTTCTAGCCATTGCACATCTTCAAACCCATTGAGAGGAAGAGTCGAGAGTGAGACCCAGTCTCTGTCTTCTTCCTGTTTTCCTCTCCTCTGCACTATCCCCTGCTAACTATGAGGATTTAAAGTTAGGTCTCCTCCTTAAGAGACAGCCAGGACCAAGACACACCTATCCTCTTTGGGTCACAGTAACCCAAAGGATGGAGCGCTCTGCATGGGTGTGCGGATTTCTTTCCTTGCATTCTCTCTTCACAGGTGGACACAGGAAATGGTTTTGTATTATTATTAGAACTAGAAGTTTTAAAGGCTGGAGGACTTTAAAGTTTTTTTTTCTTTAATCCTTGGACACCCCGGAGAGACAGGCAATCATGTGGTATTTAGAAGGCTCCCAACAGCAAACCATTTGTCATCCCTCAAACTTGCAGAGATCAAAACCAGTTTGAGGTGAGTCCTCTTAAATACAGTGGGAGTTATTGTTACATATTGGAAGTTGAAGATATTGAAGATATTCTCAACATGTTATAGTTTTGGTTTTGAGCCTGGCCTTTAACAGCTGAGCCACCTCTCCAGCCCATGGTTTCTTTTATTGATCCACTCCCAAATTGTTGGCATGGTTACCATTATACTAATGCATGTAAAATATTATATAGCCTTTTAAGACTATGCTTTTTAAAGATTCCTTAGTGACAGAAGTCTACAACCTGCTGAACTGATAATAAACTAATAAAGTTACAAATCAATTGTATATAATTGCATGACCCCAGTTTTAGACAAGGTTATAAAGATATGTCAAAAATAACTCATCATATCCACAGTAATATTATCTCTTACTGGTGTTACTTTTTTTTGTTTTCTTTCTTATGCCTTCCTGTATTTAGCAAATTTTCTATCCAAAAGGCTATATTTGTAATTTAATAGAAATTATTATGCAAAATTAGAAAGAATATCTGGTCCTTTTCTTTCTGGTTTAATAGAATGCAGGATATTTCAGAAAATATTTTAGGAAAAGAGTGTCTTGTTCTTCCTGTGAAAGTAAAATTGGAATTACAGATGGCTTACAGCTTTAAACATAAAAAATGACTCACAAAACTTCCCAAAGAAAGCATTGGTTGGTACACGGATTGGTCTTTACGTCAAAGAGGAAAATCAACAGCTACATAGAAAAAGTGAGATAATTTGCCCAAAGAAAAAAGTTTAGTAAAACAAAAAGTCTCAATGTCAAAAGTAAAGCCAGTGACTATAGAAAGATAGCTTGCTTAGTGGTTAGAAACACTGGCTGCTTTTTCAGAGGACCTGGATTTGGTTCTCAGCATTCACACAGTGGTTTTATAAACCACTGTGGTTCTGTAACTCCAGTTCCAGGGGATCCAGTACTCTCTTCTGGCCTCTGAAGGTACCAGGCGTGCACAAACATATATGCAGGAAAAACATTCATACACACAGAATAATAAAATGGCATAAGCTTTATTAACACCTTTTAAACTTTATGTGTATGGATGTGTATGCAAAGCCCAGTGGAGAAGCCAGAGGATAATTTGTGGGAACTGATTCTCTCCTTCACCTCTCTGGATCTTGGGGATCAAACTCAGGTTGTCAGGCTTGATGAAAACTGTTCTTTATCTCCTGAATTGTGTGCAGAGTCTGGGCAAAGAAAGATGTATAGGGACAGGAGCTGATTTTTATTATGCCTTACCTCCCTAGAACTGGAGCACCTGAAGATGTTGCTATGAACGGAATCCTAGTCTAAGCCTATGGGATCATAGTTTCCCTATATATTACTAGAATGAACATATCTGTAGCAAAATTCCCACATTTGTTCTTTAAGCTGTGGAACGAGAGCTAACACATTAGAGGGCTGACAGTCCTATGACAGTTTTTGAAATTTCCTGTATCCCACCCACAACACCACTACCCTGAATTCTGAAAGGGATGGCTGCCACTCTGAGGACATCAGGGATGCGTGGGTGGTGACCATCATCATGTTAACATTTGTCAGTCTGGTACTGCAGAGTTCAGATGAATTGCAATAGATACCAGGGGACTATTACAGCTGTACCACATCTGCCACACTGGAACAGACTGCCACAATTTTGTACTCACAATACACAGCCACAGAGATGACAACAATGCCTTGGTGTAAAAATAGAAGAATTTCCCGTTTATATGGAAGAGACAACTGTACACACTTAGGACCTCGTGTTGGGCATGTTAGCTGTGTAACCTTCAATTGCAATACAGTCTAAAGGGATGAGGACCACCTGGGCATTGGACAGCACATCACACTAAGTCTATGCATGGCAGTTTGTTCCTATCAGATAAGGAAGAAGTAGAAAGTATGACGAGGGCGTGAATACATCCTAGAATATGGGACATAAACTCTGCAAAGATTCAAGTCTGCCCTATCAGAGGAGGTCCTAGGAGTCTAATAGTGAGATAATCGTAATAATGGTGAGATAGTTATTCCTAAACAAGAGAAAACATTTGTGTCTTCCTTCTTGCCCCATGAACTCAGAAGCATTCTGAAATCCCATAGGCATCTCCATATCTTTAAGATGGAATATTCCATACTTGAGAATATGCTCTGACCTATTTACCAGGCAGTGTGGAAGGCTGCCAGCTCTCAGTGGATCCCGAAGCAGGAGAAGTCTCAGCAGCAAACCCAAGTTGCATCAGGAAGTGGTCCTTCCATTTGGGTCATCTCTTGTGACAGACTTTGTAGTACTGCAGGTGTTCACAGTAGGCGGTTGTGATGTGTGCATGGTTTCTATCAAGCTCTGATAAGGAAATCACAACCAAGATGCCTAGGATTCTGGCATATACTCAAGTCATTTACAGCACGGAACTAGTCCTCGTTTCTGAACAAAGTTCCTGGCAGTCTACTAGGCCCTGGCACAGATGAGACACCTGACTGTAAGATATTAAGTTACCAGGCAGCCAGAATTTTCCACAATGAGCTGCACTTTTGACAAACCTCTCAAAGCATAATTCTGGAGGAACCTTATAGCAAGCAGTGTCTTTTAATATGTAAGTGGTATGTTGGTAATTGGGCATAAATAGGCATGGGCACAAGGAGGCAGAGAAAATGGACTTCTGTGCCACCCACTGCTGTTCTTTTCATCCTTATGGCCACTTCGGTAGGAGCAAGACAAGGATGACTTTGACTCCTGGGTAGTGTAATAAGTCTAACATGGAGCACAGGTCTGTAGTGATGGGGCGAGCAGGCCTGCTTTTCGTCACGGCTAGCTTTACAGCCGAATTAACAACACACAAATTATATTCATTCAAATACTGCCTGGCCCATTATATCTAGCCTCTTCTTGGCTAACTCTCATATCTTGCTTTAACCCGTATCTAGTAATCTGTGTATCACCATGGGGTCGTGGCTTACTGGGAAGATTCTAAGCCACGTCCATCTTGGGCCAGAGCTTTATGGCGGTTGCCTGACTCTGTTTTCTTTCTCCCAGCATTCTGTTTTGTCTTTTCTGCCTACCTATGTTCTGACCTATCAGGCCAAGCAGTTTTTTTTTATTAATTAACCAATGAAACAACAGATAGATAGAAGACCCTCCTACATCACAGGTCTTGAATTATCCTTGTTGGTTTTATATCCAATGACATGTGTCCTTACAAGATACAAAAGAGTAGACAGAGACACAAAAAAGAAGGCAATTTAAAGAGAGAGGCAGAAAGTGGGGGGTTGCATGCACATGCCGAGTGATGCCCAGGACCATCGACAGCCACTACAGAGTAGGAGAGAGGAAGGCAACGACTGTGCCTCAAAACCTCCATAAGAGTGAATCCTGCTGATTCCGATTGTTCATTGGGAATGTTGAGACATTTAAAAATAAGTGTTTAATATTTAAAACTACGTGTTCTGTGTTAATTGGTTATAAGAACCAAATAAACAATGACCAATGATTCATCCTAGTGTTGTGCTGCAAGCAGAAAATGGTCCACAGTTTTATGTCACCAGAGTGGCCCTGAGAGACAGTGGGAGGGGGAGGGGCAGATCTTTAGATGGTGCAATGGATTATTTACTTTATGTGGAGGAGATGTGTCCCATATTAAGAATATGAGTGGAATTTGGGGTAATGGAGGATAGTGAAGCCAGGTAATCAGATTTGTTCGAATGGATTTCTATTCCTTGAAATCTTGATTGGAGGGATGAAAGAAAGGTAGATAGATAGAGATAGAGAGAGAGAGAGAGAGAGCGGGAGAGAGAGAGTTAGAGAGGGAAGGAGGGAGGATGAAGTTCTTTGTAGTGGTGTGCAGATATTAGATATGAGTAGTTGTTGAAATAAGAGCGGCGGGGCTGCGTCCCCGGCACCCGGCCGCCCGCATGGCTAGTTTATACCCAGAAATAATTACACGGAAACTGTATTCTTTCAAACACTGCCTGGCCCGGCTAGTTCCAGTTTCTTATTGGTTAGCTCTTACATATTGTTCTAACCCATTTCTAATATTCTGTGTAGCCCACGAGCTGGCTTACCAGGGAGGATCTTAACCTGCGTCTGTCTGGAGTGGGAGCATCATGGCGACTCCTCTCAGCTTCTTTTTCCCAGAATTCTCCTCTGTTTACTCCGCCTACCTAATTTTCTGTCCTATGAGGGCCAAGGCAGTTTCTTTATTAGTAAGAAATCACTCCCACATCATTTCCCCTTTTTCTGTTTAAACAAAAAAGAAAGGCTTTAACTTTAACATAGTAAAATTACATATAACAAAACAGTTATCAAGTAAGAATTACAGTTACAATATTTATATCTATTTTATCTTTTATCATAACAAAGGAAAACTATAACTATTTATTTTTCAACTCCATCAAAGACTCCAGAAGGATATAATATTACCTATCAAACAAGAAATAAGAAAATTCTAGAAATGACAGAGACATCTCGCTGCCTGGACAGTCACCCAAAGTTCCTCTGTACCGATGGGGCATCCATCTTCGGCCTTCAGGCCCATGGTATCCAGAGACATTTCCATGAAGCAGGAAATTTCAAAAACAGTTCAGTCATTTTCTGCTGTGTCCTGTAGAATGTCTCGCAGACTCTTTTATGAATCAGGAACCCTGAAAGACCATCTCACCTTTAGGCAAGTTCAGCAGTCCTCTCTCTGAGGGTTCTCTGTGTCCAGTTTATGCAACAGTCCAGGCAAGAGCAGTTTCTTGACCAAATGACTATCAAACTCCATAAGGATCCTCTTCGATGCCCATCTTCCTCTTGAAGTAGCTGGTGCTGCCAGGAGCAGACGTGTCTCCTTGTCATGAAAAGTCCTAAGTTATTAAAATATTTTAAATGCCATATTCTGTAGTCTTTGAAAGATATGAAGAATGCCAATCTAATTGAAATATATCTCTATATATCTAGAAAATCTAATTAACATGACTACAAGCTTAACTATTAGCGATGATTATCCATTAACAACCTATATTTCCTAATTATACATTACATTTTAAATGAACTACACAGTTACAATACCTTAATCAAGATCAGAAATACATATACATATAACAAAATTGACCTTAAAATCCATACCAATGCAAATTATTTATATCTATATCAAGTAGTTATGTATCATTTTGCACTGTAGCAAATTATAAACAAATTGTCACCAAATTAGTGGCTTAAACATTGCTGATTGTCATCTGAAATCCAGGAATGCAAAACTGGTCTTATAATAGTACAATGTCTTATGAGAAACTAATTTCCTTCCTGTAGGCTTCAGAATTCCAAAAAAAAAAAACCAGGTTGCTCCCCCTTTTCAGCTTCTAGGGGTGTACTCCGTTCATTGACTCCTAGCTCCTTTTCTTTATCTTCAAGACAAAAAATGCTGGTCAGTCTTCCTCACACTGCATTACTCTAACGTGGATGTTTAAAGACCCCTGTGATTATGAAGAACTCAGTGGGTTCACTGTATAGAAGATCTGGTCTAGGAGAATAGGTATATGGAATGGGTTAAAAATGTATTCAACATTACACAAATGGGAGCTACATCAGGTGGGGTTCCAACCATCTAGACCTCAATTCTACCCAGATTTCTTGTGTAGAATCTCTGCGCTTTACAATCCAGTAGTAAAATGTAATAACAACACGATGCTCTCAGAATCTGATGAACTAAACACAAGAAAGTGTTTTATCACTGAAGATGTGCCCAGTGAGTAGGAATAGTTAATATTTTTTAAGTGCAGAGTGTATGTGGGCAGTGTATTTAGAACAGTGTCAGCTGAATTCAGCCTATAAAGGTAAGACGATTGTTACACCCTCTTTACCGTGAAAAAGACTGAGGTGCTGAAAGTTGTGTGATATTTTCCCACCTTCATAGCTTCCTAGTGATTGATAAAACCAAGCTATTTACTGACTTGGTTTGTAAGCAGAGCCCATTATGTCTCATGGTCAGTGAAAGACACTTTTTGTTATTCATTAGCTTAAGTGATGGGCTTATGTTCATTTATGCTAGTATAACAAAGTATCATAAACACAGTGACTTAACAAATCAATGTATTCTTGTTTTCCAGAGTTCAGAAGTCAGGGTTGTCAGGGTCTGTCTCTTCTGAGGATGTTGAGGAAGAATGTTCTCATTGGGTACCTTTCCTAGTGCCTGGGTTCACTGTCAATCTTTAGAGTCCTCGGTTTGTGGAATTGACGTCTCTTTTGCTTCCTTCGTCATCACATCATGTTCTTTCTGTATGAGTGTGTGTTCTGTGTCCAGACTTCCTTCTTTAAAAAATAATGATGCCCACCCCTCTACTGCAGTTTGACTTCATCTAATCACAGCAGCATAGAGCTTATTTTCAAATAAGGCCACTTTCTAAGGCACCAGGGGTTAGGATTTAAAGGTATGAATTGTGGGAAGACTTATTGTAACTCACAACAGAGGACATCAGAATAAAACTGCCAAGAAAATCTTACTCTTCTTTTGATAACTTTCAAATGAGCAAATTCTTAGCAGATGGTGCTGATGAGAGTGTCTCCTTCATCCAACCGCAAAGCAAGTCAGTGACTGCTTAGATGGTAACCTTCTGATGTTTTTTCAGTGCCAACAGTTCATGTTAGTGAATTTGGTGCCTGGAATAGCAGCTGATGGAATGTGGGGGGAGGATTGTGTTCACACTGTATACTCTGAGGCATAAGTATGATTGACAAGGTTTCAGTCATTTCTCTTTATTGTCGTTTGTTTTGCTTTGTCTCATCACTGAAATATACTGCATTCTTTACATCATGTCTCATTATGTAAAGACAAAGAAAGAGTTTTTAGTGTCTCTTTCTTTCTGTTTCATGAACAAAGACCAGGACTGAATGTCTGGAACCTGTGGTTCTAGGTGAGGTGTGTTAACTTGGTAGTCAGGTTCATTGTCTGGAACCTTGTAGAAGATAAGTGTGTCTGTCATCTTTCTGACACATTTTGTTTCTCCTGGTATGCTGAGCCATGTGTCTCTTATTTCAGACTTCTATCCCTTACCCCGAGTCCAACCAGTCCAACAATTTTTATAAACAATAACTCTTAATTTCTGGGGCATCCCATGCAGAAAAGATTAGACAAACCTCAGTTTATGACAATTTACCATTTTTCATTTTCTACAAGCATTCTGTGATAGCTAATACCTGAACTGCTTGATGCTATGCTGTATGAACTGGACATTCAGGACCCACAGAGAAATGACTGCTGAACTTGCCAAAAGGTTAGACAGTCCTTTGGGGTTCCTGCTTCATGAAAGAGTCTGCTAGACATTCTGTAGGACATAGAAAAAATGACTAACAAATTGTCAATATAGGCAGAATTGTCTTTGAAATTTCTTGCTTTATGGAAAAGTCTGCTGGACACTATGGGCCTGTAGGCTGAAGATAGATGCCACAACAGTACAGAAGAACTTTGGGTGACTGTCCAGGCAGCGAGATGTCTCTGTGGATTCTAGAGTTTTGGAAGTTGCTTACAATGCACTTTCTGTTTACTTGGGTAATATTACATCCTTTTAAAGTCTTTGATGGATTTGAAGAATAGATACTTATAGTTTTCCTTAGTTTTGATCAAAGATAAAGTAGATATAAATATTATAACTGTAATTCTTGCTTAATACCTGTTTTGTTATATGTAATTTTACTATGTTAAAGTTAAAACCTTTCTTTTTATTTAGACAGAAAAGGGGAGGTGATGTGGGATTTCCTTCTGTATGCTGTGAATACCATTGGTTAATAAAGAATCTCTCTTGGGTCTGGCAGGGCAAAATAGAGGTGTGTGTGGGAAACTAAACTGAATGCTGGGAGAAAAAAAGGTGGAGTCAGAGAAATGCCAGGAACAGACGAGCCAGTAAGTCACAGCCATGTGCCAATACACAGATTAATAGAAATAGGTTAAATTAAGATGTAAGAGCTAGCCAATAAAATGCTAGAGCTAATAAGCCAAGCTGTAATTTAATTAATACAGCTTCTGTGTGGCTATTTTGGGGCTGAGCAGCTGGGAACAAATAAGTGGCCCCCTACAACATTTGTCAATGGGGTAACCTAAAATGACTTATTGTTTCCTATCAAAATCAGAAATTATAGGTGTGAGTTGGGCCTGGTTCACTTTTTACAAAAGAATGGACAGATATGAGAAATGCGAGGTTATATTGTATTTCAATATATAACCAATATGAAATTGTTAATATTTTACATTTCTTTTATTGTCCAAAGCCTTCAAAGTCTGGTGTATATTTTATATTTGGAAGAGATATCAGTTAGGATGTATACAGTTTAGCTACTTGTAATCCTCATACATGGTTAGTAGCCTCTACAGTGGGCTGCACATCATAGAGCAATGAGGTACAAGGAAGCCCCAGATAGACCCACTAAACTGTGAGATGTTCAAATACCCTACCATTTTAGATCAAACTATGTAAATAACCCTTTTCCCTTTCATAGAAAGAGTCCATCTCTTTGGTATCCCAGGACATGGAGAAAATGGCTTCTTCCAGAGAGAAGAGTCAGCAGAACCTATGGGAATAAGTGTTAATTTTATATAGATACCACTGGATCTTACACCCCTTACTTTTTCTTTAGAAAATTTTGTTTATTCTGAGTGTGTGTGTGTTTTGTGTGTGTGTGTGTGTGTGTGCACATGCATGCATGTGTGTATGCGCTTACGAGTGTATGTGTGGGAATGCATGAATGCCACTACATGTGTGGAGTTCAGAGGACAACTTTAAGGATTTTGTTCTCTCATTCTACTGTGCATTCTGGGGATGGAACTCGGGCCACAAGGCCTGCACAAGTGACTTTACACAATGAGAATCTTGCCAGCCACAAATGATGAGCCTTTAAGCCATGAGTGTGTGTGGAATTCCAGGTTACAGCCCATCACAGAAGGAAAGTCAAAGAGCCTGAGAAAGCTGGTCACCCCATAGTCAAGAGTGGAGAGAATGCACCATGCTGCCTGCCCCTTTTCCTGTTCCACAAATGATGAGCTAGCTATATGTACATGCCAAGCACTAAACCCTAATAAAGAATAGCTCTTGTTCAATATTTTATTTTGGAATACATTATTTATTTATTGGAACAATAGATTTGATAAACAAGATTCCTGAACAATACTAGTCATGCAGTAGAACACTTTCAATGTGCTCACCATGGTTCCAAGCACCGAGGGATACTTGAGTGATCAAAATATACCAAATAAGCTGAGTCTAATAATTAACACCCATAATATTCTCAGGCAAGTTTTCCCAGAGTTTTTAGGATGGCTTTGAATCAGGTGAGCATCCGGGTGAGAGGGAAACCAAGAATCTGGATTGCCCTATCCTGGACTTCTAAAGGTGAGTCTGTAGCTGGAGGTTACACATGCTGATTCTCCCAGAACATAATTATTATATGAAGTCATTTAAAGAGTAGGGGGTTAGGGAGTTGGTCCAGTTGGTAAAGCAGCTGCCACGCAAGCTTGAGACTCTAAGTTGGAACCCCAGCACCTACAAAAAAGCTAGATATGGTGGCACTCATCTATAATATATTATATATATATGTGGTGGTACTGGGGAGACAAGTGGATCCCTGGAGTTTGTTGTTCAGCCAGTCTAGCCAAACCAGTGAGTTCTGAGTTCAGTGAGAGACTCTGTCTCAAAAAAAATAAGGTGGAGAATGATGAAGAACGACACCTTCCTGTGATATAGTGGGGAGAGGGTTAGGGGAGACAAGCAGAAATAAAAGTGGAGGGGGGGGGGAAAAGAAGCAATTTTATCATAAAGATCAACCCAGCAATATTTTGAAGATATGTAACATTTTACAATAAAATATAATACAAAAGAAATTTCTCAGCTGTGGTGAGTAAACTGGGCCAAATGCCAAGGCTATTTTGAGACATGCTGTGCTTTATAAGGATACCTTAATGGGAACCCTGGAGGGGAGTATGTGAAAGTATTGAATTTTGTAACATATAGAAATTGTTTTACACTCTGACGGCACACAAGCTGTTTCTTGCTTCTTCTAAGAACTGAGCTGCATGGATGCCAGATTTAGAGAAGGCTGATGTGTACCTGTCTTATGGAGTAGGTCCAAGATACGAGACTGCACAGTTTCTAATCTCTGCTGAATTATATATATATATATATATATATATATATACACACACACACATACACACACACACACATACACACACACACATACACAAAGTCTTGCTAGGTTCTTGAACTCACTCCTCTGTCTCCTGAGTGATGGGATTACAGGCGTGTATCACAATGCATGTTTTTTCTAAATTTATAAGTCAAGGCTGAGGACTTTCATTCAGTCCTATGTCAGCTATATTTATTGCTTCTTTTTAACATAAAAAGACTTAAAACCTCCACAGCAATGAGGAACTATGTTCAGTCAAGGGAAGGTCATCTAAAAGAGAGAGCACTTAAAGACTGTGAAGGGTCTTTTGTAATTTGCCAATTCCCACCATTGTAGTCCTTTGCTCCCAGAAAGCCAGAGTCTCATCAGCCTGGTAGAAAAACATGCTCCTGTTCTTGAACTGAGACTGAGATGTTGGCCAGAAATGGTGACTTCAATACAACAAATTATTTTTTAGTGTTTGTTCAATTAGAGGCTGAGTCACCCATGAAGCTAGCTAGAATGTCTGCCAACCTGTCCAGATGAGCAACAGCAGTGACTCACCTTTGGAAAATGCATTATAAATGGCAAAAGTCTTACTCCATGTCATTGTATTTTGTCCCCACAAAATCCTATGTGGCAGGGGTTGATTGATATACATCTTCCTATTTCTATTGCTTTGCTTCCCAACAGTAACATAAACTGCATTTTTTTAGATAGCTTTTCAGAGCAATGGTACTGTTATAGTACATCAGAGTTCTGGCCATGTCCCTCAATGCCAAAGTATATGCATGAGAAAATGATGTAGGCAGTCATTGAACATTATGACCTTATAATTTCTTCTGTGATATAGGCAGTCATTGAAGATTATTGCCTTATAATTTCTTCTGTGATATACTGGTTAATTAGGAGTATGTTGTTTCATTTTTTTAACCTCTCATGAATCCCCCAAATATACTTCTAGAGACTATGCCTCACTTGATTTAAATTTCTTTACATCTTTTGATACTTTTACTTCACTGGCTAACTCAGGACCCACCTGGATTTCATTCTGAATACCCTTAATAACACTGCATGCTCTGCTCTTATTGGGGGGAGTTTTTGGCTTCATGAGTATACACTAGTCTTGTTGGTTTACATAGCTGTTCAAGTCTTCTATTTCTTTGTTGGTATTCTGTCTGGTTGTTGATCCTGTTATTGAAAGTGAGATGGTTAGATCCTTATTATGTTCAGTTGTCTGTTTTCCTCTTTGATGCTGATGATTTTTACTCTGCCTTTTGGGGTTGTGTTGTTAGGAATGTATGGGCATATATTATATCTTCTTGACAAAAGGTGTCCTTGCAGCATAAAACAAATGTGTGGGGTTTGTGACTTCCAGGAGCCGAGTCCTCAAATCCTTAGAACTTCCTGGATGATGTGAGTGACAGGAATGTCACTTGTTCTACTGAGGGGAGTCCGCTGTCAGATAGCTTCAGACTGGGGGCTGGTGTTTAAAAAGTCAAGTTTTGTTTAGGAACTTAGAGATTTCAGCCATCCACCTCAAACCCAGGCAGGAGGGAAGGGGTGCTGATCACCAACGGCCAGTGACTTAGTCAAACATACCTGTGGAGTGAAACTTTCCTAAAAATTCTAAATTATGGACACACCAGAGAGCATGGAAATTCTGTGCCGCTCCCATCCTATCTTGTTTGCCTTCCAGTCAGCTGATCTAGAACTACATCTTTTGTGGTCAACTATTATATTGAGTTCTGTGATTTTCTGAAAATTGTTGAAATTGAAGGGTGGGTATTATGGGGAAACACAAATTTATAGGCTGTTTATGTAGTGATATTTCATTTGCATTTTAATAAATAAAGATTACTTGAAGGTCAGTGCAAAGCAGTCACACTAGTCAGACATACAGGCCAGGCAATGGTTGCACACACCTTTAATCCCAGCAGCCATACTAGCTGGCCATAGAGGCTGGGCAGTGGTGGTGCACATCTTCAATCCCAACCATAGAGAGGAATGTAAGATGAAAGGAGACAGCTCTCACTCAGACTTAGTCTCATTCTGAGATTCCTGGAGGCAGGATCGTCATTTCAGACTGAGGTAGAGGTAAGAGTCAGTGGCTGACTGTTTGTTTTTCTGACCTTCAGGTTGAACCCCAATTTCTGTCTCTGAGCTTAATCATGCTACAAGTTTAGAAGGAAATCTGGGTCACTGAGGGATCTTATACTTGCAAATGACACCTGAAATGAAGGTGAGTCTGATCTCTTAACCCACTGAGCCTGAAACTAAAACAAAATTATAAAATTTCAAAGTAAATTGATAGAACTGGAAAAAATCACATAAAAGATGGTTACCAGGCATAGAAAATAAATGGTACACACTTTCCTTCATATGTGGATCCTGGCTAAGAATTTCTAATTTTGAGTGTTCAATATGGAAGTCATGAAATCAAAAGGCCATCGAGAGAGGCTACCTTAAGAAAGGGAGGACTATAGGACATCAGTAATATGAAAGTAGACATGGGAAATACTAGGGGTATGAAGGTTTAAGCAAGGAAGGGTAGGGATGATGGGGACACAGGGGGTGGGAAAAAGAATTGTCCAAACTGAAAGACGTTTGAAAG
Organism: Alexandromys fortis; assembly: GCF_014885135.2. NCBI lineage: Eukaryota > Metazoa > Chordata > Mammalia > Rodentia > Cricetidae > Alexandromys > Alexandromys fortis. Next base: position 26,702 of record NW_026068003.1, read on the forward strand.
AGACATATAGAGATATATTATCCTATATCCTAGTTAAAATGTGATGATGATGATGATGATGATGATGATGATGACAGAAAGAGCTTGAAAGGGCCATAAAAGAGTAGAAAATGTTGTTCCTACAATCGATAGATTATTAAACAAAAACTTCAGTGCCAGGTAAGGGATGCCTCCTTATGAGTTGTTAGTTGGGAAGGTTACAGAGGGCCCTACCCCAAAATAATACAAGCTTGTGCCATTCCTTTTGGTTGCTCACCAGAAACAGTTGATGAGATTCTATCGTCGAAGATACCACACACTTTGGTTTAAGGTATAAAAATGTTGAGTCAGAACTAAATTGGATGTTTCCTCTCTGTTGGGCAGCTTTCATTGTGCCAGGAAGTGTTGTTCAAGCTAATAGGGAAGAAAAAAGCATCAACAGTCTTACCCGTCTGCAAATCCGGCAAACTATAACACTAACCTGCTAGGCAAGATGCGCACATTTGTGCAATAATGGTGTAACTGTTATAGGAGTAACCAACTGCTCTCTGAATTTGAGGCCTGCTCTACAGGAGACAATTCAAACCTGTCCTGTAAACCAAAAATGCAAGTCTACTGGGTCAGTGGGGTAAGCCTATTACTGTTGTTGTTTAGCTAAATTGACAGTGTTAAACTATCTTCTAAATATCTATCCTTACATTCATAGACAGATACTGCTGTCAGCTATGTTCAGAAAAGCCCCTCTTTCCAGTGAATGGCAGTAAAACGTAGAGACTCATGACAACTCAAGGTGCTGAGAATAACTCGCAATTAAACACTCAGCACAAGACAACACCCACTAAGATCCAAAGAACACTGCAGAAATAGAGTGAGGACATCTATAAACTAGGAGATAGGTAGTGGGGTGACAAAACCCTACATTATGAGTAAGATGCAGCCACAGAAATCACAGATAACATCCATTGCTTCAAATGCTGGGTGTGCATAAGAATCAGCTCTCAACAGCTAAGCATGGGTGGAGGATTTGCTGAGGAGCCTCCCCTCCTCCTGCTGGATTGGTGGCAACTGATGGATTCTGGGAGAGGAGAGGTCATTCTTTTCAGTTGTGTGCTCACTAGTGAGCCTATCAAGCTCCAGTGGATATGCCTAAATCCATGGCCACAAAGACAGCCCAGATTAAACTCCGTGCTTCACAAAACAAGAAAAAGACACGGACTGTTTCAGTTTTATATGGTTTCAGTTTATCAAACTAGTGCTGCATACAACTGACCTTTTATATTCCCAGAAAAATATCAGATGTTGAGATCTTATTCCCTAACTTTCCATTTTGAGTTTCTTGCGTAGTCTGTTGATTGGTATAATTGTTAGTCAGTGTCTGAGATTGCTGTGAGGTAAATAATTTCCTATAATTACGTTCAGTCAAAGAGCCTAGGAAAAGTGCTTCCTGCCCCCACCTGAATGGATCCATCTGAGTCATGTTAAATACTGACATCCTTTCGTGAAGAACCTTCTAGAGAAACACAAGGCAGCACAAATAATGATAATCCTATGTGCATGGGACTTCAAAGGAGCTGTAGCTCTATTCTCCCCCATCCTGTGACTGCCGGGTTGCTAGTTTTCAAAACTACTATGGAACTGAAGAGAGGGAGAAGAGACAGGTGGGAGTTAAAAATCTCAAGAAGCTTATTATTCTTCTGGAGCTTTTGTTGCCTCTTCTCATTAGCTGTTTCCTGGACTGTGTAAGCCTATGCTTTATTTCCAGAGTTATGAGAAAGATGGTTTCTAAGTTTTGCTGTTTTTCTGATTTCTGTCATGGAGGAAAGAGTTCATGGATATTCTTTACCATTTTCTCTGGCCCCACTTCCTTCCTCTTGGCTTTTGAATGATGCCTCTATAAATAGGACCACTTATTTTTCTGGATTTTCTTTCCTACCTGTAACTATAAGGTAGGTATAACATAAGCATGGGGGGGGGTAGCCAAAACCCTCTTACATTAATAAACAAAACTGTAGGCTCCAAAGTTGCAGACAAACCCTGTCTAAAAAATAAAAAGACAACAAAGAAAGAAAGAAAGAAAGAAAGAAAGAAAGAAAGAAAGAAAGAAAGAAAGAAAGAAAGAAAGAGAAAGAAAGAAAACAGCTCTTCGGGTATTGCAGAGCAACAAGGTGGAAGGAACTCCTCCTCAATCGACTATCTAGACATCTATATGAGGATTAAGGCGTGTGTGTCATTTCAACTACTCTTAGTTTAGGTTTCTTGTTACATTGCTGAATCAAGTTGAAGTTGATGTGTTACTGTGACATTTTTATATGAAAAAAATTAAACTGAGAAGTTAGCTGCCTCCTCAAGGAAGAATGACTACTATAATACAGTCACATTCACATCTAGGATTCTGATGCTATAGCCCATCCTCTTGCCCTGTATCTCTGTTTCTCTATCAGACACCATTAAGAGCAGACTCCATAGGAAAGATGTAGACACAGGGTGGCTTATGAATAAGAATCTGGATGAAGCAGATGAACATTTTAATCTAGAAATAACTCACACAGAGCTTTGCAAGATTGAAGGGAATAATTATCTGGAAGAGACTCAGAGCAGAAGCATCCTTCCTTTCCCCCAAACAATTGAGATGTATTCAGTGGAAACCTTGGGTAACAGACATGCTATTGTTCAATTATCCATGCCAGAAATAGTATTAGAAGGATGGAATCATAAAGAAACCTTTACAGATCAATAGTAAGAAGATTGAAACCATAACAAAAACAACTTCCATCAAAGCAAAGCCCAGAACCAGATGACTTCACTGACATATTCTATAAAAATTTTAAAGAATCAATATCAATTCTTCTTGAATTATTCTGACAAAAACGAAGAGAAAGACATTCTTCCAATACATCTACAGAGTTTACATTACCCACAAACTAAAATCAAACAAGAATGCAAGAAAAGAATTCAATATGTCAGCATCCTGAATGGGAATAGATATAAAATTTCTCAGGAAAATACCAACAAATTGAATTCAATAATTTAGTGAAAAGATTGTTCACTGGTAGCAAGTGGGATTTATCTCTCGGACACATGGGTGGTTTAACTGAAGTTCTGCATATGCAGGACATTAAGTGTGACACAACACAGCAACAGAATGATACAAAATTCTTATGAGCATCCAAATGCATGCAGGAATAGAATTCAACACAATTTAATGTAAAATCCCCATAGATAACACCACACGAAATGGAAGAAATCTGGAAAATTTCCTTCTATTAGAAACAAGGGAGGAGTGCTTTTTAAAAATGACTTTTCTTCAGTATTGTTCTACAAGTCCTAGCCAGGCCATTCAGATATAAAAAGTACCCAGACTAGAAAAGAAGAGGTCTCAACTTACATATCAGCCATCTCAAAGACTCAACAGAAACATGACGAAATTAATAAAGTCATTAAAGTTTCAGTATATAAAATCAGCATAAAAATCAGTAGTGTTGCTGGCAGTGATTTATCTGAAAGAGGAACCAAGAAAGCAATCTCATTTACAACAGTCAAAAAAATACTTAGGAATAAATCTAAACAGTGAGGTAAAAGTACTTATGAAAATGTAAGACATGAGTGAAAGAAAAAACTGAAGAAGAAACAAATAAAAAGACATCCTCTGTTTATGAAGTGGAAGGTTCAATATTCATAAAATGTTCCTTCTACTCAAGACAATCTATAGATTTAATGAAATCTGGGGATGTAGCTGAGTGGTGGATGGTTGCTTAGCAGATTCACTCCAATCCACAGCAAAATGCCAATAACATTTTTCACAGAACTATAAAAAAAATCATAAAATTTGCATGTAGCCACAAAAACACCTGAATAGGCAAAACCATCTAAAGCAAAACCAGCAAAGCTGTAGCAATCAAGTTAGCACAGTGCTGGCAGATAAGAAATTGGGAACAACCTAAATGTCCCTCAACAGATGAATGAATAAAGAAAGTGTGGTACATTAACACAATGTACTATTATTAGTCAGTTGTTAAAAAAATTGAAATTGGCAGGTAGATGGATGGAACTAGAAAAAAATCATCCTGAGTGAGGTAACCCAGAAAGACAAATATGATATGTATTTGCTTATATGAACTCACAGAGACTGAGGTAGCAAGTGTAGGGCCTGCTGGGTCTGCATCACATAGGGTCCTAGAACTGCAAGGGGAAGTAAACACTTGTTCCCCTTCCTAAACCAGAAGCTATCTCCATTGACAGGCACTTGCTTATAGAAATTTAGTTTTCTCCAGGGGAGTCTCACTGGGGAAACAAACTGCTCTTGAGTGTAGGATGCCTGGAAAGCATCACCTGCTGAACACTCTCCAGAGACCACTATGTGAGAAGCAGGCATTATCTCCCTCAGATCACAAGTTTCGAATGAGAAATGACCAGAGACAACT
>NW_026068003.1:33514-58750 GCF_014885135.2 Alexandromys fortis
TATGTGTGTGTGTGTGTGTGTGTGTGTGTGTGTGTGTGTGTGTGTGTAGATTTTAAATTAAATTACAGAAAAGTGCATAGCATTTCAACACTTCACCTTTTAGCTTAGTATTTCCTCAAAGACGCTGTGAGATTTCTTCTCTTTCTTTTTACAGATGAGAAATTGAGGCCATGAAATAAATGAAATGGCGTTCTCAAAGGCACACAACTGGAAATGGGGGTGGGAGACCCATCATCGAAATAACTGCAAAGACTCTTGTTATTTCTACAGACCATGGCATTTTTTTTTTAAAAAAAAGACATGCTCACCCAAGAAACATGGCCTAGACAGATAATGAGAGCAACCAAGTACAGGCGCCAAACAAAAATAGTTATGGGGCCACTTGACAAATTCTCTTTGAAATAACTATGATTCACTCGGAGGAAGGAAGCAATATGATTTAAAAAAAGATTCAAATGTGTCTTGTATAAGAGGCAGCTACATTTTAGTCCCTGTGGGTCAAATCTCCTTCATGTCTAAAGAGAAGGTGTTTAGCCTTAAAATTGATGGATAAGCCCAGGACATGCTCTACGGGCTCAGTAAACAGAATCTCAGAGTTGACTCCCTGTAACAGATTTCTCGGTATTTGTGATGAACAGGACACAATCTAGGTGGGTCAGAACAAGGGTCTCTCGTCTAGGCGCAGCCGAGGACAGTGACAAAATGACGGTCAAAGCCAATAGTTATTTTGAGTTTGTGTAATTGAGGCGGTTGGAGGATTAAGAGAAGATGGGCATGGTGGTGGCTGATATTTTTAGTTCGTACAGGATGCTGAGGGGATAAAGTCTCTTCATTTCGAAACGTATTGGTAAAGGGTCTGAGGTTGCAGCGGGTAAGCGAGCCAAGGTGCTTCGACAGTGAATGAGAGCGAAAGAGAGAGGAAACCCTTATAATTCAGATACGGCTGCTATTAGGCACTTTTCCTAGATTGGCAGTTGTGAATATACAAAACAGTGAAAACCTAAGACAAAACAATGGCACTTTTCTGTGGTTTGTGGCCCAAAGAGACAAACATTTTCCCTGAGACACTCACTGATTGCTAGGATTAACATTAGGGGTTTAAGCAGGGTTCTAAGCAGGGTTCTATCTGGTTCTTATTCTTGATTTTATTATCCCCTTCCTTGACTTAAAATTCTTACTATTTTGGTTCCAGAACACACAAGCATCTGTCATGCCTTCCACTTGGTTGACTTTCTGGGTCTCTGAGGGAGATTTCTGCACCTTAAATTTCTGTGAAAAGTCTCTCACTCTCAATGTGACGTTGCTTGTGAGCCTATGCACCATTCTAACTGGAGGTTCACCAGGTGGACCGCAAGCCATTTCCTGTGAGCGCTAGCTCAGTTCTATCCTCCTGCTTTGCTTCATTTTCCTTAACATTTATGGCATTAAATCTGAAATTCCAGTGGCAACAGTACCATGCCAGAAGCCCAAACCTCACCCTCTAGAAATAAATCTGAATATTTTTTTTTTTTTAAAGAACTGCCTTGTCTGATAATTTCCTTTTGGTGTGTGTGTGTGTGTGTGTGTGTGTGTGTGTATGTGTGTGTTTGTGTGTGTGTGTATGTATGTGTGTGTGTGTTTTCCTTTCTTCATATGCCTTTAAACCAGTGGTTCTCAACCTTCCTAATGTTGTGATCCCTTTAACACAGTTCTTTCTGTTCTCAGCCATAAAATTATTTTCATTTCCACTTCATAATTGTAATTTTGCTACTGTTATGAATTGTAATGTAAATATTATTTTGAAGATAGGGGTTTGTCATGGGGGTTGTGACCCACAGGTTTAGAACCATGCCTAGTATAATCTAGAACTGTTATACTGTATTACAGTTAAAAAAAAAACAATAGCAATATAGCATTTTCGAGTTTAAAAAGCTCTTTTAAGTACTATACATGAAAACTTTTAATAATAAAGATGAGGCTCAGTGGTACTAAATAGCAAAGCCAGATTTCTCTGTAGTAGGCATGATTAAAATTGTTCAGGGATAACTACCCAGAGTTGAGCTCACAGTTATCAGAAACATGCATTTTGATGTTTTCTGAGTACTAAGCAGAGAAGCCACCATCAACAAATGTACAGAGACCCCTACATTGCAGCAGGCAGTGTTTGAGACTGCACTGTGTGTGGGGAGTATGGAGAAGGGTGCTCTGCCAGTCTCCAGGTGCTTCTGATTTCAAAGAAGTAGACGACTAAGATTAAACAGCACATGTTCAGGTGTAGATTCAAATGCCTTCAGAAGACCAAGGACCATACAACACCTAACATTTCTTGAGTGGCAACATTGTAACAAAATCTGACTAGCATTTTTTGTGTATTGTCCAATTAATTTTCCTTCATATCCTGTAATAAAGACCACAAACTTCCTCTCCAGCTTATCTGCTAAGGAAATCAGTTTGCCAAGTTTGTATCTTGCTTTTAAAGTCAAGACTGAATGGAGGCATGGAATGGGACTCTCGAGCACGCTGCCTTAGACCTCTGTCTAGGGCATCTCTGACGTGATTGCTGTTGAATTCCTTCAGTTCCTTTATTTCATGAAAGGCCACACCTAAACCTGCACCTCTAAGCTGTCACTCTGACTGTGTCACTTGGAGCAGGCAGCTCTTGAGTGACACCTGATATCTAGATTTGAGTTTCCAAGATGGATAGTTTGAAAGGTATTTTGTATTTGGTAGGTGTCTGATTTGTGTGTGTGGCACACAGTGAGCTCTTCACAAACAATAGCTGAAAGAGCCTTCTGCTATTTGTGGGGGACCCACATCACATAGACCTTCTGTTTGTAGGGCACCCACATCACACAGCCCTTCTGCTATTTGTGGGGGACCCACATCACATAGCCCTTCTATTATTTGTGGGGGATCCATATCACATAGCCCTTCTGTTTGTGGGGCACCCACATCACATAGCCCTTTTGTTATTTGTGGGGCACCCATATCACATAGACCTTTTGTTATTTGTGGGGGACCCACATCACACAGCTCTTCTTTTATTGGTTGGGGTCCCACATTACATAGTCTTTACACTGACTCATTAAAAACCCACCTCTACTCAATACATCTGGCCTCCAGGTTTACATTAAGCTATTCCCAGTGAACTGTTCCTCAGTTAAGTGTGCTGGTCTCAGAACTCTTCACTGCTGGCCCCTGCACTAGGATGCGCTTGCTTACCCAGAGGTACCATTTACATTGTGCAATAGCTGTCACTCAAACAGGAAATTCATATGAAAGATATGTTCTAGATTTTTGCAGCACAGCAGGCCTGCATCATATTCCCCTCCTTACCAAATCTTGCACAGTCGCATAACAAACCTAGTTTGCCAATTAAGCCTGAGCTCCCTGTACTTTCTGGTGTCAAATCCCCAATCTCTCAGTTTTCTTATGTGGATGAATCAGTTGTTTTCTGAAAACAGGGCTGGTAGTTTATAATCCAGTGTTTTCAGCTTTTGTAAATTTAAGGTAGCTATCTACTGAATTACCCTCCTGCTTAATTAAGCCCATAGATTGTCTTTGGAAAGCAACATTTCCAATGTAAATGACCATAAAAGAGTGCTTTTATGACTCACTTGCTTATTGGAAATCTGGTACCCAAAAGCCTTCATCAGTTTCCCAATTTAATCAGCATCTGTCTGCAAGCTCTGTGCAGATTTTCAAAATCAAGCCCCATATAAGGATTGGTAATTTGTCTACCCAATATAACACAAATCAGTCAATTCCTTTGTCTTTCCTTTGAAACCATCCCCTCTCATCTCTGATTTGCATGTCTCATTTCTATTTATGAGTCTATGGATCTTACATTGCTTTCATCTATTTCACCCATTGAGGACAGAAACAGAGCAATTCTATATCTTTGGCTGTCTAGCAAAATCTGTTGAACAGTAAATATTTATTATTAGCTTTGTCTCTTTTGTTCACTCCTCTGCCTCTAGAAACTCAGGAAAATCCATGACATGGGTAATTGCTGAGCAGATAAATTGGTGGTTGTTTGTATTAAAACTCTACTAAAGAAATTCAAGTAAACAAATAAGGAAGTAATGTGAAAGACCAGGGGAAGAGTTGATACTTTTGTATTTTGTTTGAATTAGAATCCCTGAACTACACTGAATTTGATGAATTATTTAGCAATCACAGCATTAATAATTCACATTTGGTCCAAGATGAGCACTCAGTGCCCTTTCTGCATAGCTTACATCATGGAAACCCATTTGGGTAAAGGCTTCTAAGTCACAAAGGAAGGAAATATGTGAACTTTGTGTAATTATCCCCACTCCACCCATCCACATGCAGGTGTTTTTAGGAAGTGCCGGCACAAAGCAGCAAAACAAAGCTGGCTGTTAGGAGTGGCATTTTCAAGATACATGGTAGCTTCAACTCCATACAAGATCTTTTGCATCATTTGTGAGACCCCTGATTTAAAACCAGAAGAAAAAGTTACTGGGCTGGGCATGGTAGCACATACCTGGATCCCAGAATGGGGAAGGTAAGAAGAACATGTCTCGGTTTGAAGGCCAGTATGAGCTGCCTACTGAAACCCTGTCTCTGAAGCCATACAATAACAACAACCAGGCAACAGGTTGAGCTTCATGCGGAATTTGTTATTACAGTACTTCCTTGCTCAATTTAAGTACCCGTGGTTTGAATGCAAACAGTCCCCTGTTAGTCTCATGTGTCTGGCCCCTTTGTCCCCATTGACTGCTGCTATTTTGAAAGACTGTGGAACATTTAGGAAGAAGTTGGTCACTAAAGGTAAGCCTTAAAGTCTTATGGATCCACCCCACTTCCTGTTTGCTCTCTGATTCTAGACTGCAGGTATGTAGGGCTAGCAATAACTGTAGAAGAAGGCAGTCTGGGCTTCCGGAAGATTGTAACATGCAAGTGGAGATGGTCCTATGGGATTTTTTTTTTTTCTACATTGGAGTTGCTGTCTGCTGAGGTTATTGTCTGAGCAAAGTCTGCTGAGAAGAGATACGAAGTTTGGTGATAGCAAAACATTGTCTGGTAGGACTCTGAGTCCTGTCAGAGTTAAATAGTGCTTGGAAAAGGCATGGGTCTGTGTAAGTCTTGATCAACAAATAAGGTACACACGACTTCTCATCCCAGAGCTTAAAAAGGATCTTATCAACATCAGGTTCCCTTAGACTCAAAGCCCAAACACATATCGAGACCTGAATTCAATGCAATTATTATTTTAACCAGTGTCCTCAACTTAATCAGTAAAGGATGTATTAGCTACAAGCAGTAGGTAGCATCTAGAGGCCATATATACACACACATTACTTCTGTGCCTCATTCTCTTGCCTGGAGGTGGGAGCTGCCACTCTGACTTGGCCATGGTCAGTTGTAACTCTTTCTCTGGACCTATAAGTCTTAGCTTCCCCAAATTAGGACTTAAAATCCCTGATTCCTCAAGTCACCATTCAGCATCCTGAGACTTGATTCTAGCTTACAAAAATGCTTTCATAACTATCTCATTCTGTGGTCATTGAAACCAGTCCTCCTCCTGCCCAGTTTTTTTCTCCTCACTGTGCCACCTTCTGGCACAAATTTCCTTGCTATAAATTAGACATAGCTTCTTCTATCAATATTGCAGTATTTTGATTAGTCTGGGTTTACTCTGTAGGATACTATTTTTTAAAATTAATTTTTATTTTATGTGCATTGGCGATTTGCCTGCAGGCATATCTGTGTGATGGTGTTGGTTCCCGTGCAACTAGAGTTACAGACAGTTGTGAATTGTCATATGGTTGATGGGACCTGAACTCAGGGCCTCTGTAAGAACAGTCAGTGCTCTTATTCACTGAGCCGTCTCTTCAACCCTGTAGGATATTTCTGTCTCAAGCACACTCATGGGCTGGAGCCACAGAAGTGGCCCTGAACATGCAGAAGTGTACAAACTTGGTCTCTGTGGTGGAAACCGCATCTCTGTCCCCTAAAGATGGGTATAAGCCAGTGGGATAAAGCCAAAGTCTCTGGAAACATGTGGGCTTTGTTCTAGCTTATGTTAAGCTATATTCCTCCCAGGAAAAGCAAGGATTTTTTTCCCTTCCTGTCACTAAAAAGGAAATAAAAAAAGACTAGGTCCCTACAATAACAAACGACAGATGTGGGATGGCTAACCTTTTGAATCTGACATTCCATATCTAGTGTGAACTCTTAAACAGACTAATGACCTCGACAAAGCACCAGGGCAAAGCAATCAGTGCCAAGCCAGCAAGGGAGACTGGAAGTCACTGCGTAGCATCCTATAACTAGGGAAAATAAAGCTGTGGTTTGCCATTGGATTTCTTTGGGTAAATGAACACTCACGCCCAGGTGGCGTTGCTGGCTATGGAGTCCACCTGGTCCTTTGCTCACCACAGCCTGTCATCGCTGTCCTTTGATGAGTATAATGGAAAGAGTGTGACCTTTGAGTCAGACACCCTGAAGTCTGTGAGCGTTCATCAGATGGGAATGGATAATAATAATAGGATTTCTTGGATCACAGCTATAGTCAAAGTCTTTGTAGTAAAACCCATGTGAAAGTCAAAGCCCAGCAAACTCACGCTGAGAGCAATTTATCTTTACTCAAGGCCTGCTCTACAGACAGCTTTGACAGTGGGAGACCTTGGGAATATACGACTACAGATCGGTGTTACATTAGCAGAAAGCACAGAGAAGATCACAAAGAGCCACAATGGTTTGATGTTAATTTCAGAGCATATCAAAGAAAGGAGTCTATTTTGCTCTTACCCATGGTACTGAGGACAAGAACAAGGGCCTTGTACATGCCAGGCAGGTACTGTAGCACTTAGGTTTAGTTTTAAATTTAATTTTTTTTTTTTTTTTGTTTTTCGAGACAGGGTTTCTCTGTAGATTTGGAGTCTGTAATGGAACTTGTTCTTGTAGACCTGGCTGGCCTCAAACTCACAGAGATTCACCTGTGTCTGCATCCCGAGTGCTGGGATTAAAGACGTGTGCTACCACCATCCAGCTCCACCACTGCCCAGTTAGTTTTTAGTTTTCTAATTTAAGTGTGTTTTGGTCATATTCTTTCACTTCTCCAAATCCTCCAAGTCCTTCCCCAACAAACTTTAAGTTCTTTCTCAACAAACAAAAATGCAATAAAACAACCCCTAAACAAGAAAACAAAATAAAGCCACATCTAAAATCAAAATAAAAAACCCACCCAACTCTAACCAAATTAAATGCACACATGCGCACACACACACACACACACACACACACACACACACACACACAAACTGTGGAGTTCAATTGTAAGGCTTGTCCTGGAGTGTTTAACCTATTCACTAGAGAAAACTGATTTCCCCTCTCCCCAAGCCTGTTTTTATTTTATTTTATTTTTTTGAGACAAAAATTTTTCCTTATAGCTCAAGCTGGCCTCCTTCCTGTCACCTTTCCCTCTGCTCCCTAGTGCTGGGATCAGGTGTGCCTGTGCATCATGTGCCATCCTACCCTGTGGGAAGAGATCTGTTCATTTGAGACCAAGGATTCACCTTGAACTCGTTAGCAACAATGAGGTAGATAAACTGGTGGGAAATGACAGGACAGAGAAGGCTCGTGGTCCTAGGATGGTAGATGTAAAGACTGAGGAAGACGATGAACAGCTTGCAGCCTTTAGAGATCCTGATAGACACCAAGCACCTGAGGTTGCCTTCAAGTTAAAGTGTCATAAATGATGTAAGGCACGACACAGGCCCCAGAATCTAAGCGCCTACAGAAACGCACCCAGGCATCTGCGTGGCTTGAATCTGAGAGGATTGGGGAGACACGGCAAGAAGGTGGCACTTTAGGTCATCCTGAAAGTAGGGCCATTCATATTCTGGGCTATAAACTTACTAGGAAAGAGCAAATAAACCCTATGTGTTTTGGTGAGGTTTTGTTTTAATGTGTGTATAGGTCAAAGTGTGCATTTAATTCTGTGATTCATTGTCAAAAGTGTTTGAGAGTCTTCAAGGATGTGCAAAATTTCGACATAGTGTTCAGCTCCTTTCCTCCACCCTCATTTTTGCATTGGACTGTTTCGTGTTTTGATTTATTCTTACTCTTTTCTTCCCCCCTCATTTTCCTTACTTAGTTGAGGTACACAATTGGATTTAGGTGCTACTTCCTTCCATAAGATTTTCTTGCCCCCTCCCACCCTCCATCTCTATTCTTAACCATGCCCACTTCCCCAGCATCCTCTGTTTATCCACATCACAGCACTTAATGTACCGCCTAGAGTTTGCTTTTGCTTGTTTGTCACGACAGTGGGCTTCCCTGAGCTCTGGTAAATAATCTTTGCACTTACCTCTGTCCTCTGTGCTTATTATGTGTACCAGTACTACCTTGAAATTATTATTGTTTTGTTCAAAAAGCCTAAACTTGCATTTTGTACTGTACTACAAATTCTACTGTTATTCTTCTCTAATTTTCTTCTGTGTAACTAGAACCACACGTGGTCAGCAAAGTCACTCATAGATGAAGGAACAAAACATGAACGAATGAGGACACTAAGCTCCGCTGTTTACTGCAAGCTGACCTTGGAGCTGGACTGAAATGGTGATGCACATCATGCCGTCTAATTGTCTGCGAAGTGAAGAGCCAGAGGCCCTGGGGCAAAGAATGGCGTGGGTGATGGGAGCTGGGAAAGCACAGAGTGCACAGAGAAAGGATAGGGCGTGGGTTAGTTCTGTGTAACCGAGAGCACCAAGGGAATTGCTGGCTGGGGGTTGACAGCTGAGGACGGAGAGAGGAAGAGCTGAGAAGTGAAGCTCTGTCCCACGCCTCATGGGAGGCCAAAGACCATCTGTGAGTAATGACTCTGGGCCTGAAGGAAAAGCCTGTGAGAGGCCTGATGTCCTCTCAGGTCTGGAAGTGTGTGCAGCGGATCTGCCAGTTGAGAATGGGAATTCGGAGGAACCTGGAACGTCAGAGTTAGATGAAATTTCATGCGTTTGCCTACACCTGCATCAAAATCAAATGTCTCAAATCAAATTCATTTTGAGTGCCAAATATTTTAAATATCTTTAATGCACCAAGAAACACAATTAACCCAAGAGATTGTCTTTCAAGCAGCAATATCTGATCTGCCAATCGGCGAAGGCGATGTTCAGAGCGCGGCAGGTTTATTCATGACAGGGAAATCCCTGAAAACAGATGAAATTAGAGTTTTTATGAAATGTGACTATTCAGTTTCATGAAGGAGAGAAAAAGCAAAGATCTCCAGTACAGGCATATGGGAAACAAAATGGACATACTTTCAAGTAGGGAGAACGTATGTCTGCAACAGAGACAGGATAACACTGGACATAAGATTCACCCTTAGTGCAAAGCAAAGCACATAGACATGCTAAAGGAACTCCTTGTAGAACTAAGTGAACTTGGGCTTTTCTAGTCTTACGCATGCTGAACTCCCTTTACAAGGGACAAAACAGAGGCCCAGAGCACCTTGCACTTTTTTTAGATTCACATAGCCAGTTTGTGGTTGTGTCCGAACAAGGGTTCAAGCAGTGCTATCTGCATTGAATTCTGAAGATTGCTGCCATTGGCCAGTTTTTTTTTGGGATGCCAGGTACATTTCTTTCCGTGTGTAATGCTGATCATGAACTCAAACACTGGATTGGAAACAATACAGTTCTAAACCTTCCCATCCTTATGTGGTGCGCACATTCCTCCCCCACACTCCTTTGCTTTGCTTTACTGAAATCTAAAAGAGAGGGAATTCAGTCTGGGTATCCAGACGGTGCCTAGCTGGCAATTTATAGTCTTCCTTATCTAAACATGCTGTATATCAAATATCTAAATAGAAACTGGAGTCATTTCTCTTTTCTTACCGCCACTGGATAAGTAAATAGAAGGAAAAAATAGCTAATGAAAAAAAAAAATAGAAGGGAGGAAAGAAAACACCATTTGCTTAAAGTAAACTAACCTTTATTATGGCTCCGTGAGAGAAGGGCACAGCCTTCTTAGGCAGTTGCTGTGGTGATGAATCAGACTCAGGAGATTAGCACTTAGTAGAGAGGATTGGTGCAAGGTGCAGGGATCCTTTCTGTGGGAGGCAGATCTCATTTTTAGCCTTGGTCGGTTGCATGCAGTTCCTCTAGCAAGCGTTGTGCAGAACATTCAAACCAAGAATAATTTTTGAATATTTAAACAGTGCCAAGGCTTATACCAAGATTAGGGGATATCCATAGAGAGGCACATTTCCTGTCTCTGGGCGTTCACACTGTAACTAGGGAAAGACAGGAGCCCTAAACAGCCATTTACAACATGGTACATATGCTGTGACGAACCTGAGCCCTAAGCAGCACTAGAATATAAAGGGAGGGCACATTCCCAGCACTGGAGATCTAAAAGGCATCTTGGAGGAAGTGATGACTGTGACATGGGGATGTAGGGAGGGCAGAACAGAGTTAGGATGGAAGATGATCCAGGCAGAGGAGCAGCACGCACAAAGGTATGGACGTGTGGAGGTCCTACTCTTGCTATGTAGCTGGGAAATCTCACATGGTCCTTGCATTTGCTCCTGTGATGCTGCAGTTTATTTTGTGTGGTTGTGAGAAAACGTTCCACTGGGTAAATTATAAAGAGATGAAGGTGACTTTAGCTAGCAGACTGAAGGCAGGCAAGCCCAACAACTCAGGGCCAACACCCACGTCTCCTTATGGGAAGGGACCACGCCACTCTCTATCAGGTGATGGCAAAGAGGCAGAAAGAGGAAGTGAGAATGGGAGGAAGGACGCTGTGTATGAGAGACAAAGGGAGGATGTCCCGCTTGTAATATTATATAATAATGACCACTTCTTTGTAACTAATCCCGTTCTGTGAGACCTAACTCGCTTCTACCAGGCACAATTGAGTTTTGAAGAAACTGATCCAGTCCCTAGAGAAGGTACAATCATTTCAAGATGGGGTGCTTCCATGACCAAGACAGCTCCCACTAAAGTCCAGTTCTTAATGCTGCCACTACTCCTCAACATTGCTACACTGATCACCAGTTTTACAACACACAAGCCTTGGGGGACAAACCATATCTAAACTACAGCATGAACTAAAATAAAGTGATCTTCCAGGCCTTTGCTGATACCCCAAATTTAAAGATATTTAGTATAGTTCACTACTGAGTTGAAAGTATGAATCTGTGGAAAAATACAAGGCCAAGAGTGAAGAGAACTGGTTTTGAGCTTAACTCAGGCCCTATTGTTCTGTGTTGTTAAGCAAGTCACCAATCTCTAAAGTCTTCAGTTTTTTATTTGTTAAGTGGCGATAATTACGCCTGCCTACACCAAGACTCTCTTTATTGTTCGTTGTCAATGAAGTACTAAGTGCTATATAACTTAATATATTTTACATATGCCCACACATGTATGTGCACACACATTATATGTAGCTTATTAAGCAGCAAGTAGACTGTAATAATTCTTATGCCATGAACATTTTTCTCATGAATTGAAAGTAGATGCCTTTCACACCCTGCAACTCAAGTGCCTAAACAAAGACATAAATATGATACGTCATTTTCCTATTCAATTCTTATGATGACTTCTCTTTTTTTTTTTTTTTTTGGTTTTTCGAGACAGGGTTTCTCTGTGGTTTTGGAGCCTGTCCTGGAACTAGCTCTGTAGACCAGGCTGGTCTCGAACTCACAGAGATCCGCCTGCCTCTGCCTCCCAAGTGCTGGGATTAGACTTCTCATTTTTTATCAGTGTCCATATCTCTGAATGTGACTCTTAAGCTGAGTCTCCTTTCTTCTTGAGCAGAACCAAGAGACCCGCTTCCTCTTCCCTTCGCTCTTTCTCCTATACCTTACGCTTTCCAGTCCTACTTCTGCATAGGACACATTCCATCGTCTCTTTGCAGCAGGACCATTCTGAAGCACAGGCCTCTGCGCCCTAATTAGGCATTGCCACTGATTACTGAAAAGTCCCCATCTCGTGGATTTCCCTCAGCGTGTGACATCCTGCACAGTGCCCAGCGGCTAGCTGATAGAAACAACCCTAACACAAAGTCTCATATGCTCCTCTTTTCCTGTGTGTAGAGATAACCCTCTCAGCTTAACCCATGGTAAGAGTTTGAGCTGTGTTTATTATTAAGGCTGATACAGTATTTATAAAACATGGAGTTAATTTTTGCATCTGAGTTTTTTACATAGAAGATTGTATATAAACAAGTATTGTAATGCTCTCCTACTGAGATATACCCCAAGATCTGCAAACATTTTAAAAAATTGTTGAAATATTTGATGCCAAACATTTGGGTTTGAATGTAGTACTCACAATTGTAGCCATCGATGATAAACAGTATTTTCCAGATACTTTCCTGTGCTGCCATCACAGTTTAAGCAAAATTTAAATTTGAGTGTCCAAGTTTCCCTTCAATTATCCTCCTGTGCAAAGCAAATGCGCTGTTAGGAGCTGACAGGAATAAATAGAACTGTCTACGCCTTTCCCCATGCATCCTGTCTTCTTCCCACTGTCCAGCTTCCCTCCCCCTCTTTCTCTCACCGCTCCTTGCTCTCATCTTTTCCTGTGGCAAACAGGGCTGCATGGTGCTGTCCTTAGTTTGCTGGGGCATTTGGATGGATGGACTGTTTTCAGAGGCCCACAGGACACCTCTATGAAAGACCAAGCTTCCTTTCTCTCTCATAAGAGAGAGGGTTGGTTAACTCAGTCTCACAGCTCAAAGGCAAGCTCCTTGGTGCTCCCCGAAGTCTCTGATTCTAAACTTTCTTGATTGTCAAGATGCACGAGGGACTTGTTATGAGTTCACAGTCCCCATCTTGTCCCTGCAGCTGCCAAGGTCAGAGTGATTATTTAATAGAGCTGAAATATAGAAATAATTGCAAAGGCTAAGAAAATACATGCTCTACTTACCTGCATGTCTCAGAATAGGAAAATCTTGCTCTGGATGATGGATGGAGAATGCAGGATGGTGGGGAGAGGGTGGAGGGGCTTAATTAAATAGTTTAAAGTTTTGATAGAGCTCTGCGGTATTTGTGTATGATTGGCAGGTACTCATATACATGCTCTCTGCCAGCAATCTGCACATGAGTGTAGTGTAGTGTAGTGTAGTGTAGTGTGTGTGTGTGTGTGTGTTGAAATACACAGTCTAAGCTTCCTCTTTTGGAAGGAACAGCCACTGTATACAGAGATGCCATTAAAATTCTCCCTTTAGGGACGCCTGGTTGATCCTGTGCCTTGTGTGTGGTCTGCTCCAATATCCTACCAGACTCATAGAGAGTCTCTTTTGTGTAACTTTCTCCCAGCTTAGTAGCATTCTGTACCTTGGCCACATAGAAAGTTTATCCTTAAACTTTACCCACATTGGTCTCCTCCCCAGCTCTGTTCTACTTTCACCTGACCCCTTCTCCTCCTCCTCCCTTACTTGGTTTCTCCTTTACTGTCCCCTCACAGACAGTCCCTGTGGATTAATAATAATAGCCTGCTGGGGTAGAGCTAGAGCACTGTTGCTGTGACTTTACTGGGGTGCATGGATGGCCGGGAAATATTTATAGGCCACTCACAGATGATAGAGGTTATGTTAGAAAGGAGTTAAAGTGATCTACATCCCTATCATCCAAGATTATAATGAAGGAAAAATGTAGACAAACTTCTGTCTTCAATCTCCATATCCACCGTGGTAAACAAATGAAGAGCCATGAGCAGACACTGGAGCTCACAAAAGCTGTTCTGCAAACTCCCTCAAGATGCAGCCTCTGTCCTTTTGGGTGTTTTTACCCTGTATCCTAAATGAGATTTGGCAACTGGGAATTGTAAAACGAACAAAAATGGTTTTATATGGTGGCACTTCAAGAGCAAGCCTTAGCCTTTGTTCATCATGGCTCAGGTTACAGGTCTCTCTGTATCCTTATATCTTATTTCTTAGAAGTATATAACCCTAGAAGATTACATACAGATCATCCAGACATTTTCAAAACCAGTTTTCACCAAAGTCCTGTGACAGCCCCCATGGCAAATGCCAATTAAGATGATGAAAACTCCGGTACTCACGGCAGCAAAAACATTTCGCCATGTCATAAACATAGACCACAGTTAAGTTTTTGGCTGCCATTTTCTTTTAAATTCAGCTTCTTACACTAAATATTTGCTGACATTTGACCTGTGGATAGCTGGTAGAGATAAGCAATTGCTCCTACAGTATCATTCAAACTAGAATCCATTTCTGAAAACTTAGGGAGCAGGCGATAGCACAGCACCTTGGTACAGAAGATAAACTAAAAAGAAATAACACTGGTAATTCCAGGTCAGATTCCTAAATAGAGCGAAGCTACATAGATGAGTTTCCCTTCTCCCCAAACACCACACTGTGGGAGAGGCCACAGATTTCAAGATTTCCTTAGCTATCAAAACTTCCATCTTTAAAAATATAAATATATCTCGGAAGTTCAGTGATTGTTAATTTAATAAGACCTGGTGAAATTAAATCAATCACATATTTGTTTTCCTCTTTCTTCATGTTGGACTGGAAGAATGGGTCAAAGAGATACCTTAGAAATATTGTTGAGAGCCTAGACTTGGCTGAAGGGTTCTGTCTGAAGGGTCCTCGTATAGGGGTCAGAATGGAAAAGGGAAATTATAAATAACAGTCAGGCTTTAGGTGAAAGAACATAGAAGGACTTTGATAGTGAGCTGGTAGTGTACTACATAGAGTCTTCTTGGGGACTTGCCAGTCAAATGCTCATGATTATAACATGTTTGCTTGTTCATCAGGTTCTCCTCAATAGTCTTACAAAAGTCGAATATATTAGTTGTAGTGGTTTGTATAGTTGTGGCTCTTATATACTCATGTGTTTGAATGCTTGGCTCATAGGTAGTGGCACTATTAAGAGGCCTTGTTGGAGTAGATATGACCTTCTTGGAGGAAGTATGTCACTCTGGGGGCAGGCTTTAAGGTCTCTTATGCTCAAACTATGCTCTGTGTGCCACACAGTCATCTTCTGCTACCTGTGAATCAGGATGTAGAACTCTCAACTCCCTCTTCAGCACCATGTCCGCCTGCATGCCACTATGCTTCCTGCCATGACGATAATGGACTAAAGGTTTGAAACTGTAAGCCAGGCCAAGTAAAATATTTTACTTTATAAGAGTTGCCATGGTCACCGTGTCTCTTCATAGCAATAGAAACCTTAAGACAGTGATTCAGAAGATGATTCTACATTTGAACGCAGCAGTGTCCTTGATTTTAAATTATATATTTTATTTTCTTACTTATAGGCGAGTCTCTAGGTCAGGTTGGTTTCAAATTCATTTAATCTTCTGATTCTTCTGTCTCTTTTTCCAGGGTACATGAATTACAGGCTTGTGTTACCACACTCAGTTTGTGCCATGTGAGGGATGGAACCTAGGGCTGTGTGCAAACTAGGCAAGCATTTTATCAGCTACATTAACAGTTTCAGCACCTAAGTTACCTTTGCTCAAATATGTAGCCTGTTGCCTGCCCCTAGGACCTGAAAGCTGGTCACTTGCAATGGCCTTAGGAACCACGATTCCAGCGCTCATCACCTAGGCTAAACAAGGGCGGCAGGAAATGTTAAGAAGAATGCTGCAGGGAGCCTGGGTGTTACAATAAACATGGACCAGTGAAGAAACTGTTCTAACGAACTGGATGAGAAACAAGAATGCTGCTAATAATAATAACAATCCATGTTGGGAATGTTGAAGTTGAAATAAGGCAGAAAAAAACCAAAACTTTATGATTGTTCTGATGTGAAGGGTAAGTGATGAAGGCAAATAACAATTAATTACAAAGTTTTCAGAATTCGGGTTGAACAAAGAGGATAATGAAGCAGTTGTGCGAAGGGGAGGAGTTTAAGAGAGTAGATTACTCCCAGAGTGCCAGGAGTTTAAAGAGGGATTTAGTCTTTATTTTGAATTTAGTATGCTTTGGGTATCTTTTGACCTACAAGGGAAAATAACTTCTAAAGATAAACCCATATAAAATTTTTACACATCTCTCCCCCCCCCATCAAATGGATACATTTTAATACAAAATGTAATTTTAGATAATCAAACATGGAAATGCCTTGCAGTGCTCTGGGTGTATGGTCAATCACATTTCTTTATTATTTCTTTGTAATGTTGCAGGAAGGCCTTCACACCTAATGTGACAAGTGCTCCACCACTGAGCCACGCCCCGGCAGCCCTGACCAATAAAAGACTGTCTTTGGGAAACTACGCTGCGGACCTGAGAGAAGTCGGTGGCAAGCCTCTCTCTGAGAGCAGTTCTATACAGAGTATATTCTCTCTGAAGCTTTTTCTTTTTCCCAGACAGGGTTTTTCTGTGTTGCTCTGGCTAATTTGGAACTCACTCTGTAGACCAGGCTGGCCTCGAACTCAGAGATCTGCCTGCCTCTGCCTCCGGAGTGCTGGGATTAAAGACTTGCATCACCACCATCACCAGGCTGCTGTCCTGAGATTTTATTCAGCTTCTCCAACCATGTTGGGGTAGGAAGCTTCCAAATAGCTCCTGGGTCTTTCCCCCTGGTAGGAAGACATTCTGCCACTGTTTGGAAGCCTGGATAGGGGTGCTTTTATTGACATTCATGCAGCCTATGCGCTAAATTATCACCTGTGCTCTAACTTGAAAACCTATTTACTCCTTATAAGCTTTTATAATTTTAGCGGAAACGGAAAACATTCTAAATTAAAAAAATGCACACACAAAAACAGGTCGAATAACCTTTGAGAACATAGTCTTCCAATAAAACGGAGACTTCCTGTTCTTCCTTTCTGATACTGTTTTTCAATCCAATTTTCAGTTAAGAGCAAGTTTGAAGAAGGGGAGTGCGCTGGAAGGACTCAGCTGTGTATCCAGGCAGAAATTTAATTGGAATGTGAATCATATTAGATAGTAGAGTAGGAACTTAATACAACCTAGGTTTGCAGCAATGGGGATTATACCTGGCCCGGAGATGTAGGAGTGAGAGGCCCAGAACCCCTATTTTGATGATCTTTAAAAGTGCTGCTCACAGCGTATTCCCGAAGAATGACAGCCCCCCAGAGCTATGTAGTTCCCCAATGCTGCTACACAAACAAGGCACTCCCAAGTGTCTTGGGAAGGAAATGGAATTTAGACTAGATTAGCATGGGCCTGGAGTCTTGTCTTGCTGTCTCCTAGTCTTATGTCTTCGGTCCTTTGAAGAAAATCACTGCATCTCTCTGCGTAAGTTTCCTTACTTATAAAAAGATGATAGGATCTATGTCTTCAGTTAAAAGTCGAGAAATAGTCATGAGCACAGACAGGTTTGCAAGTTAAATCATTACCTCTAAGACGAAGGTGATTACAACAATCCGTTAGGCTAGTGTGTCTGTTAAGTTATTCATTTATTCAACAAATATTTTTTAGCATCTTCTAGGTATCAGGCAGGGGTTAGATGCTAGAGTTACAGTGGTAAGTAAGGCTGACGTGCTGTGTCTCTCACACATTTGGAAGTGAGGCAGTTATATAAGCAATTGCCATTTAATGGAGTGGCCAATAGAGTACTGGAGGGAAGGAGTGTTTGTTTGTGGCTATGACTTTAAGGAGGAAGGTTTTGCTTCAGCTCATAGTTTGAGCGAATATACGGCAGGGAAGGTGTGGCAGTGGGGATGTGAAGTGACAGGTCACGTTTTTCTGTTTTGTGTGTCAATTTGACACAAGCTAGAGACATCAGAGAGGAAGGAGCCTCAGGTGAGGCAATGCCTCCATGAGATCCAGCTGTAAAGGCAGTTTCTCAATTTGTGATCAATGGGGGAGGGCCCAGCTCATGGTGGGTGGGGCCATCCCTGGGCTGGTGGTCCTGGGTTCTATGAGAAAGCAGGCTGAGCAAGCCAGGGGAGCAGGCCAGTAAGCAGTACCCCTCCATGGCCTCTGCATCAGCTCCTGCCTCCAGGTTCCTGCCCTGTTTAAGCTCCTGTCAGTGATGAAGCCAATGTTTTTTCCTCCCCTACTTGTTCCCCTACTTGGTCATGGTGTTTCATCACAGCAATAGACACTCAGGAAACAGAGAGCAGACAGAAAGTGGGTCCCAGCTATCAAATTTCCCAGTGACCCAACTCCTATAGCAAAACTCGATCTTCTCAACTAAAGTTTCCAAACCTTTCCCAGACAATGTCACCAGCTGGGGACCAAGTGTTCAAACACCTGAGCCCATGGGGGATAGTTCACATTCAAACCACAACAGAAGGGGTATTGAGGTGTTTGGCAGGAGAACCTCATATTGGTTTGAAAGATGAGGTCTCAGAAAGATCAGTGAAAGATGAACGCTATGACTGCCTAGAGTTTTCACAATGGTGTTGGGAATGCAAACTCTGGTCCCCAAGTTTATGTGTCCTTGTAAGCCATTTCTTCATCCCCCTAACACTTCATTTATTTGTTCTTTCTTCTTCAGTTAGATTAACATTAGACAATAAAGTAAATCTATGGAATATTCTCTAGGTCTTAGAGGGTTCACTTTCTCAGAAAACTCTTTTTCTGAACCAAATGGTGGGGATTTCCAGAAGTTAGCTTGGTTACTTTTCTTTCTTCCAATGAAACAGTCTGACTTTCAGTTTGGACGCTCATCACTCTAATGGCGGCCCCCAAATCTATATTATAGTGCTTCTCCGTTGAGGGATGGTTTTGTTTTATCCAACCCCAGGGCATCGGACAGTATCTAGAGACAGTTGTTTGCTATGGCTAGAATGCAGGGGAGGACATTGTCACCCAGTCAGTGGAGGCCAGGAGTGCCACTCAACAGCCTCTAAGTGCAGGACAGCTGTGCCATAGTGACCTTCTTTCTCACATGTGCCTGTTATAGAGGCTGAGAAACCCGTTCCATTAGCTCATTCGAGCCCACTTCTTCCCTTTTATCTGGGTCTAAGATGTCTCTTTTAGGACCTTACACAGTCACATCCCTTCAGAATCAAGTCAAGCCTACTTTTCAAGCGTCCATTAGTGGCAGTAAGAGCACTTACACTTCAGCAGTGACCCAATTCTCTACTGAGATGGTCTGTTCAGAGGAACCCAGACAAAACGGCTTTTACTTGCAGACTTAGCAAAGCCATAGCCCGTTTTCCCAGGTTTCTGTAAATCCATAGGGACAGCAGCTTTCATGTTTCTTTCCAGTCTCTGCCTCTTTTCAATTTTGTTGTCAACTGCTTTGCTCATCTACACTCAAAGCTTTGTCTCTTAATAGGTTGCTGAGCTGTACTTCGCTCAGGGCATTCTTGGGTTTATTGCCCTTTATAGATTCAAGGAGAATCACACTGTACAGTGTAGAGTCGCTTGTCTTCCATCTGTTCTTCTCTTGCTCTTTTTGGGTTGTCCTCCAAGAGCTCTAGATTCTTCTCTCTATGGAGAAAAAAGATCATCTTTCCTATTTGAAGTTCTAGCATCCAATGACCATAAAGACTTGTTTGTATTGAAATTTATAGACTCTGTTTACTGCATTTACTTCTACAGCTTATCAAGAGGCCTGAAGCCACCATGGTCTCCCCTTAAGACAACTTCTGTGTGTAGAGTCTCTTTGTGTTAAAATGTGTACTAATGGTCCTCTACTAACTAAAAGTTGACTTGTAAATTTTTTTCATTGCAATAATGCAAAAAATTAGAATTCAGTAGAAACTGTGTGTTGAATTTTGATCTTTCCCTGGGTTATCAATGTTGTTATCCCCATATTGTATTGTACATGATCACCATGATAAACAATCAATATTCTATAATATGATAGGTTACTGAACTAGGATATTAGAGTGGTAGGGGTGTCAGAAACATTTTCTACTTAAGATATTTGCAACCAAGATGTAACCATACTGTATTCACTTTCCTCCCCTTCCCTAAAAAGAACCCTTTCCCGATTCACTTATGAGACCACTTGTGTCCTGTCATTCCCCTTCATGCTCTTTCCTCCTTCTTTTGTACTCACCTCTCACCCTTTCTAAGGAGCCACACCCCCCAGTTTCCAATTTCCACTCTCAGATCACTTGGATCCTGATAAGATACAACCCTAGCCTAAGTTGAGGAGGATCAAAGTTTTAAATTAACTTTTATTGTTTTCAAAATGTTTGCTGCTCAAGACTTAGGAAGGTATATTCATTTGGACAGAGGTTTAGTTACCCAAAGTCGAGGTAAAAATCACGAGTCAAATAAGTCAGTATCGTTCTCCCACTCAAGTGTCTGAGCTGGGGTAGCAGCCTCGAGGGAAGACTGAAGCCCAGGAGGCAGTATTCGTCTGTACAGCCTGTGATGACCTCTGCCGATCTTCATTCCACTGGAGGAGGCAGGTGAGGAAGACAAAGGCCTGACTGTCAGAAAGCCAGCACCCGGGAGCTGCCCCTTTCACGTCTGAATAAGTTAGAGCTTCATTGTGCGGCTGTACCTAGGGACAATGGGAGCTAGATGGTCTATTTTCCAAGTGATTATGTGTGTAGCTAAAAATCAAGATTCTTCTCACAGGAAGATAATGAAAATGACGTGGTGGGACAAGGGGCAATGTTTGCTCCAGAGGGCAATTGGTTTAAGAAAAAAAAAGTACTAGCATGAGAAAAATGGGTCATGTCTTTACAACCCATTTCCTTCCCCACCTGACTTGGTTCCTTATGATGTTTCTCCTGCATGTGCCTGCCTTGTCTCTGGCTCAGGCTTTCTTATGTCAGGACTATGTTGTCACAGTAAAATACTATTAGTCTCTTGAATATAGTTTCCCTGTATCCCCCACTGGGCTACATTTTGCTCCAAGCCAAACCCTTATCTTCGCAATACACAAAGTCCCTCCAACTCCTGACCTCTGTTTCTTAGTCCCAGCTTCCTTGTCAGTAAATGTTCTTGAACACACTGTACTCAAACATGTTTTCCCAGTCATCCCACACCACTCTAGAATGTCGTATTCACTGAATATAACAGGCAGAAACAGCTACACCATGCAAACCACTCACTCGATAATTCATAAATATGTCCTTATGTATGCTGATCTATACATGGAGCATGTGTGGTTGTGTCAGAGTGCTGGGAAGACATTGGGAGTGAGTGGGTGGATATAGTAAAGTAGAAAGGACCAGAAGAGTCTTGTAAATATCACTTTAATCTAAAGACACAGAGATACTATCTAGTGCTCCTGGGATGGAGGCATCAAGGGGTGCTAATTAGAGTGATCAGAAAAAGTCCTCTTTGATCCCAGTGAATACTTGCTCAGTGCTAAGGTAAATTCTAAGGAGATTAGAAGCCCAGGGCAGACACGTTGAATTGGGTAATAATAGCATCAGGAATGAAATGCTAATTGGCTTGTTGATTTTACTATCCAGAAATGCTTAAAAGCAAAAATGTTCTAGAGTTCTAGAAGGGAATAGTTATTACAGAACAGGCTATGTTTCTGTAGCTGCTAAGGAGACTGCTTGAGTTTGAACTGTCGCCACCCTCAGATTTAGAGGTGATTTAGATTCTGATTGAGTGGCCCCGAAGAGATTTCTGGTCTTTTGAGGAGCTCAAGAGCTTCCATGAAGTGAGGTTAGTGATAAGAAACTCTAAAGATGGAAAGTATCACTGCCCATGTTATGTTGAATGGCACAGAGCTAGGGTTGCAGATTAGAGATTCTAAGAGTTGCAGCTGGCAAATCAGCCCAGTTCATTAAAAAAAAAAAAAAAAAGCTTGTGCGATCCTTCAGTTTGATTGGTGTGGCAAAGGAAGGGCTGAAAGCTATTTCCATAAAATCTCTCATGCATTGGCATCTCAAGGCACCAGCAGCAGATTAGTTGCAGCAGCAAGCCAAGATCCTGTGGTTTCACAAATCCAATCACAGGTCATGATACGGTGTCATGCTGCTGGTGATGACATCAGAGCAGAGACACTTGATTGACATCATCATTGGCTACTGCACAAGGTATCGCTTCTGAATTTGTGCAGAACAAGAAGATCATGAAAACCAAACAGTGAAGATATGTAATAAGCAGATTCAACTGGGCTGTAATTTAAGCAAGCATAGTGAACCTGGTCTGTAGAGTAATCGTTAGCTTTGGACTCCCAGATTTAGGATATGGTTGGATAAATAACACTGGACTTAAGAGTTTCAAGTTATTTAGCTTAATCCTTTCCTTTGATAGAGAAGGACCATGGAAAACTAAGATCTGATCCCTTCAGAGGGAGAAAGAAACTGGACTCTGAATTTGGGTCTTCTAATTTTTAGCTTGGAATCTGGCACTAAATATCTCATAGTAATTTTTTAAAATATAAATCTTTTAGTACCAAAAAGTCATTTCAGATATTTATTAAACTCAAGAAATGCTGATAAAAGAGAAGAATTCTTTTTGTATAACTGTACAACGTACCAGTTGTACTCAGGCCCCTCCCAAGCAAACATCCCTCCCTAGCCCAGGCTTTGGTTTATACCTTAGGGTTTTGTTCTAGATCATCCCCTGTCCTGGAATCTTTTTAGCACATCTATGGTTACTAGCCCTCCGCACATGAGTACGCATGCTTTGGTCTCTGGTGAACACGGCCAGGCTAAATTCAAAGCTTTTAAATTTATCCAGGCTCCAGGTGTGGAAGCTGAAAAGCCTGGGCATTGTATAAGGATAGCTTTGGAGGAGGGGCTCTGCATCCTTAGCAGGTTGTTGCTGGGGGGGGGGGGGGGGGGGGGGGGGGGGGGGGGGGGGGGGGGGGGGGGGGGGGGGGGGGGGGGACGGGGGGGAGATGTGCTGTGGTAGAGGAATCTTCTCTAGAGGGGAATGGTAACCTTCTCCTGTTTGTCTTTACACCGTAGGCCAGGCTGTTTGGAAGCTTATTCTTTCTGGAATTTTCCACCCTTTTCTTAGTTCCGTTCCAGTGGAATGCATCCCTTTTCAGGGCTTTAAACTAACCTAAAATACAGAGTATTCATGGGTGGCAAACTCAAAAGTTGTGATGAAAGTGATAAAGCAAAAATCTGCTTTCCTGCAAAGGCCAAGTTGCACGGATATAATGAACCCCTGCAGGCAGTAGTATCCTGGTGCAGACTAAGGGCTTGCCATGGCTTTAAATTTCTAACATTCTGTGCTCCGCTTACAGAGTCTCTCGAATTTTCATGCCATCTCTGTGCTATTTGGATTTTTTTCAACAGATGTAGAAGATGAGGTTAAGAGAAATTATCAAGAGTCACAAAAGGAAGTAAGTAGAGGAGCTAGAATTAAGATGTCAGTGTCCGTGGAGATTTTCCTCACCCTCAGACAGTACATTAGCCAAGACAGCTGTGGCTGGTAATAATGCGAGAGTGTGGAGGAGAAGCGTTTTGCATTTGAGCTCCAGGGATCATGAAGGTAAGCATAACCAACCTTTACCACCTACTGATTTTGTTCCTGCTGGCTACCTTACACAAACCATTTTCTGTTGATTCGATTTCAATGCTCTCTTCATTAATAAATAAGTAAAGTTAAGGCGGAAATGAAACACAGATAATTTCACAGCTGCTAGGAGCCAGAGTGTGGATTCCGACCACCTGTCCCTCAAGTATGTGGCTTTCACAGAGGAGACACAATTTCAGGAAAACAGGTCATCAATGTTAGTATTAGTTCCAGGGTGGAGAGGTGAGTTACATACACAAGGTCAAAGAAAGTAGTAAACTGATTAGAGAGAAATTCTGGGGTTGAAACATAAAAGTAAGAGAAGGGGTGAAAGAGTTAGGGGAGGTGACTGGTAGGTGACAAATCTGAAGTCAGGGATTGACACTCCCACCTTGTGTCTCTCCTACCTAGTGTTAGCAGGGTTGTGACATACACGGTAGTGTGCTAAAAAAAAATGGCTTCCCCTATTGTCTAGTTCCAGGAGGCTGACTGTCCTGTACATGTGAGCGCTAGATTGGATGTTAACTCCCCAGCCTGGGCTGAGAAGTCCTTGGGCATGAGATGTCTCTGACTAATCTTGAGGTGTAAATAGGCTGTTCTGGGTACAATGGATGGAGAGCTTCTTTAATTCAACAGGGACTTGGTAAAAGCTTTAGAAAAGGTGCTGATTGTTGTGTACAACTGACCTGCAGAGATTTCCCTTTCATAAATGCTCCTTTTTTACTTAAAAAAATTGACTGTTGCTTAGAGCCAAGTGTCACTGTGTAATAGCAGAGACTTTAAAATAGATCAAAGAGCATGCCAAACTCTTCCACTCTCTTATCTGCAGGGAATGTGAACAGAAACCCTGGGGAGAGGGCGGAAGTAGCTCATGGGCAAGACACTTCTTTGAAATTTCTTTTTTAAAAAAACTATATTGTTTCCATTCCCACACATGCATCTGTACTTTAAAATTAAAATAATTTTAGGCTTCAATATCAAAACCATGATAAATTTCATGTGCTCCCCTGAACACCACCTCTTATCCCAAATGCAATAGAACCTGTGGGAGACATCAGACATAACAATTTTGCAGCATGTCTCTGTACGGTCATGGGAGCAGACTTTCCTGATCCTATGCTTTGCAATGCAATCAAAGCCAGAAGGTCACCGCCCACACAGATGTCATGCACAGGGACACCTGCATAATGCAGAGATTGGGTTTAGAGGCCAAACACACAGGGCTTTGAGAAGATCCCAAAGTTGGCTAGTATCCGTAGTGGTTAGTATCTGGAGTGGTTAAGGGCAGGTGTTTGCCTTTGAAGAGCAAAGGTTCAAATCTTCACTCTCATGATAAAAGCATAGTGCCTTGAGTTGACTATTTGATGAATGTAAGTTTGAGATTCAGAAAGTTTAAATACACCAACCTGTGTTATAGTACTTCGAACAATGCCTCCCGCATTGAAAACACTCAGTGAAGACTTACTTTATTTATAAAGTTTTAGAGATCACAAGATGTACTTTTAGTGCAAAATTTTAAGACACGTAGTTAAGAAGTGGCAGATGACTATTATTTCTTGTAATGATTATAGCTATGAAGTATTTCCTCAGAAGGTTGCTGTGTTGAGGGCTTAGTCCCCAGGGGGTGGCTCCATTCCAGCAGGTTTTAGAAACTGTAGGAGGGAGAACCTAACTAAGGGGGTGGTCTTTGGGTCTTCTTCTGCCTCCTGTCTGCCTCTGCCTCTGCTAAGCATGAGGCAAGCAGTCTTTTCCACCAGTGCTCCCAGCCTTGATGCTCTGCCCTAGAACATGGGACCAAAATAAGCGTTGACCGAACCATCTGGAACTGTGGGCATGGATGAATATTTCCACCTTCATTCAGTTCACTAAGGCATTTCAGCTATAACTATGCCAAAGAAACTAATGTAATTCCTAAAAGACAGCAGCACGGAAGAG
>NW_026068003.1:58993-66543 GCF_014885135.2 Alexandromys fortis
TTTTTCGAGACAGGGTTTCTCTGTGGTTTTGGAGCCTGTCCTGGAACTAGCTCTTGTAGACCAGGCTGGCCTCGAACTCACAGAGATCCACCTGCCTCTGTCTCCCGAGTGCTGGGATTAAAGGCATGCGCCACCACCGCCCGTAAACTTATTCTTATTTCTCAGAAAATATCTACTAGTTATTGATATACACAGGTATGAACACTCAGTGGTTAATAAAGGAACATAAATTAGAGAAAAATATTGCCATATGGACATCTAATAATAAAAGAAAGCAGTAGATGCAAAATCTATAATGAACGTCAATCAGAAATAGAGTCGTATTGACTGAGTCATGTAAAACAGTGAAGTCCTTTGGAATAATTGCTGTATTAGCACATAACAAAGGCAGAGTGCCAGGCAGGGGCCAGGCAGGGGCCAGGAGAAAACATAAATGTGGGAATGGGACTTCAGTTTTTCAGGCCCCACGAGTTCACTGAGCTGTTTTGTGTTATAGTTTGGAACAGACCATGTTAGCAGGTCTTCTGAAAGAACCCACAAAAGACTTTGGCAGTATTTCTCCTTCCTCTTTTGTGTATGTATGTACCTGTTCATGTGTGTGAGGTACATGTATGTGGGGACACATAGTGAAGATTTGCTTGTACATGCCGGTGGAGGTGTCATATCTGGTGTCATTTTTCAAGGACACCCATATTATACTTTGAGACAGGGTCTCTCATCGACATGGAGCTTCCCTGTTAAGCGAGGCTAGCTCACCAGCAAACCTCAGGGTTCCTCAGGGCTCAGTTTCCCTAGTGCTGGGATTCATTCCAAGCTTGATTTTAGTGCTTGACTTCTCTTACTGTTGCATCTAGGAATCAAACTTACAAGGCAAGCTCTTCACTGACTGAGCTATTTCTCTACCTCCCTCTCCCTTCTCTTTGATGGGAATGCAGCCATTGGTTTTCTTTCTATTCTTTATATACCAGATTCATTTGTTTCTTCCAGAAGGCCCTTTTCCTCTTGCTATGATGACAGGAAGTCATCACTTCAGAGGAGTCTTTTTTTTTTCTGAGAAATTCATCTTAGAATTTTCTAGAAATAGAGAAACAAAGGAAGCGGTTCATGATAAAGAATATATTTATTTTTGACTAGGACAACTGTAGGCACATACTTCTTGATTGGATTAGCACCACTTGGGGAAGAAAAGGACGACTAAGCACCTACTAGACTCCTTCTCACTGTAGTGTGTGTGATCAGAAGAGCTGCAAGGGTTGTGTGGTGAGCCAGTTTGAGAGATATCATTACCAACTACAGGCAAGCACAGGTCCATAAGGCGATGAATCAGACCAGTTAGCACAGGGCCATTGGGGAGATGAATCAGACTCAGGGGCCTATGCCAGGCTTCCTGCCAGAAATTTGCATTCAGCAGCTTTCGCTGTAGCATGTACATTTGATTTAGTAGGTAACAACTCAAAGCAAATAATTTCTATGATTCTTTCATCGCCACACACTAGGCGCCTATTCGGGGAATTGTCATAACCATTAATAGTCAAGAAATTTTCATGAATAGTCAACACATTCCCAGAAGATCATCAGAGTATTCATGGAGTTCTCTGAAAAGCTGCACCTCTTCTTTTGGCATGCAGCTTCTTCATGAGGGACACAAGATAGAGGAAAGGGTCTAAATGGATGCGGGGGTGATGCAGAAAGCTTTCTGTGCAACTCTGAGGTGGTGCCCTCACTCATCAGGACCTGCAGGAATATAATCCAGGCCAGATGGCCAGCTGTCCTTCCTAGTGCATCTAATTAGATGTGGATTTATACTTACTTCATTCATGATACTTGATCTCCAATATTTATAGAGTTTATAGAGCAGACAACCTTGGAAACCCATTGGAGTCTCCTTTGTAGTCCTTGAAGTCAAAGTACAGGGGAAAACGATGCATGATAAATTGTTTTCATGCTGAGATTAAATATAGCCTAATGTATTTGAAGACTAAAAATATTTCATCAAGGAGATGCGTGCTGGCATTTGAATCTTTGCTGTAATTAGTATGGAAAGTGGATTATGGTGTCAACAATTCCTAATTACACTTTAACTTTTAAATGCTAATGATAACACTTATGCTACTAAGGGGGAAATTATATTATAATGGAACTACTTAAACTCCCAGAGGTCAATTATCTTACTTCCTGATATTTTAAATGTACGCTTAGATGAAGAGATTTTTTTGGTATAGACATCATTACAGTGCACATACAATTTTATATTTGCTCTAATTGAAAAGTAACTACATTTTTAGCATATTGAGCATAATGTTTTGAAGGAAACTTACCATGCAATGGTTAAGTCTAGTTAGTTAACAAATGTTATTACATTACATAACTATAATTTTGACACAGAACAGTGGCAAAATTCCCTCTCTCATTCACATTTTCAATAGTGTGGTGTATTGCTAGCAACGATCGCCCATGTGCTGTTTGGCACGTCCCTTAACATTTCCTCCTCATACATAATGTAACTATGTATACATCTTCTGTGATTTGAGTAAGAAACGTCCCCCATGGGTTCACGTATTTGAACACTTGGTCCCCAATTGGTAGTGACGTCTAAGGTTATGGAACCCTTAGGAGGTGGAAACTTTTTGGTTGGGGGAGAGTTTGAAGTTTCATAGCCTTGTTCTCTTACTCTCTGCATCCTGTGTTTAGATGAAATGGGATCAATGGACTTCTTGACAGCCAGGCTGGCTTCATGCCCCTACTGCCCTACCTTCTCCACCGTGATGAACTCAGACTGTCTGGTGCTGTCAGCCAAAATAAGCCCCTCTCTCTTTTGTTTCCTTTTGGTATAGATAGTGCATCACAGCAGCAGAAAAGTAATCAATCCAGAAATTGGGACCAGAGAGGAGGGGTTAAACCTGGTCATATTTCTTGGAGAAATGTGAAATGGTTTGGAACTTTGGGCGAGAGAAGACCATGAGTACATTGGGAAGAGCTTAATTGTTTGCTTTTGTGGGAGCCTATAAGACAGAAGTACAGGCAATAATGCAGACAGTGAAGGCCCAGCTCATGAGGTTTCAGAAGGAATGAGGACTCTATTTGCAATGGGGTTAAGGTGTCATTCATGTGTAACTTTTCCAAGGAGTCTATATTCTGTAATGTCCTGAGAATTTGCATGAGACTAAATTAAACATTAATGGACTCACTTTGGGGGGAGGGAACCTCAAGACTGCATTGGGTTGATTCAATGGCATGGTTATTGCTGATTACACTTATGCATGTCTACAACAAAAGGGGCAACACATGGAGCAGAAATAAACAATAAATGCACAATTTGGAGAGAAAACAAGCAATACAAAGCTTAAGGCTACAAGCAAGTCATGAACTGAAATACAGTCTGGAATTGTTAAAGAGGTTAAAAAGAAACCCACAACTACTCTGAACTGGAAAAATAAGAAAGGTGCACTTAGGTTAAAACACCACCCAGCCAGGACTCCAACTTGTGAAAGGTGAAAGTTCAAGCAGGGCTTTCCCTTCCTAAAGCAACTGCCTAGGGAAGTTTCCCACGAGTTTCAGCATACAGAAGCAGTTACAACTGTGTTCTCCAGGGCCAGGCTCCATCCCAAGCTGGTAAGAGAACTTGTCAGTGACCTCCACATTTTCTTCATTTTGCAAGATTGAGGCAGTCATGTATTCTGTAGCTCAGGGAGCAGTTGAGGTCAGACAATCTATGGTGAGGTTATTCACCCTATGATGATGCTTTTTTTTTTTTGGTTTTTTCTCTATGGTTTTGGAGCCTGTCCTGGAACTAGCTCTTGTAGACCAGGCTGGATGATGCTTTTAACTGTGATGAAACTATGACTATGAAAGTTTTAATTTTTCTACAAGATCAACCCATGCAGATTAAGCAGAATTGAGAATAAATAGGTGAAATGAGAAGATTTATTGGGCAATATTGAAAAATAAGACCATATCCATCTCAGGATAAAGGCTTGGAGCTTTAAATTAGGAACTTTATAAGTGCTCTGATCCGAATGTCTGTACTCACACCCCTCTCATCTCAATATGTTGAACTCTTACCACTTAGGTGATGATACCAGGATGTAGGCACCACAAGAGTTAATTAGATCTTGAGTATTGAACCCTCATAATAGGGTAAGTAGCCTATAATAGATGCCACTCTTCCTACTAGGAGAGAGTACATGAGAAGGT
This sequence comes from Alexandromys fortis, assembly GCF_014885135.2. Lineage (NCBI taxonomy): Eukaryota > Metazoa > Chordata > Mammalia > Rodentia > Cricetidae > Alexandromys > Alexandromys fortis. The sequence goes on from NW_026068003.1 coordinate 63,188, forward strand.
NGAGTTAATTAGATCTTGAGTATTGAACCCTCATAATAGGGTAAGTAGCCTATAATAGATGCTACACTTTCTACTAGGAGAGAGTACATGAGAAGGTCAGTTTCTATAGGAAGGATTCTTATCAGAACTATGAATATGCTGACACTTTTATTTTAGGCTTTCCAGACTCCAGGACTATGAAATATAAAATTTCTATTGCTTATAAAACTACTGGATGAGCTGGGCAGTGGTGGCGCACACCTTTAATCTCAGCACTCCAGAGGCAGAGGCAGGCAGATCTCTGTGAGTTTGAAGCTATCCTGGTCTACAAGAGCTAGTTTTAGGATAGGCTGCAAAGCTACAGAAAAGCCCTGTCTTGAAAACAAAACAAAACAAAACAAAACCCACAAAAACTAGTGGATGTACTATATTTTGTTACAGGCACCTAAGTGGACTAAGACAATGAAACACAGTATGTACTGTGTGATGTTTATTGGTCAGGATTAATTCACACCTGAAAGTTCTGCCTAGAAATTAAATCAAATAGGGTATCTATCTACACCCAAGTTTATCTAATCATTATCTATATCTACATCAAACTACATGAAATCTATCTCTAGCACATATATTGGTGTTATCTACATATGACCTGCCTACATCTATATCCATCTATCTGTATATAAAGGGACTATTTCAAGGAATAGGTTACATAATTGTTCTACTGGCAAGACCTAAATCTGTAAAGCAGTCCTGCTGGGTGGGTACCTTACAAAATACATTCTGGCCCACCTAGATAAGTCTGCGTCTAGTAAACGTCAGCTTTTTTCTTCAGACCTCTCAGCTGATAGAACAAGGCTTGCCCAGATTATCAAGGAAAGTCCTTGCACATACACTCAGCTGCCACCGTGAATGGCTACCCAGCAGCTTCATGGGAACAGGAACTCTCTGGGCAGTAAGCACAGCCAGGCAAGACGACCGGTAGAAAGCTGCCCTCCCAGGTGCTTTATAGCTGTTGAGCTGCTCTCACGCATCAGACTAGTGGAAGACAGAACAGAATTTTAGGACGATTTCATGAACATTGTAACTAATGCACGGTGGAGAGAGATATGGGAATATAGGGCAGGGATAAATAGAAAGTTTGGAAGGGGGAAATAGGACCAGACAAAGCAAGTATTTTATTAAGATTATTTTTGTTTATGAGTTTGTGGGTCTGTCTGCATGTAGGTATGTGTACTTGTGTACAAGTTGTTGCAGAGGTGGATCCCTTGGTACCAAAGTTATTATTATTGGTTTTTTGAGACAGGGTTTCTCTGTAGCTTTGGAGCCTGTCCTGGAACTAGCTTTTGTAGACCAGGCTGGTCTTGAACTCACAGAGATCCTCCTGCCTCTGCCTCCTGAGTGCTGGGATTAAAGATGTATGCTACAACCGCCTGGTTCCTTGGAACTGAAGTTACAGGCAGCTATGAGGCCTCTGTCACAGGTGTTGGGAACTGAACTCTGGTCCTTCAAAAGAAGGCTTAACAGTTTAGCCATTTCTCCATCACCAAAGAGGATTTCATTGTGCTGGGATTTTCCTATTAATGGTTTCATTAGCTTCTTACAATACTGAGTTGGTGGAATTAGAAAATCACCCATTAAATTTCCAGAACTCTAGACACTCAAGATTAGTCGAATTAGATTTGGGCATGATTCTGAGGCAAGATCCATATTTTTCTATTGTGATAGTTATCATTAATTTCCTCACCCCAGGTAAGCTAGTGCCCACAACTGGCTGGCACTCCTTACTTGTGAACTGAATAGAAACAAATGTGGTCAATTTGGCCAAAACCAGCTAAAAGGGAATGTCTCGGGTCAGCTTTGCTTCACCGGAGTCTTTGGTCTCTCTCAGTTGGTCTCACGTATGAAATGACGCTGCCGCTGAAGTTCATCGCCCCCCTTAGCCACCATTTTTCTGTGAATTGGCTTTCCTGAGGTCACACAGTGAGCATGACATTGCAGTGAAATTTTTTTCCCTTCACTTTTATTATCCAGATGTCCTACTTACAGTGGGAGATGAAAAGGCAGCGGAATAAATACAGCCAAACAAAATGCCAGGGGAGCAGGAATGAGTAAACGCCTGCTTTCCAGCTGTCGTTACTGTTTCCTGGGTAAGGCAGAAGCAGGGGGAAATTATGACAGGAACGCAATGAGCCACAGTTTATTTTCCAAGGGATATTGATTTCAGATGTTCCTGTTCCCATGTCTTTGACAATTGGTGTTTCTAAGTATCCCAATTGACCACCTCTGTCCCCTGCCCCCCACCCAAAGCTTGAATAAACCAGCCTCAATGAAAACCTCCATCAAACTCAACTCTGGTCTCACCGTGACAAACGGCATATTTAACTCCCATCTTAACCTTTTCAACTGATTGAAGAGGGTGCTCCAAAGCCCAGGAAGACAGAAGTAATTGTGTTAGATTTTTCAGCACAGATTGTTACCAACATGGGGGAACATTGCCAATTTATGGGATGTGGAGTGATCTCAGACAAAACCCTGGAATTGCCTAATTGGGCACTCTTCTTTGAAATCTCCCAGTACTGAGAATCTCTTCCACTTTTTGCATCTTAAATATTACTTAAAGAGGTCATAGTTGTCAAAGGATGTCCTGAACTCACATTTCCTGAGAGGTTGGTCCCCTGACCCTCGAGTCACGTAGAATGTTCTAGGTTCCAAGTACCTTTATTCTAGGAAGGTCTTCATGCTGTGTAATTTGGAGGCATTTACGCCTTACTGATACATAGTATTTGACTTCTGGTGCCATTTGCAGCTCGGTGCAAAATACCATGGTGAGCTTAAGCGTAGAATCTGCTTCTTGGTCATGTCAAATAGGAGGGGGAGAATGCTGCATCTTTGTGACTGGCAGTGGCTATATGCCATGTATAAATCTAAATCAGCAGTTTTCAATGTGTTGGGTTGAGACCCCTTTGGGGGGTCACAGATTAGATATCCTGCACACCATATAATTACATTACAGTTCACAGCAACAGCACAATTACAGTTATGAAGTAGCAAAGTAGCTTTACAGTTGGGGTCAGCGCAACATGAGGAGCTGGACTAAGGGTCACAGCATTAGGAAGCTTGAGAACCACTGATCTGGATGCTTAACATAAAGTAGTGAATGGATGAATTGAATCTGTGCCTCTTGAAATTGATGTTCTAGGGAGTACAGATAGGCAACAGATACAAATGCAATAAATAGGAGAAGTGTCTGCTAGAGGACACCAAAGACCATGGGATAAGTGCAGAAGTAAGCCAGGTTTAGAGAGATTAGGTTCTTGGGGTTAGGGAGATTGGAAGAAGGACAGGTGGGATGGCCAGGCTACTATATTTTAGGATGG